>NC_084756.1:13403069-13590569 GCF_033978785.1 Entelurus aequoreus
GGAACACCATGCCAACCGTCAAGCATGGTGGTGGTAGTATTATGCTCTGGGCCTGTTTTGCTGCCAATGGGACTGGTGCTTTACAGAGAGTAAATGGGACAAAAAATACAAAGTGGAATTTTTAATGTAAAGTAATTGAAGCCTTAAATAGGTCAATAATTCATTACGTCATTGATTTTAGTTCATAATTAATTTTTTTTTCGAGTTTGTTTTGCACAAAAAAAAAAGGAAAGTATAGTACCTTTTTTACTTCAGTAGTAGCACAGTACTTTACTAGGACTGGTATACCGTATATCAGGGGTGCCCATTATGTCGATCGCGAGCTACTAGTCGATGGCGGAAGGTGTGTCAGTCCATCGCCAGCCAGGCATTAAAAAAATAGACCTAAAATTTAGCCAAGACGTCACTTTCGTCACTTGATTGACATTCACAGCACCCGAGGGCCTTGTGAGATGACGCTGGCAGCTGCCAGATCATTATTAAGAAAAAATGACCGACAGGAAGGCGAGAAACTCTTTTTATTTCAACAGCTGTCGTCAAAACTCTGAAGACCGACTGCACAGTTCCTACCTTCACAATAAAAGCGCTTCTTCATCCTGCCTGCGCTAACAAAATAGGAGTCTCAGAAAGCTGGCGTGCACAAGCTAGCAAGCTATGGATTTTGGCGCTAATGTCTTTCTTGTAAAGTGTATAAAAAGGAGTATGGAAGCTGGACAAATAAGATGCAAAAAAGCAACCACTTTCATGTGGTATTGGACAGAAAGGAGGACTTTTTTTGCCTCACCTTTTCTCCTCCAAACATATTGCTGGGTATTGTGGCCAAACAGCTAAATTTTTGTTTCATCTGACATCACATGGACGAAGATAAGACCTTCTGGAGGAAAGTTCTGTGGTCAGATGAAACAAAAATTGAGCTGTTTGGCCACAATACCCAGCAATATGTTTGGAGGAGAAAAGATGAGGCCTTTAATCCCAGGAACACCATGCCAACCGGCAAGCATGGTGGTGGTAGTATGATGCTCTGGGCCTGTTTTGCTGCCAATGGAACTGGTGTTTTACAGAGAGTAAATAGGACAATGAAAAAGGAGGATTACCTCCAAATTCTTCAGGACAACCTAAAATCATCAGCCCGGAGGTTGGGTCTTGGGCGCAGTTGGGTGTTCCAACAGGACAATGACCCCAAACACACATCAAAAGTGGTAAAGGAATGGCTAAATCAAGCTAGAATTAAGGTTTTGGAATGGCCTTCCCAAAGTCCTGACTTAAACGTGTAGACAATGCTGAAGAAAAAAGTCTATGTCTATCTGATAGCTCAGTTACAGCTCTTTTTATTACCAAATATGTGTTATATGTGTTTTATGTTGCACGATTGCACCAAGAAACATTCCTAGTTTGTGAACCCGTTCTCAAACAATGGCAATAATACGATTCTGATTCTGATTCTGATCCTGATTCTGATTCTGATTCTGATGTCAGAAAACCAACAAATGTATCTGAGCTGCACCAATTTTGTCAAGAGGAGTGGTCAAAAATTCAAGCAGAAGCTTGTGGATGGCAACCAAAAGTGCCTTATTGCAGGTAAACTTGCCAAGGGACATGTAAGCAAATATTAACATTGCTGTATGTATACTTTTGACCCAGCAGATTCGGTCACATTTTCAGTAGACCCATAATAAATTCATAAAAGAACCAAACTTCATGAATGTTTTTTGTGACCAACAAGTATGTGCTCCAATCACTCTATCACAAAAAAATAAGAGTTGAAAGAAATGATTGGAAACTCAAGACAGCCATGACATGATGTTCTTTTCAACTTTTGACCACGACTGTATCTTTGAAAATATGAGAAAAATGTTGCTGCATCCTGCCAGCTGTGATCTGATACTGACACTACCACCTGACCGTGTTTAAGTTCCAAGCATTAAAAAGTACACTAAGCACCACGTCCTAATTTGGGCTCGCTATCTTGACCAAGCAGATGTCGCTTGATGAACGCATGAGTCATCGTGTCCTCCGAAGCCACAAAGCGTCGAGCAATGCAGGAAGTTGCCTCACACGCAACAATTGATTCCGTGAAGCCTTCCACGTCCACGGGGTCTGCTTCTGGTGCTTCTCTGACATCCGTGGGCTTCCTCCACAGTCACCTGGGACGTCTGAGTGAAGGCTGGCGTTGACAAACCCAACTTATCACCTTGTAGAAATCTGCGAGTCGGTAATAAATCTCTGTCCGACGTGAGGAGCAGACCGATAATGGAGGCTATTAAAAGACTCATCCGTTCAGGAGACCTTGAGGTCACGCCGCTTGTTGTGGACATCGCGGTCGTATCCTCTCTGGTGATTGGCTGACTTGGCGGTCCTTCTGCCGTGACTCCAACGCTTTGTTTGACCGCTGGATCCCATCCAGCAGACGTTTGGATCATCAAAGGGTCATCAGAATGATCTTTCACTTATGGAGACAGTTGAAAGTTACTGATAGTCTAGTGCAGGGGTCACCAACCTTTTTGAAAGCAAGAGCTACTTCTTGGGTAGTGATTAATGCGAAGGGCTACCAGTTTGATACACATTTAAATAAATTGCCAGAAATAGCCAATTTGCTCAATTTACCTTTAACTCTATGTTATTATTAATAATTAATGATATTTACACTTAATTGAACGGTTTAAAAGAGGACAAAACACGAAACAAATGACAATTAAATTTTGAAACATAGTTTATCTTCAATTTCGACTCTTTAAAATTCAAAATTCTACCGAAAAAAAAAGAAAAGAAAAACTAGCTAAATCGACTCTTTTTGAAAAAATTAAAAATATAATTTATGGAACATCATTAGTCATTTTTCCTGATTAAGATTAATTTTAGAATTTTGATGACATGTTTTAAATAGGTTAAAATCCAATCTGCACTTTGTTAGAATATATAACAAATTGGACCAAGCTATATTTCTAACAAAGACAAATCATTATTTCTTCTAGATTTTCCAGAACAAACATTTTAAAAGAAATTCAAAAGACTTTCAAATAAGATTCAAATGTTATTCTCCAGATTTTCTAGATTTGCCAGAATATTTTTTTTGAATTTTAATCATAATAAGTTTGAAGAAATATTTCACAAATATTCTTCGTCGAAAAAACAGAAGCTAAAATGAAGAATTAAATCAAAATATATTTATTATTCTTTACAATAAAAAAATACATTTACTTGAACATTGATTTAAATTGTCAGGAAAGAAGAGGAAGGAATTTAACAGGTAAAAAGGTATATGTGTTTAAAAATCCTAAAATCATTTTTTAGGTTGTATTTTTTCTCTAAAATTGTCTTTCTGAAAGTTATAAGAAGCAAAGTAAAAAAAATAATGAATTTATTTAAACAAGTGAAGACCAAGTCTTTAAAATATTTTCTTGGAGTTTCAAATTCTATTTGAGTTTTGTCTCTCTTAGAATTAAAAATGTCGGGCAAAGCGAGACCAGCTTGCTAGTAAATAAATACAATTTAAAAAATAGAGGCAGCTCACTGGTAAGTGCTGCTATTTGAGCTATTTTTAGAACAGGCCAGCGGGCTACTCATCTGGTCCTTACGGGCTACCTGGTGCCCGCGGGCACCGCGTTGGTGACCCCTGGTCTAGTGGTACACGTGGCTGACCCTTAGGGTGAATTTGTTAACGATATGTCTTATATACACAATGTCTCTCAAGTCTAGACATTTAATGTACAAAACCCAAAAGCAGTGAAGTTGGCACGTTGTGTAAATGGTAAATAAAAACAGAATACAATGACTTGCAAATCCTTTTCAACTTATATTCAATTGAATAGACTGCAAAGATATTATAAAAATAAAGACATTTTCATTATTTATGTTAAAATGCTATTATTTTAAAGATGTATTTACAAAATGTTTTTAAAAAATTAATACATTTTACTGTTGTATTTATTAACACAATATGATAAAATAAATAAATGAAACTAAACTGCAATAAAACTGAGAATTAAACTTATTTTAATTAACTTCCTTCATACTTTTCTCTAAAGTTGCCCTATTTGACCTTCAAAAGTATTTGTAAATATACCCTGCCTGAAAGTTGATTGACGGAGAATGAGAAGTGTGTTAGAGAGAAAAAGACGTGTGTGCGTGAGAGAGAATATGTGTCGGAATTGAACCTGTTGTTAGCACAAGATTGGCAATAAAAGTTAAAAACAGCGTCATATTTTGTGATTTCTTCTGGACGCAACAACAACACAATAAGCTGAAAAACACACATTCAGTAAGTGTTTTTAGAGCGCACTGAGATATAAAGTACACAATATCAGTTGTCATGCAAATGTTTAATCACTTGTTTCATTTCATGCAATCATTTGTGCATTTCAAGCACAAAGTCTGCTCGCCTGACAAATCGCAGCTCGGCATTCTAGTTTTGTGAGGTGCACGTAAGCCTTGTGAGAGGCTATGTAGGGGGAGGGGTGAAGACGGCGTCGCCTACGCAAGTTACGTGACGCGAGAGTATACACCAGGCTTAAGACTAGGTCTGCAATTGGAAACTGGTCACCATGGAGACACTCATTTACTGCACGTTCATGTTATCATGCTTACTACCTGTGGTGTTAAGTTCTGAAACATGCAGCTGACATTACCAATTTTTATGGGCATTTTAGTAGCAGTCCTGCAGTACAACCACAATGGAAACCACTTTTTTGCATAAGATGTTTTTTCATGTATAAAAAAACAAATGTCATTAAAAAAACGCCAGCAGACACCAATCACGCATCAATTGAATTTGTTTTAATCAGCCCATTCAGTCTTCCAGCAGCTATGAAACAGACAACAAGTCTAATATCGCCTTTCTCACAGTCATCTTTACGCGACTGCCGATTTGCACGTCCTTTGTAAACGTACGAAATAAGGGACGCAAAACAGTTTTGGTCTTGATAAATCACACTACGTGTGCTAAATAGTTATATTTGCATTTTCTTCTGCCAGCATTGTTTGCGTTCTGATGATCAGCATATATTCTGAATATTCATGAAGACAGACACACTAAATAAATTGCGCACCTGGTTTTGCTTACTTAAGAGACGCAAAGCTTGGTAGATCAGCTTTTGCACGTGTTTTGGTACGCGCAAACCTTTTATTTTTGTTCTATAATGCTTTTCTTTTTTTTATAATTGTGTAATAAAAAATAAATAAAACCAAGTCATACCAAAGACTATAAAAATGGGATCCATTACCTCCCTGCTTGCCACTCAGCATCAAGGGTTGGAATTGGGGGTTAAATCACCAAAATGATTCCAGAGCATGGCCACTGCTGCTGCTCACTGCTCTCCTCACCTCCCAGGGGGTGGATGTAGTGTGTATAAGACTGTTTCAGTAGTGTGTATAAGAGTGTTTCAGTAGTGTGTGTGAGAGAAAAACATTTCAGTTGTTTATGTGAGAGCATTTCAGTAGTGTATGTAAGAGGTAATTCTGAATAATGTCCCTAACGGCCCTTCATAATATGAGGGGCCGTCTCTCACACACACTACTGAAACACTCTTATACACACTGTGTATAAGAGTGTTTCAGTAGTGTGTGTGAGAGAAAAAAAAATGTCAGTTGTTTATGTGAGAGCATTTCAGTAGTGTGTATAAGACTGTTTCAGTAGTGTGTATAAGAGTGTTTCAGTAGTGTGTGTGAGAGAAAAACATTTCAGTTGTTTAAGTGAGAGCATTTCAGTAGTGTATGTAAGAGGTAATTCTGAATAATGTCCCTAACGGCCCTTCATAATATGAGGGGCCGTCTCTCACACACACTACTGAAACACTCTTATACACACTGTGTATAAGAGTGTTTCAGTAGTGTGTGTGAGAAAAAAAAAATGTCAGTTGTTTATGTGAGAGCATTTCAGTAGTGTGTATAAGACTGTTTCAGTAGTGTGTATAAGAGTGTTTCAGTAGTGTGTGTGAGAGTGTTTCAGTAGTGTGTGTGAGAAAAAAAAAATGTCAGTTGTTTATGTGAGAGCATTTCAGTAGTGTGTATAAGACTGTTTCAGTAGTGTGTATAAGAGTGTTTCAGTAGTGTGTATAAGAGTGTTTCAGTAGTGTGTATAAGAGTGTTTCAGTAGTGTGTATAAGACTGTTTCAGTAGTGTGTATAAGAGTGTTTCAGTAGTGTGTATAAGAGTGTTTCAGTAGTGTGTGTGAGAGAAAAACATTTCAGTTGTTTATGTGAGAGCATTTCAGTAGTGTATGTAAGAGGTAATTCTGAATAATGTCCCTAACGGCCCTTCATAATATGAGGGGCCGTCTCTCACACACACTACTGAAACACTCTTATACACACTGTGTATAAGAGTGTTTCAGTAGTGTGTGTGAGAGAAAAAAAAATGTCAGTTGTTTATGTGAGAGCATTTCAGTAGTGTGTATAAGACTGTTTCAGTAGTGTGTATAAGAGTGTTTCAGTAGTGTGTGTGAGAGAAAAACATTTCAGTTGTTTATGTGAGAGCATTTCAGTAGTGTGTATAAGAGTGTTTCAGTAGTGTGTATAAGAGTGTTTCAGTAGTGTGTGTGAGAGTGTTTCAGTAGTGTGTGTGAGAGAAAAACATTTCAGTTGTTTATGTGAGAGCATTTCAGTAGTGTATGTAAGAGGTAATTCTGAATAATGTCCCTAACGGCCCTTCATAATATGAAGGGCCGTCTCTCACACACACTACTGAAACACTCTTATACACACTGTGTATAAGAGTGTTTCAGTAGTGTGTGTGAGAGAAAAAAAAAAGTCAGTTGTTTATGTGAGAGCATTTCAGTAGTGTGTATAAGAGTGTTTCAGTAGTGTGTATAAGACTGTTTCAGTAGTGTGTATAAGAGTGTTTCAGTAGTGTGTGTGTGAGAAAAAAAATGTCAGTTGTTTATGTGAGAGCATTTCAGTAGTGTGTATAAGAGTGTTTCAGTAGTGTGTGTGAGAGAGAAAAAAAAGTCAGTTGTTTATGTGAGAGCATTTCAGTAGTGTATGTAAGAGGTAATTCTGAATAATGTCCCTAACGGCCCCTCATAAGGAAGGGCGCGTCCGGACAGCCATGTGTAAGTCGCTATGTTGTATGATACTAGTGCTCAGACAAATTGTATTAAAATTGTATCCAACAGGGAATAAATACTTCTGATTTTAAGTTTATGCATCGTGTCCTCTTTAAACATCTTCTGGCTCCAGATTAAACAAATTTGTCGACACAAGTAACCATTAATATTATTTTCCATATAATAAATGAAATAACATGAGGATGGATGGCTTGATGAAAGTTAACTTGTTCACATTTTGTTGAGATAACCTCATAAGGGAAGCTTTAGTATTTTAGACTTGATTGTTCCCCGATGATCACTTTTCTTGACGACCAAACGTCAAACAGACTCATAAATAAAAATGATTTGTGTGATATTACAGCATCTGGTCTCTTTGGGGCAGCAAAAATGAGGGGACAAGTTATCATTTTAACATTACAATAACAAAAAAATCTCTATAAATTTAATAAGCATCTTCATTTTCTCTTCCATTGTGTAGCAGTAAACAAAGACGTATGTGAGTACACACACTGTACAGTACGTGTGCTTGTGTCTAAAAATAACTTCTACTGTATATCCAGTCTGCGGTCTAGTGAGACACATACTTGTGTTTCCCATGAGGGGTCCGAGCCCGGTCCTGTCTGGCCTGGACCGGCGGACCAGTTCTCATGACTCCTGACCCGGTAAGCATCCTGTGGTCGTTTCCAAACATGGCTGAGTGCAAGGAGACAATGATACGCTTTTCATCCAGCACTCACTTTTCTACGGCAGGAGGTTCGTGTAGATCAGACCTGGGCATTCTGCGGCCCTTTGTGCGTCCCTGTCCGGCCCGCGTGAGGCCAATTATAAATTACAAAATAAATTTTAAAAAGTATCTATGTCGAGTGTGCAATACAACGGTGCTGCTTTTGTTTTGAAAATCGTTATTTGTATTACTTCCGTGTGGACGTATGCGTGTGCGTGATTGTGAGTGAATGTGAACAGCTGCAATCACAAATTACAAAATAAAGTTGAAAAAACATCTATGTCGTGCGCGCAATACAACTGTGCTGCTTTTATTTTGAAAAGTATCATTTATGGGCGTATGTCCGTGCGTAACCTGTGAGTGAAGGTGCACATGCAGCGACAAGTGATGCACGGTTTACACCCGAGACGCTAAAAAGAGAAAAGTTGATGATGAATGGCGTGTTTTCAACAAGACATGGACTGCCAAGCAACGTTCCCTCTAAGGTGCGCGCGCCTGCGCAATTGCGCACTGCTCAAGCGTCCTCTGCGCGCAGCAAATATATGCCGCGCACCAAATCAAATCCCATCTGAATTCTAAACAAAATAAACATATTTATTCTATGTAATTTTGCAATGCAACTTTGAGTGACAGTGACAACAAGCGGCCCTAACGGTGTTCGTCAACATCGTTCAATTGAACAACGTTCAATTATTGTAACGTCCATCGAGATGCTTCGAGGACAGGAATTATATCGATCACTTTATTGAGCAACACTGTTTATATTCGGACATAACCACACCAAAAACATGAGTAAAACAATTCTATCTCGAAAAACTAGTCATTTTCTGCCGTACAAACCAAGCCAAAACCAACTTGTCATCTGTCACCAACACGCATAGCACTAAACCACTGGTGCGTTTATGGCCACACAAAAAGTCGGACAACTCAAACACCACACAAAGTTACACTATGACTCCTCAGTCATACGTGTGCTTATTTTACTGTCATTTATTATTAATGTTAATTTATTTATATTAGTCATGGAATGCTGTTACACACACTATGTTGAAGTATTACTATTATTATTAATTATTATTATTATTATTATTATTATTTATCTTACGATATATATCAAAAATAATATTGAGTAAAATTTAATTGAAATATTGTCGATGTGGCCCTCCAGCAGTGCTCGGGTTGCTCATGCGGCCCCCGGTAAAAATTAATTGCCCACCCCTGCTGTAGATGCTCCTTCTCCTGGCAATGGAAACATCTTAGCAGACTCAGCTTTATTGGCAATGTTTAACACTGACTTGGTTGTGTTGGTTTCTTTCAACAGACCAAAATGAAATGCAGTTTTTACTTACCTTGTGTCAAAAAACACGATCATAACTGTTACATTACATCAATACAAACTATGGTTGTACGGTATACCGGTACTAGTATAGTACCGCAATACTAATGAATCATACTTGGTACTATACCACCTCTAAAAAGTACCGGTCCCTGCCCCCATTTTTTTTTAACGTCGTGACCTGCTGGTTTTACGAGCAGAGAAGCATGTTCGGCAGCGCACACTCACAGAGTACTTACAAGCAGACACAGTGTGTAGACAGAAAAGGGAGAACGGACGCATTTTGGTCTAAAAAATGACGATAAAGGTGAAGTTATAACACTGAAACACCCCCAGGAAGAGGTGATTTAAGACATGGCTAGCTAGTTAGCGGGTAATGTCCAGCCGCAGTCTGCAGTGTTTTAGCTACTTCTAAATCACTAATCCTTGCCTCCATGGCGACAAATAAAGTATGTTTCTTACAAGTATTATTATCACTGCAGGACGAGGAATAGCTAAACATGCTTCCCTACACACCGTAGGAGGATACAATAGCTCATTGGCGTCACAATGTAAACAAACGCCACGGGTGGATCTAAACCTGACACGTAATGATACCAAGTACAATAGTGTATCTAGTTGATTCTATTTTTCTAGCATCACAACATTTTTTTTCGTTTTAAAAAAATGTATATTATGTTTATAAACTCAGGAAATACCTCACTGGACACATGAGGACTTTGAATAGAACCAATGTATGATCCTGTAACTACTTGGTATCGGATTGATACCCAAATTTGTGGTATCATCCAAAACTAATGTAAAGTATCAAACAAGAGAAGAATAAGTGATTATTACATTTTAACAGAAGTGTAGATAGAACATGTTAAAAGAGAAAGTAAGCAGATATTAACAGTAAATGAACAAGTAGATTAATAATACATTTTCTACCACTTGTCCTTAATAATGTAGACAAAATAATAGAATGATGAATAATGACACAATATGTTACTGCATACGTCAGCAGACTAATTAGGGGTCTTTGTTTGTTTACTTACTACTAAAAGAAAAGTTGTCTCGTATGGTCACTATTTTATTTAAGGACTAAATTGCAATAGGAAAAATATGTTTAATGCACCCTAAGATTTTTTGTTCAAATAGAGCCAATAATGCCATTTTTGTGATCCCCTTTATTTAGAAAAGTATCGAAAGACATTTTGGTACCTGTAACTGTACCAAACTATTGGTATCGGGACAACCCTAATACAAACAAAATCAAATGTACCTGTATATTTCTTTCATTTGAGTTAATTGTTTGGCTGTATGTCAGCAACACAGGAAGAGAGTTCAGCTGGGTTGGCTCGAGCTCACATGTGACCTGAATGACAATCAATCAATCAATCAATGTTTATTTATATAGCCCTAAATCACAAGTGTCTCAAAGGGCTGTAATAACAACAACAATAATATGATAATACAACATGATGAGTGGGTTCATTATTGTGAGTATGCAGTGCATCCAAAAAGTATTCACAGCGCCTCTTTTTTCCCCACATTGTTTTATGTTTTATTCCAAAACGGAATAAATTATGAAAAATTAAAAAAACGAAGAAACTGCATGTACATAAGTATTCACAGCCTTTTGCCGTGAAGAACAAAAGTGAGCTGAGGTGCATCCTGTTTCAAATGATCAACCTTGAGACGTTCATACAGCTTCATTGGAATCCACCTGTGGTAGATTCTGTTGGTTGGACATGATTTGGAAAGGCACACACCTGTCTATATTCAAGATCCCACACTTGACAGTGCATGGCAGAGCTAAGAATAAAGTCAAAGAGACTGTCGGTCTGTAGGATTGCCTCGCGGCACAAATCTGGTGAATGGTACAGAAAAATATCTGCTGCCTTGAAGGTCCCAATGAGCAGACTGGCCTCCATCATCAGTAAATGGAAGAAGTTTGGAACCACCAGGGCACTTCCTAGAGCCGGCTGTCTAAACTGAGCGATCCAGGAAGATGGGCCCTAGTTCGGGAGGTGACCAAGAACCCGATGGTCACTCTGTCAGAGCTACAGCATTTTCTCTGTTGGGAGAAGACAACCTTCCAGAAGCTCAACCCTCTCTGCAGCGATCCACCAAACTGTATTGATGGCAAGGGAAATTGTTTGGCACAGTAGCTTGATTACAAGAGAAAAGGAAAGGATAACCACCAGGGCTCTTCCTAGAGCCGGCTGTCTAAACTGAGCGATCCAGGAAGATGGGCCCTAGTTCGGGAGGTGACCAAGAACCCGATGGTCACTCTGTCAGAGCTACAGCATTTTCTCTGTTGGGAAAAGAGAACCTTCCAGAAGCTCAACCCTCTCTGCAGCGATCCACCAAACTGTATCGATGGCAAGGGAAATTGTTTGGCACAGTAGCTCAATTACAAGAGAAAAGGAAAGGATAACCACCAGGGCTCTTCCTAGAGCCGGCTGTCTAAACTGAGCGATCCAGGAAGATGGGCCCTAGTTCGGGAGGTGACCAAGAACCCGATGGTCACTCTGTCAGAGCTACAGCATTTTCTCTGTTGGGAGAAGAGAACCTTCCAGAAGCTCAACCATCTCTGCAGCAATCCACCAAACTGTATTGATGGCAAGGGAAATTGTTTGGCACAGTAGCTCAATTACAAGAGAAAAGGAAAGGATAACCACCAGGGCTCTTCCTAGAGCCGGCTGTCTAAACTGAGCGATCCAGGAAGATGGGCCCTAGTTCGGGAGGTGACCAAAAAGAGGAAGAAATAATAAATAAAATGTAGTAGACCAACAATACAAAAGAGACACAGTAAAAGGCTATGCCGGAGGAAAACCATGATAGTGTAACAAACAATCAACTGGCACCGTAGTGGCAGGCAGCAGGGTTTAAGAAGCCCTAAATACAATTGCCTGCAGGTGTGAGTGGTCAGTGACTCCGCCCAGGAATGATAAGGGATGGTGCTGCAAGAAAAGGCAAACAGGTGGAAGCAGAGCAGGGCAGACAAACACCGCAGTACCCCTCCCTCTTATAGGGCGACACCTGGGGGCTTACGTGTCTTAGCCGGATGGAGAGAGTGGTGGGTCGAGGATATAGGAGCCGGAGACTAATGAGTGCTCCTCCGGCTCGTAGTCCTCCCAGTCGACCAGGTACTGCACACTCTACTTTGTCTTCTGGAGTCCAAAATGGCCTTCACTGAGTATGCGGATTGGCCATTGGTCCTGTGAAGAGGAGGCGGCACAGATGGAGGACACAGCAGGCCTGAAGTAACAGGCTTGAGGCTGGAGACGTGGAACCTTGATGGAAGGTGGCATCAGGAGCATGACGGATGCAGGGTTGATGATCTTGTCGCTCTTGTAGGGTCTGAAAAATCTCGGTGCCAGCTTTCTGGAGACTCCAGCCAATGGTAACTCCCGGGCGGAAAGGCATACCTCTTTCCAGGCTGGTACTCCGATGCCGGGATTCTGTGGCGGCCAGCCAACATGTGGTTGCGAGCAGCAGTTTGTGAAACGGCCGCCCAGGTGCCCTGCCACACGTGATGAGCCCAGTAAAAGTGAAGGTAGACTGACGACCCGGATACAAAGAAACAAGGGAGGCTTTTAACATAGGTGGACTTGTGGCAGAGCAGATGAAAGAGTTGTGCGCATATTCCGCCCATTGGAGGTGGGAGAACGAGATAGAAGAATGTCAGTGGCATACGCCGCCAATTTGCCCGCACCGTCCGGCCATTAGTCTGGGGATGATATCCTGACGAGAGGCTGCTTGCGGCTCCTAGTGCCTTGCAATCCGCTTTCCAGCCCTGGGACAAGAACTGAGGCCCCCTGTTGACAACCACGTCCAAAGAAATGCCATGGATTTGGAAGACATGCCTCACCAGCAGCTTGGCTGTCTCCAAAGATGACGGCAAATTGGGTACGGCGATGAAGTGAGCCAGCTTAGGCCTACAGGTGGGCGATTAGAAGCCATGTTTCTGGCGCAGACGGAGCAGGCGGTGACAAACTCCTTGACATTGGGGTTTCTTAAAGACCACCAGAACCTCTGAGCAATGACGAAACGAGTGCCCCTCACAGGAGACCTTAGAGGCGTGTCCCCATTGAAGGACCTCAGACCTCACCTCAGCTGGAACAAACCTTTTAGCAGCAGAACAGTTCTTGGGCATCTGGGAATTAGTGGCCGCCTCGGACACCCTTCTCTCCACCTCCAACAGGAGGGCTCCCCCCACCCTGGCCACAAAAATGACGGTCTCGGGAGTGCCATCTTCTGTGGTAGGGCCGTTGCGTCTGGAGAAAGCATCTGGTTTGACTGTAACACCAAAAGTACCAAGTTCATTGGAAATGTATTAGAGTAGACGTATCCATTTTCAGGAGTAACCAAAGCCGGCCGGAGTAGAAGTATTATTAAATATTACTCGTAGCAGTAGTAGTATACTACAGTAATACTTCAACAAAAGCAAGTGCTCATTTTCATCATTTTTATTGTCGTCACTAGTCCGACTAGAGAGAAGGAATTTAACCCTGCATTTATTACAGCTTTTCTTCCCAACAAATCATGGCTCTGAAAGAAAATATCCATTCAATAATAAATAGCAATAAATAAGAAAATAAATACACCAAAAAATGATTGTTCCGTTAATAAATAGCGAGTTAAGTAAAAATGATTATTAGTGACTTGTGTTATTGCTTGAAAGGATGCATGCATGTGATACGCCTGAGAAGCCTGTACTGCCGTACTAATGGCAGCACTGTACTATTGGCAGTACTCGTCTGTGCAGGACGAGTACTTCGTCAGTCAGTTGCAGTCGTCCTCTGCTTGGCGTCCTCGGAAGCAGGCGGACTCACAGTGCTTGTTTAAGTAGGACTTGAGTGCGAAGCTTTTGCGGCAGCGCTGACACGAGTAGTGCTTGGCTGGCGAGTGCGTCTGCATGTGAGCGCGGAGGTTGGAGCGGTCGGCGAAGGCTTTGCCGCAGTGGGCGCAGGCGAAGGGCTTCTCTCCCGTGTGCGACCGCATGTGACCCTGCAGCAGCCAGGGCCGGCTGAAGGCTTTGCCGCACACGTCGCACGCGTGCTTGAGGTCGTGGGTCAGCATGTGCATGGCGAGGGCCGGCATGGACACGTAGACCTTGTGGCAGGTGGGACACTCCCTGGCCTGCTGGCTGTCCAGGCTGCGGTGAGTCTGCTTGTGTCGGCTCAGGTTGGACGACGTGGCGTACGATTTGCCGCACTCGCCGCACGCGTGGCGGCCTTTGGTTTTGGATCGGGGACCGTGGCCCGCTGACCCGGCACCCTCGGCGATCGCCTCTTTGCGCCGTCGTCTCTTGCGGGCGCGTCCGTCCGATACGAGGAAGGCATTGATGATGCTGGCCTCCAACTCTGCGCCGCTACAGTCCGACTCGACTGTGCCGGTGCTGGATACCGGACTGTCCGGATCGTCCGTGTCGTGGTCGGAGAACTCGTCCCCGCTGCTGCCGCCGATGCATTCTTGTAAACACGAAGACGCCTGCTTGGACTTCTTTGTGTTCTGCATCACGGATGGGATGATGTAATCACGGATGTAGCCTGGGGGAAAAGAAAAAGTGTTGGTATCAGCAATTCTGGCCCTGTATTTACTTGGTATCAGACAGATAGCAACATTTGCAGTATCAGTCATCAATACAAAAAAAGGTGTTTTTCGAAACCTGGATTTTGCTGACTTTTTTGTGATGTTCTTGGCCTAAAATGTTTGATTTTATGGCAGCTTTTTCATAAAGTTGCAAGATCTTTTTCAATAAGCTCAAGATGATCCCCTGCTGGCCCCACTATGGACTGGACTCTCACACTATTATGTTAGATCCACTATGGACTGGACTCTCACACTATTATGTTAGATCCACTATGGACTGGACTCTCACACTATTATGTTAGATCCACTATGGACTGGACTCTCACACTATTATGTTAGATCCACTATGGACTGGACTCTCACACTATTATGTTAGATCCACTATGGACTGGACTCTCACACTATTATGATAGATCCACTATGGACTGGACTCTCACACTATTATGTTAGATCCACTATGGACTGGACTCTCACACTATTATGTTAGATCCACTATGGACTGGACTCTGACACTATTATGTTAGATCCACTATGGACTGGACTCTCACACTATTATGTTAGATCCACTATGAACTGGACTCTCACAATATTATGTTAGATCCACTATGAACTGGACTCTCACACTATTATGTTAGATCCACTATGGACTGGACTCTCACAATATTATGTTAGATCCACTATGAACTGGACTCTCACAATATTATGTTAGATCCACTATGGACTGGACTCTCACAATATTATGTTAGATCCACTATGAACTGGACTCTCACAATATTATGTTAGATCCACTATGGACTGGACTCTCACACTATTATGTTAGATCCACTATGGACTGGACTCTCACAATATTATGTTAGATCCACTATGGACTGGACTCTCACACTATTATGTTAGATCCACTATGGACTGGACTCTCACAATATTATGTTAGATCCACTATGGACTGGACTCTCACACTATTATGTTAGATCCACTATGGACTGGACTCTCATACTATTATGTTAGATCCACTATGGACTGGACTCTCATTCTATTATGTTAGATCCACTATGGACTGGACTCTCACACTATTATGTTAGATCCACTATGGACTGGACTCTCACACTATTATGTTAGATCCACTATGGACTGGACTCTCACACTATTATGTTAGATCCACTATGGACTGGACTCTCACAATATTATGTTAGATCCACTATGGACTGGACTCTCATACTATTAACTAGATCCACTCGACATCCATTGCACCGGTCGCCCGGGGTGGGGAGGGGTCCCCACATCTGCGGTCCCCTCCAAGGTTTCTCATTGTATCCCATTGGGTTGAGTTTTTCCTTGCCCTGATGTGGGATCTGAGCCGAGGATGTCGTTGTGGCTTGTGCAGCCCTTTGAGACACTCGTGATTTAGGGCTATATAAATAAACTTTGATTGATTGATTGATTGATTGATTGATTGATTGATTGATGTGGCCCCCAGGCCTCAATTAGCCCAGGTCTGCCCTAATCAGTCCCTCCAGGATATTGCGGCAATTCACGCACAATCAACCGATCCCCTCAAAATTTCCACACACATTTTAGGCTAATCAGCGTTTGCATTAATCACAACTTATGTTTGTTTTTTGCCAAGACGAAGCAGGAACAACAACATCCAGCAGACACAAGGCATTAAAACATTGTTGAGAACTTGTTGAATTAGGTCCTGACGTAACGACATAAAGTTGAAACATCATGCTTTTTTACGACGTTTATTAAGTGTCAGGTGGTGACGTCCCTTTGACCTTTGGAATTTGGTCATTTCCCAACGAACAACGTGGATCCAACATTAAACATGAACGTTGTCTCATGCGCCACACATTTTCAATGGGGGCCAGGTCTGGACTACAGGCAGGCCAGTCTAGTACCCGCACTCTTTTACTACTGTTGTAACATGTGGCTTGGCAGGGGCGTTTACTATTTATATTACTATACTATTGTGTATGCACCTTAGGGGATCTGCTCCAATTTCGTTGTTCTTTGAACCTGTTCACTGTAATAATGACAATGAAACTCTATTATTTTCTATGACGTTGCTTGGATGGCAACATATGTTGCTCCAAAACCTGTATGTACCTTTCAGCATTAATGGTGCCTTCACAGATGTGTAAGTTACCCATGCCTTGGGCACTAATACACCCCCATACCATCACTGATGCTGGCTTTTGAACTCTGCGCCTAGAACAATCCGGATGGTTCTTTTCCTCTTTGGTCCACAGTGTCCAAAAACAATTTGAAATGTGGACTCTTCAGACCACAGAACACTTTTCCACTTTGCATCAGTCCATCTTAGATGTGCTCGGACCCAGCGAAGCCGGCGGCGCTTCTGGGTGTTGTTGATAAATGGCTTTCGCTTCGCATAATTTTAACTTGCACTTAGAGATGTAGCGACGAACTGTAGTTACTAACAGTGGTTTTCTGAAGTGTTCCTGAGCCCCTGTGGTGATATCCTTTATACACCAATGTCGGTTTTTGATGCAGTGCCGCCTGAGGGAACAAAGATCAAGGGCATGCTGCTTACATGCAGTGATTTCTCCAGATTCTCTGAACCTTTTGATGATATTACGGACCGTAGATGGGGAAATCCCTAAATTCCTTACAATGGCTTGTTGCGAAATGTTGTTCTCAAACGGTTCGACAATTTTCTCACGCATTTGTTGACAAAGTGGTGACCCTCGCCCCATCCTTGTTTGTGAATGACTGAGCATTTCATGGAAGCTGCTTTTATAGCCAATCATGGCACCCACCTGTTCCCAATTCGCCTGTTCACCTGTGGGATGTTCCAAATAAGTGTTTGATGAGCATTCCTCAACTTTCTCAGTCTTTTTTGCCACTTGTGCCAGCTTTTTTGAAACATGTTGCAGGCATCAAATTCCAAATGAGTTTTCCAGTTTGAATGTTAAGTATCTTGTCTTTGTAGTCTATTCAATTGAATATAGGTTGAAAAGGATTTGCAAATCATTGTATTCTGTTTTTATTTACCAGTTACACAACGTGACAACTTCACTGGTTTTGGGGTTTGTAAATAAGCATGTATTTTGTAGTTTACATGTATTCAAATATTTAGTAAACCTTTTTTTTTATCCAGGGTAAAACAATTGACAACATATTTTCCTTTGCAATGCTGACCTAGCAAAGAGGCGGCATTTACATGTTAGAGATGTTGAAGTGTGATGAAATTATTATTAATACAGTACTGTACAGTAATGTGACAATGAACTCAGAGTATGTGCTTTTACTGCCATCTGCTGTCTATTTTAAGTCCGTGCGGGAAAAAATGAGTAAAACATTAGTTTGAAATGCCCTGCTTTTTGAGGTTGAATTTACAGAAAACACTTAAAACATTGATAACAAATTCATAAAATCACAAGTTGCTTTCAATCAATCAACCAATCAATCAATCAATGTTTATTTATATAGCCCTAAATCACAAGTGTCTCAAAGGGCTGCACAAGCCACAACGACATCCTCGGTACAGAGCCTACATAAGGGCAAGGAAAACTTACCCCAGTGGGACGTCGATGTGAATGACTATGAGATTTAATGTTATTGGGGGAAAAAAAGCCTTAAAACATTGCAACTTTTTCCACAATTTTCTGAAAAAGCTGCCACATATATAAGCATTTTAGGTCTCAACAATGAAAAAATATACAAAATGTAAAAATAAAATAAAATGCCGGCTAAATTCTAGAGGGATTGCCTTACCTAAAAAAAAACATGTGCTTTATTTGCATCAGGGATGCACAAAATGTTTTAATTTGAACCAACAACTGATCATTTCCAGACCTTTACACCCGTTAATCGATAACAATACCCGATATTTATGTATATTTATTTACACAAGTTTGTGTAAAAAAATAACTGTATTTAACAGTTCACACTTTTTCCAAAATGTGTAAACTCTAACAGAGACATACAAATCTATTGTAGGGAATAAGATAATGTCAACTGATATTTCGTTACCTTACTAAATAATATTTCAGTGCAAATAATTGTTCTTTTATAATTATGACCCATGAAAATGAATCATTGCATAGAATGTAATATTTTCAATTATTAAATTGATAGACAAAAGCAACTCAAACATTCTGAATATGAATCATAAAATGAAAAAAACGTGTCCAAATAACATACTGTGCATAAATGAGGACAATAGAATATGATAAAAAATAGTTATGAGAGAACATTTAAGGAAGTGAAAAGTGTGTAATTTACAACAATACTGTCAGTCTTTTAAACGTATATGTTTGGTTTGTTAAAATTGTTCACACAATGCACAGCTTTTACTTTTCTATCAACACACAGTGATGCATAGAAGGCAGAAAGTAACTCAACTCTCTTTAATGGTTTCTACCTGCAGTTTGTATGGTTTGTTGAGTTAGCACAGGATTCATATGTGGAAAAAGACAAATGGGGTATTTGAGTTTTTATTTTGTATTTATTTTGTATTTTGTTCACTTCCAGGCAGGCTGTGACTCACAGTTTAATCCAGGCCTGGGCAATTATTTTGACTCGGAGGGCCAAATTTAGAGGAACAAAAATGTGTCTGGGGGCCGGTATATCTGATTTTTAGGAACACTAATGCAAAATTTCACAACGTCTGATTGAAAGCTAAAAACGTTATGACAGACCGCCTTAAAAAAGGGAATGGAATTTTACATTGTTTTACTGAATGAGACACCCAGAATGTACATGGAAATAAAGAATGTGGGATTTACAATACTAACTATGAAGGTTAAAACACTGAATATTGACAACATATGAACGTCACACTGTTCAAATAATTATGTGTAAGTTATCACACAACTCTAATGCTTAAAGGCCGTTGCTATAGTTATTATCAATTGTGCTGAAGTTGTACTTGCAATCTTGGATTGCGAGTCAGTGTTTGTGTCCAGAACATCAAGTGCCGTGACGCAGACAAAGCAGAGACAGGGCGATATCACGAGTGTCAGCACATTTCCATTTTATGAATAATCATATATTGTGTCTAACTGGGGCTGTTGAAATTACCCGCCCCCCCCCCCCCTCAGGGACCTCCCGAATAAATAGTGGAGCACGTGGGCTGTGCCTTAGAGCGTATGTTGGAACTGTAACTAAGTGTACAGCCCAATACGTCTCTCCTCATTGAGCCAAATTGAACTCTGCCTCTGCATGATTCCTTGCTTCTTGTCTGTTTAATAGATGTCATCAGTGTTTGAACCTGACACACACCCCCTCTCCATCCACATATTTTACAATCAAGCGAAACGCAACAAAAATGCAACAAACACAGTGAAATATGAATGAGGATTATTTGTGATACGTCCATTTTTAGAACGTGCTCGTTCTATTTCGGGCCGAAGTAAAACAAAGAAAACAATGTGAAGTTGTCGTCGTTGTATTTTTAAGTTATCATGCCATGATTTTACCCGTGAGCTAAAATGAGTTTGACACCCCTGCTCTAAAATATCTACCAGAAACTCCCCAAAAAGTATGAGTTTATCCTCCTTTTAGAGAGGTTGTGAGTTCAAACCCCGGCCGAGTCATACCAAAGACTATAAAAATGGGACCCATTACCTCCCTGCTTGGCACTCAGCATCGATGGTTGGAATTGGGGGTTAAATCACCAAAAGTTATTCCCGGGCGCGGCCACCGCTGCTGCTCACTGCTCCCCTCACCTCTCAGGGGGTGATCAAGGGAGATGGGTCAAATGCAGAGAATTATTTCGCCACACCTAGTGTGTGTGTGACAATCACTGGTACTTTTAACTTTAACTTGCCATGTTCCTGACTTCAGACCAATCATTGGACTACATTCCTGTTAGCCCCGCCCACTGACTTTGATGGCTGAGTTTGACAGATGAAAACCATGAAGCTCTGGCACACATCTTCATGAAATAATTGAATAAATTGTGAAATAATTATTTTATTTTTTTTTTAATTTATTATTTTTTTTTTTTTATAATGTCCTGCCCAGCTTCTCGGGAAAATCATATAGCAGATGTAGATGCCCATATCGGCTGTTCAGATTTACTTTACAAAAGAGAAGTGTAGAGGATACTTCTCTTGTTGCCTTATTTGTATTTTGACTTTATTAAATGTATTTATATTATCATTTGGTGCAGCCGGGCCGGAGCAGGAGGGGATAGAAAGAGAGAAAAAGGAAGACAGAGGGGGGAATTGTGGGGACAAGAGGGGGATTAGACAGAGAGACAAAAACAACAACAGCAAACACAACAACAACAACAACAACAACAGAGCAACATCAGCAAATACGACATGTACAAATATGATGGTAAAAGTAATAGCAAATAAGCAGTTAGCGAAAATTAAAAAAATATATACAGAAATGACAATGAGCATTATTACACTAAAAATGGAGCAATATGAATACCAATAGAAATAGTGCTATTGATAATAAACAATACCAGTACTTTACCTTTATTATCAACAATACAATTGTTCAAATGCAACAATACATATACGTAATGATAACTTGAGATACGAAAGAATGCAGAAAAATGGAGGGGAAGAAAGAGAAGCAACCTTAACCTTGTAGATTGTTATAGTAACAATAGGTTAACCTTTGTCAGTGTGCCATGTGTTATACCCAGTTTACCCTAGGGCAACAACGTTAATATATGTTTGATGAAACGTGATTATGTGCATGAGTGTATGTGTGCATATGTACTTGTATATGTACAGTAAATTATTTTCATTTTGAAATATTTAATTAAATAATTGACTGACTGATTAGGCAATTAATTAAATTATTAAAAAATGTAATTTGGAAACCCGTGCAATACAGGAAGCTCTTGTGAGAGACAGATTTAAATATTCATGAGTGGTCCATCAGTGCATCCTGCGACTGCAACGAGTGCTCTTCACAGCTCAAAACAGCGGCCGTGGCTGAACAAATAAGTCAAAGTGAAAGTGCTGACTCTGCAGAGAGCAGTCATTTGGCTCCGCATCGATCCACCTCGTCTTTGAGGGGGGGTTCACATTCACGTGTCACCTTGCACTTTTGTTTTGTACCGTTTCCCCCGACTGCTTCCACCCAGATCTTTTTTAACGCTACATAGTAATGAAGTGAATTAATTAACTCATATTATGTTCTCCATATGGTGAATGTTTATATTCAACTTGGAGAAAGCAGACCACCAGGTTGAAGTAAATAATGGTTGATTCCATAAAAAAATTAAGGAATTGGACTGGGTTAGCTCTCTCACGAGAAGAGGCAATAAATTCAGACTTCGGAATGCAAAAGTGATAGCTCTATCCTGGAGGAGAGACTCCATGTCTACCTTCACGTCAACATTTAAGTTGCAACATATAGAGGTTGTATTCCGGTCACTTACACATGAACATCTCCTTACATGGTCAGGTTGTACTCTCCTGAATGAACACACACCAAGACAGAGGAAGAAGGAATATGAGACTGTGGTTCGGCTCCTTCAAGTTAGAAGTGTCTTATTTTTGGACTTGACCTCTTCCAGGAACTGCAGTCCTGTATAATGACGCTCGCTTGTAATTAAGCATCTTTTTGTTGAGCAAAGCATTTCCGACGTCTCTTTTGATCCAGCCGCACTGCCGTGTCGCCCTTCGCACTCAAATGCACATCAGTACAAATACACAACCAAATTTTGCTTTAAACAGACATTTGCAATATACAAAACCCAAAACCAGTGAAGTTGGCACGTTGTGTAAATGGTAAATAAAAACAGAATACAATGATTTGCAAATCATTTTCAACTTATATTCAATTGAATAGACTGCAAAGACAAGATATTTAATGTTCTAACTTAGAAACTTCATTTTTTTTTGCAAATAATTATTAACTTAGAATTTAATGGCAGCAACTCATCGCAAAAAAGTTGTCACACGGGTATTTTTACCACTGTGTTACTTGGCCTTTCCTTTTAACAACACTCAGTAATAGTTTGGGAACTAAGGAGACACATTTTTTAAGCTTTTCAGGTGGAATTATTTCCCTTTCTTGCTTGATGTACAGCTTAAGTTGTTCAACAGTCCGGGGTCTCTGTTGTCATATTTTAGACTTCTTATTGTGCCACACATTTTCAATGGGAGACAGGTCTGGACTACAGGCAGGCCAGTCTAGTACCCGCACTCTTTTACTATGAAGCCACGCTGTTGTAACACGTGCAGAATGTGGCTTGGCATTGTCTTGCTGAAATAAGCAGGGGCGTCCATGATAACGTTCCTTGGATGGCAATATATGTTGCTCCAAACCTGTATGTACCTTTCAGCATTAATGGGGCTTTCACAGATGTGTAAGTTACCCATGCCTTGGGCACTAATACACCCCCATACCATCACAGATGCTGGCTTTTCATCTTTACACCTATAACAATCCGGATGTTTCTTTTCCTCTTTGTTCCGGAGGACACAACGTCCACAGTTTCCAAAAACAATTTAAAATGTGGACTCGTCAGACCACAGAACACTTTTCCACTTTGCATCAGTCCATCTTGAATGAGCTCAGGCCCAGTGAAGCCAGCTGCGTTTCTGGGTGTTGTTGATAAATGGCTTTGGCTTTGCCTAGTAGAGTTTTAACTTACACTTACAGATGTAGCGACAAACTGTAGTTACTGTCAGTGGTTTTCTGAAGTGTTCCTGAGCCCATGTGGTGATATCCTTTACACACTGATGTCGCTTTTTGATGCAGTACCGCCTGAGGGATCCAAGGTCCATAATATCTTCGCTTAAGTGCAGTGATTTTGATGATATTACGGACCGTAAATGGTAAAATCCCTACATTTCTTGCAATAGCTGGTTGAGAAATGTTGTTCTTAAACTGTTGGACAATTTGCTCACACATTTGTTCACAAAGTGGTGACCCTCGCCCCATCCTTGTTTGTGAATGACTGAGCATTTCATGGAAGCTGCTTTTATACCCAATCATGGCACCCACCTGTTCCCAATAAGCCTGTTCACCTGTGGGATGTTCCAAATAAGTGTTTGATGAGCATTCCTCAACTGTCTCAGTCTTTTTTGCCACTTGTGCCAGCTTTTTTGAAACATGTTGCCGGCATCAAATTCCAAATGAGCTAATATTTGCAAAAAATAACAAACTTTTCCAGTTGGAACATTAAATATCTTGTCTTTGCAGTCTATTCAATTGAATATAAGTTGAAAAGGATTTGCAAATCATTGTATTCTGTTTTTATTTACCATTTACACAACGTGCTAACTTCACTGGTTCTGGGTTTTGCATTATTTCATATACAGTATACATTTTTATAAAACCTTTTTAAAACAGGTTATAGATTACAAAAGCTCCTGCTGACGTATCTTTACTTAAAAAAAAATTACTTTTAAATGGATTCTTTAAAAAAAATATGAATCAATTCAATCAACTGAATTTAAGTTTGATTAAAAATGTATAAGAATTGTTTTACATTTATAAAAATATTTTTAAAAAGAGTGAAAAAATGGTCTGATACAGGGGTGGGCAATGAATTTTTACCGGGGGCCGCATGAGCAACCCGAGCACTGCTGGAGGGCCACATCGACAATATTTCAATTAAATTTTGCTCAATATTATTTTTGATATATACCGTAAGATAAATAATAATAATAGTAATAATAATTAATAATAATAGTAATACTTCAACATAGTGTGTGTAACAGCATTCCATGACTAATATAAATAAATTAACATTAATAATAAATTATAGTAAAATAAGCACACGTATGACTGAGGAGTCATAGTGTAACTTTGTGTGGCGTTTGAGTTGTCCGACTTTTTGTGTGGCCATAAACGCACCAGTGGTTTAGTGCTATGCGTGTTGGTGACAGATGACAAGTTGGTTTTGGCCTGGTTTGTACGGCAGAAATTGACTAGTTTTTCGAGATAGAAGTGTTTTACTCATGTTTTTGGTGTGGTTATGTCCGAATATAAACAGTTTTGCTCAATAAAGTGATCGATATAATTCCTGTCCTCGAAGCATCTCGATAGACGTTACAATAATTGAACGGTGTTCAATTGAACGGTGTTGTAAACGGTGTTGACGAACACCGTTAGGGCCACTTGTTGTCACTGTCACTCAAAGTTGCATTGCATAATTACATAGAATAAATATGTTTATTTTGTTTAGAATTCAGATGGGATTTGATTTGGTGCGCGGCATATATTTGCTGTGCGCAGCGGACGCTTGAGCAGTGCGCAATTGCGCAGGCGCGCACCTTAGAGGGAACGTTGCTTGGCAGTCCATGTCTTGTTGAAAACACGCCATTCGTCATCAACTTTTCTCTTTTTAGCGTCTCGGGTGTAAACCGTGCATCACTTATCGCTGCATGTGCACCTTCACTCGCAGGTTACACACGGACACACGCCCATAAATAATACTTTTCAAAATAAAAGCAGCACAGTTGTATTGCGCGCACGACATAGATGTTTTTTCAACTTTATTTTGTAAGTTGTGATTGCAGCTGTTCACATTCACTCACAATCACGCACGCGCATACGTCCACACGGAAGTAATACACATAACGATTTTCAAAACAAAAGCAGCACCGTTGTATTGCACACTCGACATAGATACTTTTTAAAATGTATTTTGTAATTTATAATTGGCATCACGCGGGCCGGACAGGGACGCACAAAGGGCCGCAGAATGCCCATGTCTGGTCTAATAGGAGGGGGGTACAAATAAAATCCTGCTTCAGGCCCTAAATTAGGAGGGGCCCCGCACTCACACTCCTGTGCGGCTTACTTACTTTTAAACGCTCTACATTTTTAATGTGCCTGTTGAAAAATAGAATAATACTTTAAACCTTTCAAGCACATCAGCGTCTCCGTCTGAGCAAATCCTTTCAGTCGCTGAATCATTGCAATCAGCTCCTTGCCCATCTGTGGCATTTTTAAGGGGGTATGCTAATGATGGGGGGGGGTTGAGTGACAGGTGGGGGGTGCAGGGCTGGTGTTTGTGAGGGTTAGACAGATGGGGGTCTGATCTGGACAGCAGTGTGGTTTTATTGAGCAACACACACACACACACACACACACACACACACACACACACACACACACACACACACACACACACACACACACACACACACACACACACACTGCCAAAACAAAGACAAGACAGCTGGCAGCCTGAATCTCGGGGACAAAACATGAGTTGGGGGGGAGACAAATCTTCCAAATCAAAGTATGAATTTGTCCTCAGCCAAAGTCAAACACACAAAAATGTTGTTGTTGCTCCAACACTCAATACCTGTCCCCTATATAGCCTGTTCCATCACAAATGGATTGTGTTGCTGCAATCCTACTCCCTGCGGCGATGCAACATCCTGCAGGATCAGATGGAGGGGTGGGGGGCGGGGGGCGGGGGAGATTCAAGGGCACCTTCTAAGGACAACGTTCTGTTAAAATCTGTGCTATTCAAACTGCTTTTGTGGCCAATAAATCTAAATAACACCAACAACTAAATAATTTTTAAAGGTAAAAATGTGCCATTATTCAACAGAATGATGGCATTTCAACAGGAATATTTTTAAGGTGGAAAATGTGTAATTGTTTAACAGGATGTAGGAATTTCAATGGAAATTGTAGGTGGAAAATTTGCAATGCTGAACAGGCTGCGAAAATTTCAAAGGGAAATTTTGAGGTGGAAAATGTGTAATAGTTTGCCAGGATGTAGGAATTTCAATGGAAATTGTAGGTGGAAAATGTGTAATTGTTAAACAGAATGCGAACATTTCCGCTACAATTTTAAAGGCGGAAAATGCGCAAGTTTTAAACAGATGGCAAGAATTTCAATGGGAAATTTAAAGGTGGGAAATGTGTAATTGGTAGACAGAATGTTGCAATTGCATTGGGAAATTTTAAGGTGTAAAATGTGGACAACTGTTTAACAGGATGTGGGAATTTTAATGGAAATTTTAGGTGTAAAATGTGCAATTGTTAAACAGAATGCGAACATTTCCACGACAATTTTAAAGGCGGAAAATGCGCACATTTTAAACTGAAGGCGAGAATTTCAATGGGAAATTTTAAGGTGGAAATGTGCAATCCTTTAACAGTATATAGGCATTTCAATAGGAAATTTGAAGTTGAAAAATGTAATTATTAAACAAAATGCAAGAATTTTAATGGGAAATTATAAGGTGAAAATGTGTAATTTGTTATACAGAATGCTGGAATTTCATTGGGAAATTTTACAGCACAAAATGTGTATTTTTCAGAATGCCAGAGTTTGAATGGAACATTTTAAGGTGGAAAATGTGTAATTGTTTGACAGAATGCGAACATTTCCACTACAATTTTAAAGGCGGAAGATGCGCAAATTTTAAACAGAAGGCGAGAATTTCAATGGTAAATTTTAAGGTGGAAAATGTGCAATTGTTAAACAGAATGTTGCAATTGCATTGGGAAAATTTAAGGTGGAAAATGTGCACAATTGTTTAACGGAATGTGGGAATTTTAATGGAAATTTTAGGTGGAAAATGTTAAATTCTTAACAGGCTGAGAGAATTTCAATGGTATATTTTAAGTGGAAAATGTACATAAGGTAGACAGTATGCGAGAATTTCAACTACAATTTTAAAGGCAGAAAATGCGCAAATTTTAAACAGAATGAGATCATTTCAATGGGAAATTTTAAGGTGGAAATGTACAATTGGAAGACAGAATGCGAGAATATCAACTACAATATAAAAGGCAGAAAATGTGCACATTTTAAACCGAATGCAAGGATTTCAATGGGAAATTTTAAGGTGGAAATGTGTAATTCTTTACCAGTATGTAGGTATTTGAATAGGACATTTTAAGTTGAAAATTTTAATTATTAAACAGAATGCAAAAATTTAATTGGGAAATTTTAAGGTGGAATGTGTGTAATTTGTTAAACAGAATGCTGGAATTTCATTAGGAAATTTACAGCAGAAAATGTGTAATTTTAAACAGAATGCGAGAATTTCAATGGGAAATTTAAGATGGAGAATGTGCAATTGTTAAACAGAATGCTGGAATTTCAAAGGGAAATTTTAGGTGGAAAATGTGTAATTTTCAAACAGAATGCGAAAATTTCAACTACAATTTTAAAGGCAGAAAATGCGCACATTTTAAACAGAAGGCAAGAATTTCAATGGGAAATTTTAAAGTGGAAAATGTGTAATTGGTAGACAGAATGTTGCAATTGCATTGGGAAATTTTAAGGTGGAAAATGTGCACAACTGCTTAACAGGATGTGTGAATTTTAATGGACATTTTAGGTGGAAAATGTGCAATTGGTAGACAGATTGCAAGAATTTTAACTACAATTTTAAAGGCAGAAAATATGCACATTTTCAACAGAATGCGTGAATATCAATGGGAAATTTTAAAGTGGAAATGTGCAATTCTTTAACAGTACATAGGTATTTTAATAGGAAATCTTAAGTTGTAAAAATTGTATTATTAAACAGAATACAAGAATTTCAATGGGAAATTTTAAGGTGAAAATGGGTAATTGGTCAAACAGAGTGCTGGAATTTGATTGGGAAATTTTACGGCAGAAAATGTGTACTTTTTAAACAGAATGTGAGAATTGCAAAGGGAAATTTAAGGTGGAGAATGTGCAGTTGCTCAAAAAGATGTAGGAATTTCAATGGGACATGTTAAGGTGAAAAATGTGTAATTTGCTAAACAGAATGCTGGAATTTCAAAGGGAAATTCTAAGGTGAAAAATGTGTTATTGTAAAACAGAATGCGAAAATTTCAACTACAATTTCAAAGGTGGAAAATGCGAAAATTTTAAACAGACGGCGAGAATTTCAATGGGAAATTTTAAGGTGGAAAATGTACAATTATTAAACAGAATGCTGGAATTTCAATGGGAAATTTTAAGGTGAAAAATGTGTAATTTGTTAAACAGAATGCGAAAATTTCAATAAGAATTTTTAAGGTGGAAAATTTTAAATTCTGAAAGTGCAGGAATTTCAGTGGAAAATTTTAAGGTGGAAAATGTACAATTCTTTAACAGGTTATAGGAATTTCAGTGGGAAATTTTAAAGTGGAAAATGTGTAATTTTTAAACAGAATGCGAGAATTTTATCCACAATTTTTAAGGTGGAAAAAGTGTAATTGTTCAACAGAATGCTAGAAATTCTGCTAAAATTTTTAAGGTGAAAAATGTGCCATTGTTCAACAGAATGCTAGAATTTCAAAGGGAGTTTTTAAAGTAAAAAAAATTTCAATTCCAAAATTTTTTAAAAAATATTTTCAATGTTAAAAAACAGAAACCTGGAATTCTTAAATGAGCTGAATTTTTTCATTCTGGTTTGAATGGATCGAAAAATTATAATTGTACAAATTCTTAAGATCAAAAGTCATTTGTTTAATGTCAAATTAGAAATTCTTAAAGTGCAAGAATTTAAATCGAAACTTTTAAGGTGGAAAATGTGCATTTCTTTAACAAATTGTAGGAATTTCAGTGGGAAATTTTAAGGTGGAAAATGTGTAATTTTTTTACAGGATGTAGCAATTTCAGTGGGAAATTTTAAGGTGGAAAATGTATAATTATTAAACAGAATGTGAGAATTTGAAGTACAATATGAAAGGTATAAAATGTGCAAATTTTAAACAGAATGTGAGGATTTCAATGGGAAATTTTAAGGTGAAAAATGTGCAATTGTTTAACAGAATGCTAGAATTTCAATGGGATTTTTTAAAATAAAAAAATTACAATTCCAAAAAAAACCTGAAATATTTTCAATGTCAAAAAACAGAAACCTGGAATTCTTAAATGAGCTGAATTTTTTCATCCTGGTTTGAATGGGTCAAGAAATTATAATTGTACAAATTCTTAAGATCAAAGGTAATTTGTTTCATGTCAAATTAGACATTTTTAAAGTACAAGAATTTAAATGGAAAATGTGTATTTCTTTTTTAAAAATTGTAGGAATTTCAGTGGGAAATTTTAAGGTGGAAAATGTGTAATTTTTTTACAGGATGTAGGAATTTCAGTGGGAAATTTTAGGGTGGAAAATCTGTCATTTTTAAACCGAATGAGAGAATTTTATCCACAATTTTTAAGGTGGAAAATGTGTAATTGTTCAACAGAATGCTAGAATTTCCGCTGGGATTTTTAAGGTGAAAAATGTGCAATTGTTTAACAGAATGCTAGAATTTCAATGTTAGTTTTTAAAGTAAAAAAAAAAATACAATTCCAGAATTTTTTTGTAATATTTTCCATGTTAAACAGAAACCTGGAAATCTTAAATGAGTTGAATTTTTTCATCTTGGTTTCAATGGGTCGAGAAATTGTAACTGTACAAATTCTTAAGATCAAAGGTAATTTGTTTCATGTCAAATTAGAAATTCTTAAGGTGCAAGAATTTCAGTGGAAAATTTTAAGGTGGAAAATTTGCATTTCTTTAACAAATTGTAGGAATTTTCGTGGGAAATTCTAAGGTGGAAAATGTGTAATTTTTTTACAGGATGTAGGAATTTTAGTAGGAAATTTTGAGGTGGAAAATGTGTTATTGGTAAACAGAATGTGAGAATTTTATCCACAATTTTTAAGGTGAAAAATGTGCAATAGTTTAATAGAATGCGAGAATTTCAATGGTAGTTTTTAAAGTTAAAAAAAATTACAATTCCAAAAAACAAACTGAAATATTTTCAATGTTAAAAAACAGAAAATCTGGAATTCTTAAATGAGCTGAATTTTTTCATGTTGGTTTGAATGGGTCAAGAAATTGTAATTGTACAAATTCTTAAGATCAAAGGTAATTTGTTTCATGTCAAATTAGAAATTCTTAAAGTGCAAGAATTTAAATGGAACATTTTAAGGTGGAAAATGTGCATTTCTTTAAAAAATTGTAGGAATTTTTTTACAGGATGTAGGAATTTCAGTGGGAAATTTTAAAGTGGAAAATGTGTCATTTTTAAACAGAATGCGATAATTTTATCCACAATTTTTAAGGTGAAAAATGTGCAATTGTTTAACAGAATGCTAGAATTTCAATGGTAGTTTTTAAAGTAAAAAAAAATTAAAATTCCAAAAAACAAACTGAAATATTTTCAATATTAAAAAACAGAAAACCTGGAATTTTTAAATGAGCTGATTTTTTTTCATGTTGGTTTGAATGGGTCAATAAATTGTAATTGTACAAATTCTTAAGATAAAGGTAATTTGTTTCATGTCAAATTAGAAATTCTTAAAGTGCAAGAATTTAAATGGAACATTTTAAGGTGGAAAATGTGCATTTCTTTAAAAAATTGTAGGAATTTTTTACAGGATGTAGGAATTTCAGTGGGGAATTTTAAAGTGGAAAATGTGTCATTTTTAAACAGAATGCGAGAATTTTATCCACAATTTTTAAGGTGAAAAATGTGCAATTGTTTAACAGAATGCTAGAATTTCAATGGTAGTTTTTAAAGTAAAAAAAAATTAAAATTCCAAAAAACAAACTGAAATATTTTCAATATTAAAAAACAGAAAACCTGGAATTTTTAAATGAGCTGATTTTTTTTCATGTTGGTTTGAATGGGTCAATAAATTGTAATTGTACAAATTCTTAAGATAAAGGTAATTTGTTTCATGTCAAATTAGAAATTCTTAAAGTGCAAGAATTTAAATGGAACATTTTAAGGTGGAAAATGTGCATTTCTTCAAAAAATTGTAGGAATTTTTTACAGGATGTAGGAATTTCAGTGGGGAATTTTAAAGTGGAAAATGTGTCATTTTTAAACAGAATGCGAGAATTTTATCCACAATTTTTAAGGTGAAAAATGTGCAATTGTTTAACAGAATGCTAGAATTTCAATGGTAGTTTTTAAAGTAAAAAAAAAATTAAAATTCCAAAAAACAAACTGAAATATTTTCAATATTAAAAAACAGAAAACCTGGAATTTTTAAGTGAGCTGATTTTTTTTCATGTTGGTTTGAATGGGTCAATAAATTGTAATTGTACAAATTCTTAAGATAAAGGTAATTTGTTTCATGTCAAATTAGAAATTCTTAAAGTGCAAGAATTTAAATGGAACATTTTAAGGTGGAAAATGTGCATTTCTTTAAAAAATTGTAGGAATTTTTTACAGGATGTAGGAATTTCAGTGGGGAATTTTAAAGTGGAAAATGTGTCATTTTTAAACAGAATGCGAGAATTTTATCCACAATTTTTAAGGTGAAAAATGTGCAATTGTTTAACAGAATGCTAGAATTTCAATGGTAGTTTTTAAAGTAAAAAAAAATTAAAATTCCAAAAAACAAACTGAAATATTTTCAATATTAAAAAACAGAAAACCTGGAATTTTTAAATGAGCTGATTTTTTTTCATGTTGGTTTGAATGGGTCAATAAATTGTAATTGTACAAATTCTTAAGATAAAGGTAATTTGTTTCATGTCAAATTAGAAATTCATAAAGTGCAAGAATTTAAATGGAACATTTTAAGGTGGAAAATGTGCATTTCTTTAAAAAAAATTGTAGGAATTTTTTACAGGATGTAGGAATTTCAGTGGGAAATTTTAAAGTGGAAAATGTGTCATTTTTAAACAGAATGCGAGAATTTTATCCACAATTTTTAAGGTGAAAAATGTGCAATTGTTTAACAGAATGCTAGAATTTCAATGGTAGTTTTTAAAGTAAAAAAAAATTAAAATTCCAAAAAACAAACTGAAATATTTTCAATATTAAAAAACAGAAAACCTGGAATTTTTAAATGAGCTGATTTTTTTTCATGTTGGTTTGAATGGGTCAATAAATTGTAATTGTACAAATTCTTAAGATAAAGGTAATTTGTTTCATGTCAAATTAGAAATTCTTAAAGTGCAAGAATTTAAATGGAACATTTTAAGGTGGAAAATGTGCATTTCTTTAAAAAATTGTAGGAATTTTTTACAGGATGTAGGAATTTCAGTGGGGAATTTTAAAGTGGAAAATATGTCATTTTTAAACAGAATGCGAGAATTTTATCCACAATTTTTAAGGTGAAAAATGTGCAATTGTTTAACAGAATGCTAGAATTTCAATGGTAGTTTTTAAAGTAAAAAAAAATTAAAATTCCAAAAAACAAACTGAAATATTTTCAATATTAAAAAACAGAAAACCTGGAATTTTTAAATGAGCTGATTTTTTTTCATGTTGGTTTGAATGGGTCAATAAATTGTAATTGTACAAATTCTTAAGATAAAGGTAATTTGTTTCATGTCAAATTAGAAATTCTTAAAGTGCAAGAATTTAAATGGAACATTTTAAGGTGGAAAATGTGCATTTCTTTAAAAAATTGTAGGAATTTTTTACAGGATGTAGGAATTTCAGTGGGGAATTTTAAAGTGGAAAATGTGTCATTTTTAAACAGAATGCGAGAATTTTATCTACAATTTTTAAGGTGAAAAATGTGCAATTGTTTAACAGAATGCTAGAATTTCAATGGTAGTTTTTAAAGTAAAAAAAAATTAAAATTCCAATAAACAAACTGAAATATTTTCAATATTAAAAAACAGAAAACCTGGAATTTTTAAATGAGCTGATTTTTTTCATGTTGGTTTGAATGGGTCAAGAAATTGTAATTGTACAAATTCTTAAGATCAAAGGTAATTTGTTTCATGTCAAATTAGAAATTCTTAAAGTGCAAGAATTTAAATGGAACATTTTAAGGTGGAAAATGTGCATTTCTTTAAAAAATTGTAGGAATTTTTTACAGGATGTAGGAATTTCAGTGGGGAATTTTAAAGTGGAAAATGTGTCATTTTTAAACAGAATGCGAGAATTTTATCCACAATTTTTAAGGTGAAAAATGTGCAATTGTTTAACAGAATGCTAGAATTTCAATGGTAGTTTTTAAAGTAAAAAAAAATTAAAATTCCAAAAAACAAACTGAAATATTTTCAATATTAAAAAACAGAAAACCTGGAATTTTTAAATGAGCTGATTTTTTTTCATGTTGGTTTGAATGGGTCAATAAATTGTAATTGTACAAATTCTTAAGATAAAGGTAATTTGTTTCATGTCAAATTAGAAATTCTTAAAGTGCAAGAATTTAAATGGAACATTTTAAGGTGGAAAATGTGCATTTCTTTAAAAAATTGTAGGAATTTTTTACAGGATGTAGGAATTTCAATGGGAAATTTTAAAGTGGAAAATGTGTCATTTTTAAACAGAATGCGAGAATTTTATCCACAATTTTTAAGGTGAAAAATGTGCAATTGTTTAACAGAATGCTAGAATTTCAATGGTAGTTTTTAAAGTAAAAAAAAATTAAAATTCCAAAAAACAAACTGAAATATTTTCAATATTAAAAAACAGAAAACCTGGAATTTTTAAATGAGCTGATTTTTTTTCATGTTGGTTTGAATGGGTCAATAAATTGTAATTGTACAAATTCTTAAGATAAAGGTAATTTGTTTCATGTCAAATTAGAAATTCTTAAAGTGCAAGAATTTAAATGGAACATTTTAAGGTGGAAAATGTGCATTTCTTTAAAAAATTGTAGGAATTTTTTACAGGATGTAGGAATTTCAGTGGGGAATTTTAAAGTGGAAAATGTGTCATTTTTAAACAGAATGCGAGAATTTTATCCACAATTTTTAAGGTGAAAAATGTGCAATTGTTTAACAGAATGCTAGAATTTCAATGGTAGTTTTTAAAGTAAAAAAAAATTTAAATTCCAAAAAACAAACTGAAATATTTTCAATATTAAAAAACAGAAAACCTGGAATTTTTAAATGAGCTGATTTTTTTTCATGTTGGTTTGAATGGGTCAAGAAATTGTAATTGTACAAATTCTTAAGATCAAAGGTAATTTGTTTCATGTCAAATTAGAAATTCTTAAAGTGCAAGAATTTAAATGGAACATTTTAAGGTGGAAAATGTGCATTTCTTTAAAAAATTGTAGGAATTTTTTACAGGATGTAGGAATTTCAGTGGGGAATTTAAAGGTGGAAAATGTGTCATTTGTAATTGTACAAACTCTTAAGATCATTTGTTTTATGTACGAAAATAATAGAAAAAGTAAGAATTGGGGGCAACGTGAAAAATGTTTTGATGCTGGAATTAATTTAAAAAAATAGAATATAAAATAGCCACTCTGTGTCTTCAATAAGTTGAACATGTGTTTGATTGTTTTGACATAGGTGGAAGCAGTTGGGTGTGAAAAAAAGAAAGATGAAATAGAAGACGTGTGTGAATGATCTCTTGTGTTGTCATGTTGTGATGAAAAAAGTGGTGCTGAAGAAGTGGAAGCCCACTCACCATTATCGCTGAGTCGGACATTGAGGTCGGAGGTAGAGTCAGTGATGGCATGCGTCACGGAGCAGGAATCCTGGTAATAGTTGCACGGCCAGGACTCGTGAACCTTGGGCTGCTTCACCAGAAAGGAGCGAGGCATCTTGTTTGCCTGAGGAAAAAGCTCATTTACACCCTCATGGAAAACAATCTGGCAGACAAAGACGGAAGATGAAGGAGACGAGGAGGCGGACAGGACGGAGGAAGCATCAGACGGGATGGAGATGAAGATGGAAAGTGGTGAGGAAGACACAGAGGCACGGGGAGGGAGGAATGGGGTGGAGGGGGTTTGGGGTGCAGAAGTAGCTTAGCTCAGCATTACTGCAGCCTTTTACATGTGGGCCACCAGCCTCTAGGATCAGGTGGCGCTTGGATGGAGGGAACTGCTTAGCATTAATCCATCAAACATCCCCAGGGACACACATCGAATTACCACCAGCCGTCTGTGCTGCCTTTCTCCTGCGCACACACACACACACACACACCACACACACACGCACACACACACACACACCACACACACACACACACACACACACACACACACACACATAACACACACACACACACGATACAAACAAACACACGATCGACAAACCCAAGCAACACCACCACCCCCCCACCCCTCTGAGTGGAGACAATAGTGGTGCAGCAGCACGTGGTTGACACCACGCTAAACATCTTGTCAGCTATTGTCTCTCAATGAAGTAACTACAACCAGTGATGCTAACACTCTTCATGCTCACCCCACCATCTTTCATCATTTGTCATAACCACAAAGGCAGGAACAGTATCTACATCACACAAGAACAGTATCTACATCCCACCAGAACATATCTACATCACACCAGAACATATCTACATCACACAAGAACAGTATCTACATCTCGACAGAACATATCTACATCACACAAGAACAGTATCTACATCCCACCAGAACATATGTACATCACACAAGAACAGTATCTACATCCCGACAGAACATATCTACATCACACAAGAACAGTATCTAAATCACACAAGAACAGTATCTACATCCCGACAGAACATATCTACATCACACAAGAACAGTATCTACATCCCGACAGAACATATCTACATCACACAAGAACAGTATCTAAATCACACAAGAACAGTATCTACATCCCGACAGAACATATCTACATCACACAAGAACAGTATCTACATCACACAAGAACAGTATCTACATCACACAAGAACATATCTACATCACACAAGAACAGTATCTATATCACACAAGAACATATCTACATCACACAAGAACAGTATCTGCATCACACAAGAACAGTATCTACATCACACAAGAACATATCTACATCACACAAGAACAGTATCTATATCACACAAGAACAGTATCTACATCACACAAGAACATATCTACATCACACAAGAACAGTATCTACATCACACAAGAACAGTATCTAAATCACACAAGAACAGTATCTACATCCCGACAGAACATATCTACATCACACAAGAACAGTATCTACATCACACAAGAACAGTATCTACATCACACAAGAACATATCTACATCACACAAGAACAGTATCTATATCACACAAGAACATTATCTACATCACACAAGAACATATCTACATCATAAAAGAACAGTATCTACATCCCACCAGAACATCTACATCATACAATAATAATATCTACATCACACAAGAACATATCTACATCACACAAGAACAGTATCTACATCACACAAGAACAGCATCTACATCCCACCAGAACATATCTACATCACACAAGAACAGTATCTACATCACACAAGAACAGTATCTACATCCCCCCAGAACATATCTACATCACACAAGAACAGTACCTACATCACACAAGAACATCTACATCATACAAGAACAGTATCTACATCCCACCAGAACATATTTACATCACACAATAACAGTATCTACATCACATAAGTACAGTATCTACATCACATAAGTACAGTATCTACATCACATAAGTACAGTATCTACATCACACTAGAACATCTACATCATACAAGAATAGTATCTACATCACACGAGAACATAGCTACATCACATAAGAACAGTATTTACATCACACAAGAACATATCTACATCACATAAGAACAGTATCTACATCACACAATGACAGTATCTACATCACACAAGAACAGCATCTACATCACACAATAACAGTATCTATATCATACAAGAATAGTATCTACATCACACGAGAACATATCTACATCACATAAGAACAGTATCTACATCACACTAGAACAGTATCTACATCACACAAGAGCATCTACATCACTCAAGAACAGTATTTATATCACTCAAGAACATCTACATCACACAAGAACAGTATTTACATCACACAAGAACATATCTACATCACTCAAGAACAGTATCTATATCATTCAAGAACATCTACATCACACAAGAACAGTATCTACATCACTCAAGAACATCTACATCACACAAGAACAGTATCTATATCACTCAAGAACATCTACATCATACAAGAACAGTATCTACATCACTCAAGAACATCTACATCACACAAGAACATCTACATCACACAAGAACAGTATCTATATCACTCAAGAACATCTACATCATACAAGAACAGTATCTACATCACTCAAGAACATCTACATCACACAAGAACAGTATCTATATCACACAAGAACATCTACATCACACAAGAACAGTATCTATATCACTCAAGAACATCTACATCATACAAGAACAGTATCTACATCACTCAAGAACATCTACATCACACAAGAACAGTATCTATATCACACAAGAACATCTACATCACACAAGAACAGTATCTACATCACTCAAGAACATCTACATCACACAAGAACAGTATTTACATCACACAAGAACTTATCTACATCACTCAAGAACAGTATCTATATCATTCAAGAACATCTACATCACTCAAGAACAGTATCTCTATCACTCAAGAACATCTACATCACACAAGAACAGTATCTCTATCACTCAAGAACATCTACATCACACAATAACAGTATCTACATCACTCAAGAACAGTATCTATATCACTCAAGAACAGTATCTATATCACTCAAGAACATCTACATCACACAATAACAGTATCTACATCACTCAAGAACAGTATCTATATCACTCAAGAACATCTACATCACACAATAACAGTATCTACATCACTCAAGAACAGTATCTATATCACTCAAGAACATCTACATCACTCAAGAACAGTATCTATATCACTCAAGAACATCTACATCACACAAGAACAGTATTTGTCTGCGGACTATTGAGTGTTTTCTAATGGGGCTCCAGTACTCTGGATTGTCCTCCCTGTATCAGTTAGAGATGCTACCTCAGTAGAAGCATTTAAGTCCCATCTTAAATTTGTTTTATATACATTAGCCTTTAAATAGACCTCCCTTTTAGACCAGTTGATCTGCCGTCTCTTTTCTGCTCTGCCCCCCTCTCCTGCGTGGAGAGGTTATTAGGTGACCCCAGATGACGCGCTAGCTGTTCAAAGTTGATACCAGAGGTGGACCACTCAGCTGTGCATCAGTTGATGACGTCTGCGCTGCTGACTTGTCTCCACTCAAGATGATCCCCTGCTGGCCCCACTATGGACTGCACTCTCACTACTATGTTAGATCCACTATGGACTGCACTCTCATACTATTAACTAGATCCACTATGGACTGGACTCTCACTACTATGTTAGATCCACTATGGACTGGACTCTCACTACTATAAACTTGATCCACTCGACGTCCATTGCACCGGTCGCCCAGGGTGGGGTCCCCACATCTGCGGTCCCCTCCAAGGTTTCTCATTGTCCCATTGGGTTGAGTTTTTTCTTGCCCTGATGTGGGATCTGACCCGAGGATATCATTGTGGCTTGTGCAGCCCTTTGAGACACTTGTGATTAAGGGCTATACAAAAAAAAACTTTGATTGATCATTTGTATGTCTCAAAAATCCAATAAAAAATTTAAAATAAACAAAAAACGTGTCAGATACGGAAGAAAGCTAATGACAGAGAAACACTAAATGGAGAATAATATTAGCTATCTTGGGTCAGCAACTGCTGACAATCAGAAAAAGAATAAAACCAAAATGTTTACTAAAATGAACCAGTTTATGTATGTGGACACCCTTTGATTCAGATTAATACTGACTTGCTTTCATTTTGCACTAAACCGGAAGTGAAAGTGTGCATGTTGCAGTGTTGTGCAATTAAACAAAAGCCATGTTGCTGCTAATAGTAATAGAATGGAAGATACTACAACACATGTCTGCATAAATGGAAAAGTTTTCATAAAAATGACGACTTTGGCTCTCTCGATTTATGTTGGCGTCGACTTAAGTGGGCACTTTTAAATATTAAGAAGAACATGGTGGACCAGGACGTGAGTTGTCGACATAAACGGGTCCGACTTAAACGTGTCGCACTGTATTAGTTTTACTCCTTAGCAGTGGTTTTTAAATAGTGGTACGCGGGCTCTATCTAGAGTTACGTTGAAGAGTAATATGTGTGTAATGCAGGGGTCCCCAAACTACGGCCCGCGGGCCGGATCCGGCCCCCCAGCATCCAAAATCCGGCCCACAGGAAGTCCCAAGTTTAAAAAAAAAATAAATAAAAATAATTTATTTATTTTTATTTTTTTATTTATTTTAATCTTTCCTTTCTAAACCATTTTCTACTGCTTGTTACTCTTGGTGTCTCCTAGTCACTTAGGCAAATCATATTGTCTAAAAATGAATTTTCCCATCAATAACGTGACAATGTTAAATGTTGATGAACATCAATATTAATTGATGTTAAATGACAAAACGGATTATAAAGACAATGTATATATATATATATATATATATATATATATATATATATATATATATATATATATATATATATATATATATATATATATATATATATATACACACAGCCTGGCCCCCGGCCAAATTTTTGTAACCCAATGCGGCCCCAGAGTCAAAAAGTTTGGGGACCCCTGGTGTAATGTGTAATGTTACAGTGGCCAAAATATTACATATGCTTGTTAAATAAATGCCTTGTTTATAATGAATACTTAGACCTATGAGGTTACTGTATTTTAAAAACTTGAACTTTAAACCAGACCTGGGCAAATTAAGGCCCGGGGGCCGCATTCAGCCCGTTAAGTTTTTCAATCTGGTCCGCCGGACATTCCCAAATATTTTTTTTAGATCTTTAAAGGCCTACTGAAAGCCACTACTACCAACCACGCAGTCTGATAGTTTATATATCAATGATGAAATCTTAACATTGCAACACATGCCAATACGGCCGGGTTAACTTATAAAGTGCAATTTTAAATTTCCCGCTAAACTTCCGGTTGAAAACGTCTTTGGATGATGACGTATGCGCGTGACGTCAATCGTTGAAACGGAAGTATTTGGACCCAGTGGATCCAATTCAAAAAGCTCTGTTTTCATCTCAAAATTCCACAGTATTCTGCACATCTGTGTTGGTGAATCTTTTGCAATTTGTTTAATGAACAATGAAGACTGCAAAGAAGAAAGTTGTAGTTGGGATCGGTGTATTAGCGGCGGACTACAGCAACACAGCCAGGAGGACTGAGAGATGGATAGCAGACGCGCTAGCCGCCGACCTCACCTTGACTTCCTCCGTCTCCAGGCCGCCGACCGCATCTATGATCGTCGCTCCGTCGATCACTGGAACGCAGGTGAGCACGGGTGTTGATGAGCAGATGAGGGCTGGCGTAGGTGGAGAGATAATGTTTTTAGCATAGCTCTGTGAGGTCCCGTTGCTAAGTTAGCTTCAATGGCGTCATTAGCAACAGCATTGTTAACCTTCGCCAGCCTGGAAAGCATTAACCGTGTAGTTACAGGTCCATGGTTTAATAGTATTGTTGATCTTCTGTCTATCCTTCCAGTCAGGGGTTTATTTATTTTGTTTCTATCTGCAGTTAAGCCCGATGTGCTATCACATTAGCTCCGTAGCTAAAGAGCTTCGCCGATCTATTGTCGTGGAGATAAAAGTTACTGTGAATGTCCATTTCGCGTTCTCGACTCTCATTTTCAAGAGGATATAGTATCCGTGGTGGTTTAAAATACAAATCCGTGATCCACAATAGAAAAAGGAGAGAGTGTGGAATCCAATGAACCCTTGTACCTAAGTTACGGTCAGAGCGAAAAAAGATACGTCCTGCACTGCACTCTAGTCCTTCACTCTCACGTTCCTCATCCACGAATCTTTCAGCCTCGCTCAAATTAATGGGGTAATCGTCGCTTTCTCGGTCCGAATCGCTCTCGCTGCTGGTGTAAACAATGGGGAAATGTGAGGAGCCTTTCAACCTGTGACGTCACGCTACTTCCGGTACACGCAAGGCTTTTTTTTTATCAGCGACCAAAAGTTGCGATCTTTATCGTCGATGTTCTCTACTAAATCCTTTCAGCAAAAATATGGCAATATCGCGAAATGATCAAGTATGACACATAGAATGGATCTGCTATCCCCGTTTAAATAAATAAAAATATTTTCAGTAGGCCTTTAAGACTGAAAGTGTAGCTGCCATTAGGATGTGCAGTGATGTTTTCAAATGACCGTAAGTCTTGAACTACACAAAGTATTTCAATGGTTGGAATCTGCGCTTTTGTATGATATACTAGTTACTATGGTAATCTAATTAGTTACTATGGTAATCTACGTCACAGCAGCTCAAACGAGGCACCAAGCAGTGTGGGTGGGGAGCGTTTCCACAGAGTGTTTCCAGAGCGGACAGCCTGAAAATGCGGGTGTCAGGGACAGACCCGGAAGGAGATTTTTACAACAAAGCTCTAAAGCTTAGTGATATATCAGATGTATCAGATTGTAGGTGGGGATATAAACTGTCATTATGGTGGTACTTGGAGAGCCAAGTGTTTTCTTAGGTGGCACATTGTGAAAAAAGTTTCAGAACCACGTCTCTATGTTCTCCATTTTCAGGCCGCAGCTCGTTTTTATTAGCGTATTGTAAAATACGGGAAACTGTTGAGTGTCTGCTGCCCCCGGTGGCCTTGGCTAATTTGGCAGCATCGTAAGGAAGCTTTTAGGTGATGGAATGTCCACGGAGAGAGGCGTCCCGGGCATAAACACACCTTGGAGGACACACACACACACACACACACACACACACACACACACACACACACACACACACACACACACACACACACACACACACACACCTACTCGGCCTCAAAGAGAAATGTCCGGCAACCGCTTCATTTGTGGTCCATGCAGAAGTAGCAAAGTGACGTCATTGGTCATCCTGGTTAAACGAGCTCCTGTAATGTGCAGACATTATTAGCCTGAATGATTCCTGCTGTCCTTCATCACTCCGCACTTCCCATTTGCAGCTCCTCGCCCTTTGAAGTGTGCACACTGAGGTGCTATTTGCTAAAGAGCCATTTAGTGGAAGTGCTCTCAAGGCCAGCTCGTGCAGACCAAATGACACCATTGCCTGATTGGGTATTGAACGCCAAGGCTGCAAAAATGTGAACTATTAGTCAAGGGGTCAAGTCCAAGAGGGACTTGGCTTCTCAACACCAGGATTGAACCCACTAAATCCCTCATACTGACTCACAATTGGCTCAATTCTGTTAATATTTTTGCAGTGAGAACGTTCCCAGCATTCCTTGTGTTTGTGTTGGTCACACAATGAGTGAGATTTGTGTTGGTCAAACCGTAACTGAGATGTGTGTTGGTCACACCAGGAGTGAAATGTGTGTTGGTCACACCATGACTGAGATGTGTGTTGGTCAAACCATGAGTGAGATTTGTGTTGGTCAAACCGTGACTGAGATGTGTGTTGGTCACACCATGACTGAGATGTGTATTGGTCACACCAGGACTGAGATGTGTGTTGGTCAAACCATGAGTGAGATTTGTGTTGGTCAAACCGTGATTGAGATGTGTGTTGGTCACACCAGGAGTGAAATGTGTGTTGGTCACACCATGACTGAGATGTGTGTTGGTCAAACCATGAGTGAGATTTGTGTTGGTCAAACCGTGACTGAGATGTGTGTTGGTCACACCAGGAGTGAAATGTGTGTAGGTCACACCAGGACTGAGATTTGTATTGGTCACACCAGGAGTGAGATGTGTGTTGGTCACAGCAGGAGTGAGATGTGTGTTGTTCACACTATGAGTGACATTTGTGTTGGTCACACCATGACTGAAATGTGTGTTGGTCACACCATGACTGAAATGTGTGTTGGTCACACCAGGTGTGAGATGTGTGTTGGTCACACCGTGACTGAGATTTGTATTGGTCACACCAGGAGTGAGATGTGTGTTGGTCACAGCAGGAGTGAGATGTGTGTTGTTCACACTATGAGTGACATTTGTGTTGGTCACACCATGACTGAAATGTGTGTTGGTCACACCAGGAGTGAAATGTGTGTTGGTCACACCATGACTGAGATGTGTGTTGGTCAAACCATGAGTGAAATGTGTGTTGGTCACACCATGACTGAGATGTGTGTTGGTCAAACCATGAGTGAGATTTGTGTTGGTCAAACCGTGACTGAGATGTGTGTTGGTCACACCAGGAGTGAGATTTGTGTTGGTCACACCAGGAGTTAGATGTGTGTTGGTCACACCAGGAGTGAGATGCGTGTTGGTCACACCATGTGTGAGATTTGTGTTGGTCAAACCGTGACTGAGATGTGTGTTGGTCACACCAGGAGTGAGATGTGTGTTGGTCACACCAGGAGTGAGATGCGTGTTGGTCACACCAGGAGTGAGATGTGTGTTGGTCACACCAGGAGTGAGATGCGTGTTGGTCACACCAGGAATGAGATAGCGGTTTGAGTTGGTGACCCTCTTTTTTTTCCTTTGTTTGTATGTTTGCTAAACTGCTAATAGCCAATGAGAAAACCCTTCCTTCAAGCATGTTGAAGACTCAATGTTTGTGACTCGCCTTGATTACGTCCCCATCCTGGTTCCTGATTGGTAAATGTGAGCTTTGATGACTTTGGGACGTCTGTGTTGAGTGAGCAGTAAAATGTTCCGTGCTCGCTTTGCTGCTACGAGGAGGAATTAACCATTTTGTCGTTTTGCAATGGGGTGTGGGTTGTTTCACACATTCATAAGTTGCTTCAAACAACATCCCAGCAGGCACAAGACATTAAAACCAGGTTGAGAACTTGTTGAATTAGGTCCTGACGTTGAGCAACTCAAACATAACGTTGAAACAACATGATTTTTGACGACGTTTAATCAATGTCGGGTTGTGACGTTGATTTGACCATTGAAATGTGGTCATTTCCCAACCAATATTTTACAACACAAATACAACGTTGAATCAACATGCTTTTTGACAACGTTTATTCAATGTCAGGTTGTGACGTTGATTTGACCATTGACATTTGGTTCTACAACACAAATACAACGTTGAAGCAACATGCTTTTTGACAACGTTTAACGTTTGTTGGGTTCTGATGTTGATTTGACCTTTGAAATTTGCTAATTTTCCAACCAACATTTTCCAACACAAATACAACATTGAAACAACATGGTTTTTGACAACGTTTATACAATGTGAGGTTGTGATGTTGATTTGACCATTGAAATGTGGTCATTTTCCAACCAATATTTTACAACGTAAATACAACAGTGAAACAACATGCTTTTTGACATTTACTCAATGTCATGTTGTGACATTGATTTGACCTTCGAAATTCAGTCATTTCTTAACCAATATTTTACAACACAAATACAACATTGAATCAACATACTTTTTGACAACGTTTATTCAATGTCAAGTTGTGACGTTGATTTGACCATTGACATTTGGTTCTACAACACAAATACAACGTTGAAACAACATGCTTTTTGACAACGTTTAATCAATGTTGGGTTCTGATGTTGATTTGACCATTGAAATTTGGTCATTTTCCAACCAATATTCTACAACACAAATACAACGTTGAAACAACATGCTTTTTGACAACGTTTATTCAATGTCAGGTTGTGACGTTGATTTGACCATTGAAATGTGGTCATTTCCCAACCAATATTTTACAACACAAATACAACATTGAATCAACATGCTTTTTGACAACGTTTATTCAATGTCAGGTTGTGATGTTGATTTGACCATTGAAATTTGGTCATTTCCCTACCAATATTTTACAACACAAATACAACGTCGAAACAACATGCTTTTTGACGACGTTTATTCAATGTCAGGTTGTGACGTTGATTTGACCATTGAAATTTGGTCATTTCTTAACCAATATTTTACAACACAAATACAACATTAAAACAAAATGCTTTTTAACGTTTATTCAATGTCAGGTTGTGACATTGATTTGACCTTCGAAATTCGGTCATTTCTTAACCAATATTTTACAACACAAATACAACATTGAATCAACATACTTTTTGACAACGTTTATTCAATGTCAAGTTGTGACGTTGATTTGACCATTGACATTTGGTTCTACAACACAAATACAACGTTGAAACAACATGCTTTTTGACAACGTTTAATCAATGTCAGGTTGTGACGTTGATTTGACCATTAAAATGTGGTCATTTTCCAACCAATATTTTACAACACAAATACAACGTTGAAACAACATGCTTTTTGATGACGTTTATTCAATGTCAGGTTGTGACGTTGATTTGACCATTGAAATTTGGTCATTTCTTAACCAATATTCGACAACTCAAACTTAACGTTGAAACAACATGCTTTTTGACAACGTTTATTCAATGTCAGGTTGTGATGTTGATTTGACCATTGAAATGTGGTCATTTTCCAACCAATATTCTACAACACAAATACAACGTTGAAACAACATGCTTTTTGACGACGTTTATTCAATGTCAGGTTGTGACGTTGATTTGACCATTGAAATTTGGTCATTTCTTAACCAATATTCGACAACTCAAACTTAACGTTGAAACAACATGCTTTTTGACAACGTTTATTCAATGTCAGGTTGTGATGTTGATTTGACCATTGAAATTTGGTCATTTTCCTACCAATATTTTACAACACAAATACAACGTCGAAACAACATGCTTTTTGACGACGTTTATTCAATGTCAGGTTGTGACGTAGATTTGACCATTGAAATGTGGTCATTTTCCAACCAATATTCTACAACACAAATACAACATTGAATCAACATGCTTTTTGACGACGTTTATTCAATGTCAGGTTGTGACGTTGATTTGACCATTGAAATTTGGTCATTTCTTAACCAATATTCGACAACTCAAACTTAACGTTGAAACAACATGCTTTTTGACAACGTTTATTCAATGTCAGGTTGTGATGTTGATTTGACCATTGAAATTTGGTCATTTTCCTACCAATATTTTACAACACAAATACAACGTCGAAACAACATGCTTTTTGACGACGTTTATTCAATGTCAGGTTGTGACATTGATTTGACCATTGAAATTTGGTCATTTCTTAACCAATATTTTACAACACAAATACAACATTAAAACAAAATGCTTTTTAACGTTTATTCAATGTCAGGTTGTGACGTTGATATGACCATTGAAATGTGGTCGTTTCTTCACCAATATTCTACAACTCAAATACAACATTGAATCAACACACTTTTTGACGTTTATTCAATGTCAGGTTGTGACGTTGATTTGACCATTGAAACTTGGTCATATCCCTACCAATATTTTACAACACAAATACAACATTGAATCAACATGCTTTTTGACAACGTTTATTCAATGTTAGGTTGTGACGTAGATTTGACCATTGAAATTCGGTCATTTCTTAGCCAATATTTTACAACACAAATACAACATTGAATCAACATGCTTTTTGACATTTATTCAATGTCAGGTTGTGACGTTAATTTGACCTTTGAAATTCGGTCATTTCTTAACCTCTTAAGGCCTTTTTTTATTTCTCTTTGCTATTTGGGCTTATTAGACCCTAATTAGAATAAAAAACTAAGAACCATCTTTTGATATGATGTACTTAGTCCATAAGTACACAAACGTGTACTTCATGTTTAGTGACATGCTCATTCTTATTTTTAAACTTTTTTTTCCAAATTCCATTGTATGTTATACTCTTCTGACACCACCAGGTGGCAGTATAAGTGTCCATATGTCGGCATAAGACCCCAATTCAGTAGTGTACACAATTTTGGAAATAGGTGCTAAAAGGTGCTGTCCACGCATGTGGCCACTAAGCCTTTGGAGGTTTTAACCAATATTTTACAACACAAATACAACATTGAATCAAATGCTTTTTGACAACGTTTATTCAATGTCAGGTTGTGACGTTGATTTGACCATTGACATTTGGTTCTACAACACAAATACAACGTTGAAACAACATGCTTTTTGACAACGTTTAATCAATGTTGGGAACTTCTGATGTTGATTTGACCATTGAAATTTGGTCATTTTCCAACCAATATTTTACAACACAAATACAACGTTGAAACAACATGCTTTTTGACGACGTTTATTCAATGTCAGGTTGTGACGTTGATTTGACCATTGAAATTTGGTCATTTCTTAACCAATATTCGACAACTCAAACTTAACGTTGAAACAACATGCTTTTTGACAACGTTTATTCAATGTCAGGTTGTGACGTTGATTTGACCATTGAAATTTGGTCATTTCTTAACCAATATTCGACAACTCAAACTTAACGTTGAAACAACATGCTTTTTGACAACGTTTATTCAATGTCAGGTTGTGACGTTGATTTGACCATTGAAATTTGGTCATTTCTTAACCAATATTCGACAACTCAAACTTAACGTTGAAACAACATGCTTTTTGACAACGTTTATTCAATGTCAGGTTGTGACGTTGATTTGACCATTGAAATTTGGTCATTTCTTAACCAATATTCGACAACTCAAACTTAACGTTGAAACAACATGCTTTTTGACAACGTTTATTCAATGTCAGGTTGTGACGTTGATTTGACCATTGAAATTTGGTCATTTCCCTACCAATATTTTACAACACAAATACAACGTCGAAACAACATGCTTTTTGACGACGTTTATTCAATGTCAGGTTGTGACGTTGATTTGACCATTGAAATTTGGTCATTTCCCAACCAACAATGTGGATCCAATGTTGGACATCAATGTTGTCTCAATTTACAAATACAACTATTTTGCAATGTTCAACTGTCAACTTTATTGTCAATTCTTCACATGTACAAGACATACAAGGAATCGAAACTGCGTTTTCAGCACAGTCCCACTCAAGAGCAGACAAACATTACAGGGAGACAGAACAGGATCGCTGACGGGTCTGCCAACTTACGGCGCCCCTTAAAAAGGTGGGAAACAGGTAAACATTGAAGGCTGCCAGCAACTTCCAATTTGTCGACAAACCAGAGCAACGCTTACCGTATTTTCCGGACCATAGGGCGCACCGGATTATAAGGCGCTCTGCCGATGAATGGTCTATTTTTTAACTTTTTTCATTAATTAAGTGCACCGGATTCTCCCCGTCATCTTTGTTGTAGCGGTGTAGCGTGCAAGGACGGGAGTGGAAGAAGTGTCAAAAGATGGCGCTAACTGTTTTAATGACATTCAGACTTTATTTCAATCAATAACGGAGCAGCATCTCCTCATCCGTGGCTCACTAGTGCAACAACACCGGAAATGTGTCCCGTGAGAAACCATCCGACCGGAACTCTCTAATAACTAAAGCTCCTTGGGTAAATAATGTAAACTCACTACACCGGTATGTTTTAGCGCTTTCATGGTGAGTTTACTGACAGATGTAAGTAAGAACTTTACACTACTTTATATTAGAAATGGCAACAGCGGAGGATGAATGTCCCATAACAAGAAGATAGAGAAAAAGAAGAAGCTTATCGACTACAGCGTCCACACGGACTACAAAGGCAGACACGGGCAATTTGTCAGGACTTATGCAGATTAGATCAGCAGGTACCAGAAGGTAAGAGAAGTTGCTTTTGCATAATATTGGGAAACAAAACACCAGATAATATGGCTTACCTTATACACACACCATAATAATACTCCTATGTTGAAGCATAGTACAATCCATCAAGCGGTGTGGCTTCGTACATTACCAAAGTCGTACTAAAACATTTTGATAGATTTTTGAGCGCCGTGTGTAATGTTCTATATTTTTAATGGAACATATAAAATGTTGGTGTTGTTTTCTTGAGTCATATTGCCATCATATTGCAGTCTACACCTATCTCTTATGAGTGACTGCCATCTACTGGTCACACTTATCATTACACCATGTACCAAATAAAAATTGCTTCGAGGTCGGTAAGCAAAACCAGAATCATTCCGTGCATTAGGCGCACCGGGTTATAAGGCGCACTTTCGAGTTTTGAGAGAAAGGACTTTAAGTGCGCCTTATAGTCCGGAAAATACGGTATACTGATGATCATCAGACAGATGGTTAATTTTAGTATGGTTAGCATATTCATAGGGGGCGTGGCATGAGCGCGGTCTAGACGTGGACAGTGACTCAGACATCCGGGATCAATTCCAAGTTGATTGCGATGTAACAAAGAAATGTGCTTGGATTTGTTCGTGCGCAAACTGTAATACGTCTGAATTTTTTTCTTGCGTACGATGTTTTCTGGATTTGAACAAACGTTTATTATCAAAAGGAAATCCACGCAACCCTTGGCTGAGATCTTGTGGCCCTAAACAACCGCAGTGCTTAAGACTTGCCCTGGGCAGTGACCATGAATAAATATTCATCTTTTTTTTTTTTTTTGGCGCCCCCTAGGCAACTGCTCACATGACCCAGAGCTAAAACTAGCACAGTCAGTGTCCATACAAACTATAACAGACTAACACATATAACATATGTATTATGTTTGCTAAATCAGCAATGAAAATATGTTCATTGTTTCACCCTTTGCAGGAATTGCCGCGATCTCGACACAGTAAATTCCTGCAGGGACTGAGGAGTAGATGCTGACTAAACAGAATTTTATCCCAGATTGCAGACAACACACATGGATACAAACACGGTATATGTGGCGGCCATCTTAGAGGGGGCATGTTTCATTTAGGCAATGCAATGCAAAGTGTTGTGTGGTGAAAATAAATCACCACATGCTTATTTTTCAATATATTTAATTGTTATTTTACTTTATTAGCAACATAAAAACAGTTTTTTTAAATGAAAGATTATTCCCAGTGTCCTTGTTTCAACCCTATGGCACATGTTGCAACCATAGGCAACACAATGGGCCGGCATTTTTTCTTTTCATGCCAACGACAATGTTAGGTTCTGTTGGTGTTGAACCCCAAGATGCAGAGGTGGCAGGCGTAGTAGCGCAGGTAAACATGACTTTAATGTCCAATGGAAATAGTGCAACTGGGAAGTGAACATGCAATTGAAACAAGAAACAAGGGCAGGCTGGTTTATAATGAAGTCTGATTGGCAACCTGGAACAGGTGTGCTCAGATTGGCAACCTGGAACAGGTGTGCTCAGATTGGCAACCTGGAACAGGTGTGCTCAAATTGGCAACCTGGAACAGGTGTGCTCAGATTGGCAACCTGGAACAGGTGTGCTCAAATTGGCAAACTGGAACAGGTGTGTTCAAATTGGCAACCTGGAGCAGGTGTGTTCAAATAGGCAACCTGGAGCAGGTGTGTTCAAATTGGCAACCTGGAACAGGTGTGCTCAAATTGGCAAACTGGAACAGGTGTGTTCAAATAGGCAACCTGGAGCAGGTGTGTTCAAATAGGCAACCTGGAACAGGTGTGCTCAAATTGGCAACCTGGAACAGGTGTGTTCAAATTGGCAACCTGGAACAGGTGTGTTCAAATTGGCAACCTGGAACAGGTGTGCTCAAATTGGCAACCTGGAACAGGTGTGTTCAAATTGGCAACTTGGAACAGGTGTGTTCAAATTAGCATCTGGAACAGGTGTGCTCAAATCGGCAAACCTGGAACAGGTGTGTTCAAATCGGCAACCTGGAACAGGTGTGTTCAAATTGGCAACCTGGAACAGGTGTGCTCAAATTGGCAACCTGAAACAGGTGTGCTCAAATTGGCAACCTGCAACAGGTGTGCTCAGATTGGCAACCTGGAACAGGTGTGTTCAAATAGGCAACCTGGAGCAGGTGTGCTCAAATTGGCAACCTGGAACAGGTGTGCTCAAATTGGCAAACTGGAACAGGTGTGTTCAAATTGGCAACCTGGAACAGGTGTGCTCAAATTGGCAAACTGGAACAGGTGTGTTCAAATTGGCAACCTGGAGCAGGTGTGTTCAAATAGGCAACCTGGAGCAGGTGTGCTCAAATTGGCAACCTGGAACAGGTGTGCTCAAATTGGCAACATGGAACAGGTGTGCTCAAATTGGCAACCTGGAACAGGTGTGCTCAAATTGGCAACATGGAACAGGTGTGTTCAAATTGGCAACTTGGAACAGGTGTGTTCAAATTAGCATCTGGAACAGGTGTGCTCAAATCGGCAAACCTGGAACAGGTGTGTTCAAATTAGCATCTGGAACAGGTGTGCTCAAATCGGCAAACCTGGAACAGGTGTGTTCAAATCGGCAACCTGGAACAGGTGTGTTCAAATTGGCAACCTGCAACAGGTGTGCTCGGATTGCCAATCAGGGACCGGTGTGGGAGACATAGCCAAAGTAATGAGGCAAACAGGAAGTACCACTGGAAATAAGAGCACTGGAAAGGAAACAATACCAAACACAGTAAAGACAATAAACAAAGTCCAAACCTGTCATGAGATACATGACAGACAACATTGGAATGTAGTCGTTTTTAAGCATAATCTACACATTTTTGCCCTAAATTAAGCATTTTTATGCATAAAAATGTCAAAATGAAAATACTGTACCGTATTTGTACGGGCTATAAAACGTACTTAAAATCCTTTCCTTTTCTCACAACTCGACAGTGCGTCTTATAACCCGGTGCGCCTAATGTACGGAATAATTCTGGTTTTGCTTACGGACCTTGAAGCTATTTTATTTGGTATATGGTGTAATGATAAGTGTGACCAGTTACACATAAGAGATACGTGTAGACTGCAATATGACTCAAGTAAACAACACCAACATTTTATATGTTCCATTGAAAATATAGAACATTACACACGGCGCTCAAAAATCTATCAAAATGTTTTAGTACGACTTTGGTAAGCTATGAAGCCGCACCACTCCTTAAACATAGGAGTATTATTATGGAATGTGTATAAGGTAAGACATATTATCTGGCGTTTTGTTTCACAATATTATGCAAAAGCAACTTTTCTTACCTTCTGGTACCAGCTGATCTGTATTTGAGATCTGCATAAGTCCTGAAAATTTGCGCGTGTCCGCCTTTGTAATTGGTGCCGACATCGTAGTCGATAAGCTTCTTCTTTTTCTCTATCTTCTTGTTATGGGACATTCGTCCTCCACTGTTGCCATTTCTAATATAAAGTAGTGTCAAGTTATTACTTATATCTGTCAGTAAACTCGCCATGAAAGCGCTAAAACATACCGGTGTAGTGAGTTTACATTATTCACCCAAGGAACTTTAGTTATTAGAGAGTTCCGGGCGGACGGTTTTTCACGGGACACATTTCCGGTGTTGTTGTTTCCGGATGAGGAGATGCTGCTCCGGTATTGATTGAAGTAAAGTCTGAATGCCATTAAAACAGTTAGCTCCATCTTTTGTCACTTCTTCCACTCCCGTCCTTGCACGCCACACCGCTACAACAAAGATGGCGGGGAAAGACGCTGTCGAAGGTGAGCCACGTAAATAAGACCGCCCACAAAACGGCGCATCCTGAAGCGACTGTCAGAAAGCGGCTTGAAGATGATCTGTAAAACATCCTCATAGAACCACCATTACATGTTATGTAGACCACAAGGAAGTCTTTTACATTTAGAAAAAAATAATAACATGACTCCTTTAATGCGCCCTATAATCCGGTGCACCTTAAATATGAAAAAAGATAGAAAACAGACCATTCATTGGCAGTGCGCCTTATAATCCGGTGCACCTTAAATATGAAAAAAGATAGAAAACAGACCATTCATTGGCAGTGCGCCTTATAATCCGGTGCGCCCTATGGTCCGGAAAATACGGTATATATTTCACCGTAGTAATGGCCACTAGATGAGACCAAACCAATTAGAGCGCATGTATCAGTATCGTGGCCACTGATTGGCTCAGTCTCAGGCTATGTCGCATTAAAAGAGTGTAAAGGTGACAATGTTAGTGTTACTTCATGTTCAAAGGACTCTCATAAAGTTAAAAAAAAAAAAAAAAAAAAGGTTTATTAAGCTCCAGCTATGAAAAGATTAAATTTATAATTAATAATTTATACTTCACGGATATTATTTTGCCACGGTCACATATGGAGCCAATTAAAAGGGATAAACGAGGGTTTACTGTACCCTGGTACATCGCTACTACAAAAAGGCAGCTACAGTATCTATGATCAATACTACATTTATTTCAATAATGAATTTTTGGGGCTGGAAAATGTGAAATTCTGGGAAATACTGGCATTTTTAGACTAGGCTGGAAGTAGATAACCTAAATTAGTGGTCATGTTGAAATGCTTTAAATGTGGAAGAAGTACGATTTGTTAAACCCCTAATATTATTTATATTGCGTATAAAATGTTAGACGAGTGTAAGTCAAATGTCGTAAACGAATATTTTGACAAATGTGTTGACAGAAGCAGCTGAACATAAAGAAAATGTTACACTGTTAGAAAATGTTTGATCTATCTGTAATGGACTGGTAATTGTTTTTATGGCGACACCAAGCAGTCACAATAATTCTTGAAGTTAAGCTCATGAGGCAGTAAGTTGAATGATGCGGACACCTTTGTTACTGGATACTTTCTAATACGCGTCTGGTTGGAGACTTTGCATGCAAGTAATACGCAACTATAATAATTTCATACTTGTTTCCCTTAACACATTTTAAATCGACACTTCTTGATACCTTTGTCTATCTTTCTTATCGTGTGCTTAGCTGTTGTGTAGCTGCTGTAGCTCCTAGTAGCCTTCAGCCTACCATGTTTACCTTTTGTAAATGACTTGACTAAAATACAAGAATACACCAAGCTCGTGTGTTTATTGGAGGACATTTAGACGCTAACTGGCCGTCCAGCTTTGCACGAGTAAACACGCTGCAGGACTGCTTGTATCGCACATTTGACATGCAAGCCGATATCATCCCATCCTTGTTTTTTGCTGATATCGAAATGACATCTGACGTCAACATCGGACGGGGACAACCTAATATTTACTTTCTCTTCCTGCGGTTAGTACATCAGTACTACAACAGTGCATGTATCCTGTTGGAGTATCAGTAAGTGATATTTTGCCAGTATCGGTTAGAGTGTGCAGCTATGTGAAAGCAGCTCGTCAGACTGGGTGAGCAGGAAGTCTAATTGGTGTTACTGCACACACCTTCTGCTGTTCAAAACCTTACTTTGTCTCTTCTTCGCAGGAAAACAAACGTCCAAAACGAGTTTTCTTCTTCCCACGCACCATGTCTGCATACCATACTGACGTATGAATATGGACTACGGACTCAGTACTGTACAGTACATACTGTATTACGCATTCATCAAATCAGCAACAAACCCACAGGTGTGGCCCACAGCTTGTTTTTCAAGAACTGTAAATACACTTTTAGCCTGTCGCTTAACAACAAAACATTTCCACAGGTTTTCCTTGTAATTAAGACAGCTTCTTTTTGAGTCACTCCTATGTTGTGGTGTCGTGTTTTGGACACACACTCATGACACGGCTTGAACAAGAGGCATCATAAAGTCATCAGTCACCTTTTGTCTTGGAATCAAATACAGGTCGATAGATACCTTGCCACTAAAAAAACTCATGTACAAATTCCAATCCGGCTTCAGAACTAACCACTCCACTGACACATGCCTTCTTTATCTGACCGACCACATCAAACATGAGGTGGACGCGGGCAAATACCGCGGCATGGTCATGCTGGACCTTCAACGCTATACTGTTAGATAAGCTTAAAGCAAAAAACCTCATCGAGCTGGATGCAATCTTACTTGGAGGGGAGGAAACAGGTGGTAGAGGTGAACGGCACCCTTTCCCCCCGCCCTTCTCAGTAAGCTTGGGGTCCCCCAAGGCAGTATACTACGGCCTTTACTGTTCCTAATATACGTAAACGACATGTCATCATGAAAGACAGCTGGTATTCCAATGTGCTAGTAAATAATAATACTGTATATAAAAATGGGTCGCAACCTAAGCAGGGAAGCCCAGACTTCCCTCTCCCCAGCCACTTCGTCCAGCTCTTCCCGAGGGCGTTCCAAGGCCAGCCGGGAGACATAGTCTTCCCAACGTGTCCTGGGTCTTCCCTGTGGCCTCTTACCGGTCGGACGTGCCCTAAACACCTCCCTAGGGAGGCGTTCGGGTGGCATCCTGACCAGATGTCCGAACCACCTCATCTGGCTCCTCTCCATGTGGAGGAGTCGCGGCTTTACTTTGAGCTCCTCCCGGATGGCAGAGCTTCTCACCCTATCTCAAGGGAGAGCCCCTCCACCCGGCAGAGGAAACTCATTTCGGCCGCGTGTACAAGTGATCTTGTCATTTCGGTCATAACCCAAAGCTCATGACCATAGGTGAGGATGGGAACGTAGATCGACCGGTAAATTGAGAGCTTTGCCTTCCGGCTCAGCTCCTTCTTCACCACAACGGATCGATAGTGTCCGCATTACTGAAGACGCCGCACCGATCCGCCTGTCGATCTCACCATCCACTCTTCCCTCACTCGTGAACAAGACTCCGAGGTACTTGAACTCCTCCACTTGGGTCAAGGGTCTCCTCCCCGACCCGGAGATGGCACTCTACCATGGACTCGGAATCGGAGGTGCTGATTCTCATCCCAGTCGCTTCACACTCGGCTGTGAACCGATCCAGTGAAAGCTGAAGATCCTGGCCAGATGAAGCCATCAGGACCACATCATCTGCAAAAAGCAGAGACCTAATCCTGGAGCCACCAAACCGGATCCCCTCAACGCCCTGACTGCGCCTAGAAATTCTGTCCATAAAAGTTATGAACGGAATCGGTGACAAAGGGCAGCCTTGGCGGAGTCCAACCCTCACTCGGATAAGCGGAAGATGATGGATGGATCGACCCAACTCTCTCGTTTGAGTCACACATTAAGAGTGTTACTAAAACGGCCTTCTTTCATCTCCGTAATATCGCTAAAATTCGTTCCATCTTGTCCACTAGCGACGCTGAGATCATTATTCATGCGTTCGTTACGTCTCGTCTCGATTACTGTAACGTATTATTTTCGGGCCTCCCTATGTCTAGCATTAAAAGATTACAGTTGGTACAAAATGCGGCTGCAAGGCTTTTGACAAAAACAAGAAAGTTTGATCATATTACGCCTATACTGGCTCACTTGCACTGGCTTCCTGTGCACTTAAGATGCGACTTTAAGGTTTTACTACTTACGTATAAAATACTACACGGTTTAGCTCCAGCCTATCTCGCCGATTGTATTGTACCATATGTCCCGACAAGAAATCTGCGTTCAAAGAACTCCGGCTTATTAGTGATTCCCAGAGCCAAAAAAAAGTCTGCGGGCTATAGAGCGTTTTCTATTCGGGCTCCAGTACTCTGGAATGCCCTCCCGGTAACAGTTAGAGATGCTACCTCAGTAGAAGCATTTAAGTCCCATCTTAAAACTCATTTGTATAATCTAGCCTTTAAATAGACCCCCCCTTTTTTAGACCAGTTGATCTGCCGTTTCTTTTCTTCTCTCCTCTTCTCCCCTGTCCCTTGCGAGGGGGAGTTGCATAGGTCCGGTGGCCATGGATGAAGTGCTGGCTGTCCAGAGTCGGGACCCCGGGTGGACCACTAGCCTGTGCATCGGTTGGGGACATCTCTGCGCTGCTGACCCGTCTCCGCTCGGGATGGTTTCCTGTTGGCCCCGCTGTGGACTGGACTCCCGCTGATGTGTTGGATCCACTGTGGACTGGACTTTCACAATGTTATGTCAGACCCACTCGACATCCGTTGCTTTCGGTCTCCCCTAGAGGGGGGGGGGTTACCCACATATGCGGTCCTCTCCAAGGTTTCTCATAGTCATTCACCGACGTCCCACTGGGGTGAGTTTTTCCTTGCCCGTATGTGGGCTCTGTACCGAGGATGTCGTTGTGGCTTGTACAGCCCTTTGAGACACTTGTGATTTAGGGCTATATAAATAAACATTGATTGATTGATAAAAATGTATAGTATAGTGATAATAGTAGAAAATAATAGTATTTTCACCATTGTGCCATTGCATAGTTTGTGTCCAGTTCAATTGCAAATTTGCTGATCAAGCGCCACAGATTCTTCCGTTCATTCATCTTGTGTATTTCCAATTGTGACGTGTGAGTATTGTACTGCATTGCTTCATGTTTTCATCCAATGCTTTTAAAATGTACATAAAAACTAAACAAAGATATTTTTCTGGAAGGGCCACATTTTTGCATCCTAGGATCTGATAGTAGGCAGGATGATTGCTTTTATTGATACGACTACTGTACTTCGTTTTTTCCTTCAGGACTTTCTTTTTACACAGTAAAGAAGAAGTATTTGATCCCCCGCTGATAAGATAGGCTCGACACCCAAGTTGATCTCTGGCCTACATTCACTGTGAACGTCTTTCACTTCCTGTCAAAAATGTAGAAGCAGTGACTACGCAGTGACCTCTTACTCCTTAATAGTTTGTTAGCTGGTTGCGTGGTGTTGTGTGATACCCGTGATTTTCTTTCCGATATGATACAGAGTAAAATTCAGGCTGATATCGGCGATACCGATTCAATACCGATACTTTGTGCAAATATAACTAAAAAAACGTGTCCAGACTCCAATGTGAATGCAAACTGACCCGAATACAGAGATGGCGTCATGTCGTCACACACCATGGAGTGTTTATAGAAGTAAACTCGGAACTAGACATCCATCCATCCATCCATTTTCTACCGCTTGTCCCTTTTGGGGTCGCGGGGGGTGCTGTAGCCTATCTCAGCTGCTTCGGGCGGAAGGCAGACATGTTTCAATCCAAGTCGTCTCAGTACTGGCGCATTTGTGGCAATCTCAAGGTTTCTGTGCAATCAAAGTCAACATTTTCTGAACGGCGGAGAAGGTTTTGAAAGAAGATGTCTCCCGCAGTTTTGGGGGATATTTGCCTCGATGTCTGCTCTGCACTGCAAAAAGTCTGTGTTCAAAAACAAAAAAATATATACAAAAATTAGGGGTATTTTACTTGAACTAAGGAAAATTATCTGCCAATAGAACAAGAACATTTGGCTTGTAAAGACTTTGCAAAACAAGTCAAATTAGCTAACCTCAATGAACCCAAAAATACCTTAAAATAAGAATATTCTCACTAGTAACAAGTGCACTTTTCTTGGTAGAAAAAAAATTAGACCTTTTTGCTCAATATGTTGAAAAATATTCTTAAATTAAGTAAATGCTAGTGCCATTATCTTGACATAATGATATGTGCTCGGCATTACATTTCTTGAAACCAGCAAATGTATATTAAAAACTAATTTATTGTTCTTAATGGGAAGGCAACAAGGCAACGACTTGTTACTCTCGGGGTCTACTAGCCGCTCAGACAAGCACATTTTTCCATCGATAACATGATATCATCGCACCAAGTGCGTGCTCTTTCAGTCAATTAGTGCGCATATATACAGCCCGGCCCCCGGCCAAATTTTTTTTAATTGTAAATTTTGAAGAATTTATCTGAATGTGCATGAACCATTTCTGTTCAAAATTGTTAGAAATGTCACATGTTAAATGTTTAAATATTAACTGTTAGTTTGCTGTACTGTGCCAACTGTACTACTATATGAGTACGTATTTTCTATTGTTTCATTGAAAATAAAACAGCAAAGTCCATTTGGCTGTCATCTGTTTTAATTATGAGACACAATTGTGTCAAAGCCATGATTTTTTTTTTTCATGCTTAAAATAAGAAATTATTACTTTAAAAAAGTAGTTTTATACTTGTGAGTGTTGATGACGCAGCTTTGCAACAGTTGATATTCTAGTTTCAAGCATGTTTTACTCAATATAGGTCATAAAATCTCAGCAACAAGCTGTAATATCTTACTGAGATCATTTAGGACCAAAACACTAAGGGGGGCAGGAGTATATTTATAGCTAGAATTCACTGAAATTCAAGTATTTCTTATATATATATATATATATATATATATATATATATATATATATATATATATATATATATATATATATATATATATATATATATATACACAGTAATGAAAACACAGTTGTTCTACTAACTGTACTGTACTTTCTGCTTCCTTAAAAAAAAAAAACACTTACCTTTCACTATTTGAGTAGCTTTTGTTCTGCCATTTGAGTACTGGCGAGCGATCTCTGAATCCAGGAACATATCCTTCACGGATTTGTTGAAAACATCCGCAAATGAGAACGAGATGTTGCTTGCAGCTATCAGCATAGCCATCTTTGTCTCGGGCCATGACTGTCTCTTCTTCGTTCTTCTGCTTCGTCTCTGTTATGTTTTTGGACATTACTACTTGCCGTAGTTTTAAAGCAATGCATGATGGGAATCCGGATGTTGTGTGTCAGTGTATTAACGTATAAACACACGCTATAACTTTATGGGTTATAGATAAACCTATGGATAACGGAGACATATATAATAGTCTCCTTTTCCGGTGAGAGAGGACGCTAAAGGCAGTGCCTTCAAGGCACTCCCCCAATATTGTTGTCTGGCTGGAAATCGGGAGAAATTCGGGAGAATTGTTGTCCGGGGAGATTTTCGGGAGAGGAACTGAAATTCGGGAGTCTCCCGGAAAATTCGGGAGGGTTGGCAAGTATGTTTGCAAGTTGCCCGCTAGATTTTCCATGCAATAACACTGTCCTTATGTGTTTGGGCCATCTCATGCTTACTAAAGATGACACTTTCAACTAGAGATGTCCGATAATATCGGTCTGCCGATATTATCGGCCGATAAATGCGTTAAAATGTAATATCGGAAATTATCGGTATCGTTTTTTTTATTATCAGTATCAGGTTTTTTTTTGTGGTTTTTTTTGTTTGTTTTTTATTAAATCCACATAAAAAACACAAGATACACTTACAATTAGTGCAACAACCCAAAAAAACTCCCTCCCCCATTTACACTCATTCACACTCATTCACACAAAAGGGTTGTTTCTTTCTGTTATTAATATTCTGGTTCCTACATAATATATCAATATATTTATCAATACAGTCTGCAAGGGATACAGTCCGTAAGCACACATGATTGTGCGTGCTGCTGGTCCACTAATAATACTAACCTTTAACAGTTAATTTTACAAATTTTCATTAATTACTAGTTTCTATGTAACTGTTTTTATATTGTTTTACTTTCTTTTTTATTCAAGAAAATGTTTTTAATTTATTTATCTTATTTTATTTGATTCATTTTTTTAAAAAGTACATTATCTTCACCATACCTGGTTGTCCAAATTAGGCATAATAATGTGTTAATTCCACGACTGTATATATCGGTTGATATCGGTATCGGTTGATATCGGTATCGGTAATTAAAGAGTTGGACAATATCGGCATATCGGATATCGGCAAAAAGCCATTATCGGACATCCCTACTTTCAACCATTTAGTTGTATTCAGTGTTCTTCAAACCTAGTGACGCCCCTGCTCAAAACGTAAAAAAATACAACACAGCGTGTTTATTTATTTTAAACTCTGAAGTATATTGAGGTAGTGGCATGAATAACAATATAGCCAAGCTAATACTACAGAAAAAAACAGATGTCAAAATCACACAAAGTACTAAAAAATGTAGTTTCAAGCCATTAAAAAAATAGTATATATAATCCTAAAATCATTAAATAATTAATCCATAATAGCTATTATTACAATAAAAAGGAACATTTTACAACAGTAAAATTGTAAGAAAAAAAGACCAACAATTCGGAGTTTAAATGTTTTGTTAATAAATATAAATTAGTCACCTATAACACAAATGTTGTCTTTAAATATATACATATACACACTACCGTTCAAAAGTTTGGGGTCACCCAAACAATTTTGTGGAATAGCCTTCATTTCTAAGAACAAGAATAGACTGTCGAGTTTCAGATGAAAGTTCTCTTTTTCTGGCCATTTTGAGCGTTTAATTGACCCCACAAATGTGATGCTCCAGAAACTCAATCTGCTCAAAGGAAGGTCAGTTTTGTAGCTTCTGTAACGAGCTAAACTGTTTTCAGATGTGTGAACATGATTGCACAAGGGTTTTCTAATCATCAATTAGCCTTCTGAGCCAATGAGCAAACACATTGTACCATTAGAACACTGGAGTGATAGTTGCTGGAAATGGGCCTCTATAGACCTATGTAGATATTGCACCAAAAACCAGTCATTTGCAGCTAGAATAGTCCTTTACCACATTAGCAATGTATAGAGTGTATTTCTTTAAAGTTAAGACTAGTTTAAAGTTATCTTCATTGAAAAGTACAGTGCTTTTCCTTCAAAAATAAGGACATTTCAATGTGACCCCAAACTTTTGAACGGTAGTATATATATATATATATATATATATATATATATATATATATATATATATATATATATATATATATATATATATGTGTGACTCCAGCACTGTCAGTCGGGCAGACAGTTGCATCCGCCAGTGGTTGTGGAACACTGACACCGAAAGACCCTGGGATGGTGGGGGAATGGGCCGCCTTTGTGTCTGCAAATAGCTCTCCTGGGTTCTAATAATAAATTGAGTAATCAAACAAGAGTCAAAGTCTTTCCTATCTTTTTTGATATATCTGATATGCTGACGTTTACATTTAAAAGACTGCAAACCACTTATTACAAACTTTTAACATGAAACTCGAATCTGTCTGTGTACCATTGGACAGTCTCGCAGCAGTCTTGCGTGGTTGAAGTCATCCAAGATGGCTAATTATCACTTCGTCAGATATTAACGGACACAGCCACCTGGTTTTTTTTTAGCGCATGCGCACACAAGCAATCTTGCACACGTCGGCACATACTTTCACTTTGTCATCCTGAGACTCCCTGCTGTAGACACAATGGTCAGCATCATGTTGTGCAAACCCGTTATCTGTACGGCGATCATGCAGTGACATGTTCTAGTTACGGCCGGACTGTTTTAAACCATACGTTGACTTGTTCAGTTTACACACTACTTGTTTATGACTTGATCTCAAAACCTTCCGCTTGCTCCATGTATACTTGACAGTCCATTGGAGCATGTAGGTAAGCAGTTCAAGTGTATTTGTGGTCTTGTAACCCCATCCCGGGCAGGAGGACAACACGGCAGGATCAAAAGAGACGTCGGAGACCTTTTGCTTTATTACAAGCGAGCATCATTAAACAGGTCTGCAGTACCCGGAGGAGCATAGGTCAAAAAATGAAGGACTCCTAACTTGGAGAGGCCGAACCACAGTCTAGTATCCTTTCTTCCTGCCTCTGGGTGTGTGTTCATTCAGAAGAACACAACCTGACCATGTAAGGAGATGTTCATGTGAAAGTGTCTTCAAAACAACTCATTTAAGTCATAACTTAATTGTTGGCTTTTCTCAAGGATAGGGCTACCACTTTTGCATTTCGAAATCCCAATTACAGCCTTTTTTCCTGCAAGAAGTGATCCAATCCACCTGCGAATATCAAACTAAGGGGTCTTATCTAGGGATGTCCGATAATGGCTTTTTGCCGATATCTGATATTCCGATATTGTCCAACTCTTAATTACCGATACCGATATATACAGTCGTGGAATTAACACATTATTATGCCTAATTTGGACAACCAGGTATGGTGAAGATAAGGTCCTTTTTTTCAAAATTAATTAAAAAAAATAAAATAAGATAAATAAATTAAAAACATTTTCTTGAATAAAAAAGAAAGTCAAACAATATAAACACAGTTATATAGAAATGAGTAATTAATGAAAATGAGTAAAATTAACTGTTAACGGTTAGTACTATTAGTGGAGCAGCAGCACGCACAATCATGTGTGCTTACGGACTGTATCCCTTGCAGACTGTATTGATATATATTGATATATAATGTAGGAACCAGAATATTAATAACAGAAATAAACAACCCTTTTGTGTGAATGAGTGTAAATGGGGGAGGGAGGTTTTTTGGGTTGGTGCACTAATTGTAAGTGTATCTTATGTTTTTTATGTTGATTTAATAAAAAAAATAAAAATTAAAAAAATTAAAAACAATACCGATAATTTTTAAAAAACGATAACGATAATTCCCGATATTACATTTTAAAGCATTTATCGGCTGATAACATTGGCAGGCCGATATTATCGGACATCTCTAGTCTTATCTTATTATGTGCTCAAACTGAATTACCACTATTTACTTAAACTTGGTGGTTCGCCTTCCCCAAGTTGGATGTAAATCTTCACCATAATCAAAACATGATATGAGTTGATTAATTCACTTCACAGTCTTTACATCCATTTGGTGCAGGGTTAGGTTCTCCTGCACAACTACCTGCATCAATGCTCGGACAGAGGTCATGTTGGCGGTGAGTGAAAATGTTTCTTTGTAATCAATCCCTTCCACTTCCTTTGCCACATATCTGGCTTTGCAAGTCTCAGATCCATCTGGGCTCTCTTCCACTGTGTAAACCCAGCGACCTCCCATTGATTGTTTCCCTACTGGCAGTGCAGTCAGAGTGAAAGTTTCATTCTCTGTCAAAAAAGTCAAGTTCCTCTTTCATTGCATCAGTCCAACTTTTTGAATCACGAGAGTCCACAGCATCTCTAAAAGTCTTAGGTACAGCATAAACCACATGGTCATTGTTGTCATTACACTCAGCTTTACATTGTTACTCTTTTGAGTAACCTGGTGCATTCCTCTGCCTGGTAGAACGTCTTCTTTCCCCCTGTTCTCTCTGAACTCGGTCCGCTTGGGTTGGACCTGTCTCAGTAGTTTCCCCTACAATCGACTCCTGTACACTTGACTCTCCCTTTCCCTGGTTCTGGCCTAGTACCTTTGGTGGTGTAACTTCACGACAATCTATGTCATTCACCATGTTACAATTTGTCTGAGTCTTGCTATCTTCACTACCCTTGGTGATGAATTTCACCAGCCTATGTTTTAGGATTCCTCCTGTCTCAGATAGTACACATTGTACGCTGGGCAGTATTTGTTAGAACCTACTAAAGTGTATTTCTGGTCTTGTCTTCCTAGTCCGGACAGAAGAACGACACGGCAGTGTGGCTGGATCAAAAGAGACGTCGGAGACGCTTTACTGAACCAAAAGCTGCTTTATTACAAGCGAGCGTCACCAAACAGTACCTGGAGGAACTTCGGTCAAAAATGAAGGACTCCTAACCTGGAGAAGCCAAACCATCAGTTATATATTCCTTTTTTCTCTGTCTGTGTGTGTGCTAAGTTAGGACAGGACAACCTGACCATGTAAGGAGATGTTCGTGTGTAAGTGTCTGGAAAACAACTGCTTTAAGTCATAACTTAAATGTTGGTGTTGAGCTAGACAGGTAGTCTTTTCTCAAGGATAGGGCTATCACTTTTGCATTCCGAAGTCCAAAATAGAGCCTCTTTTCCTACGAGAAGTGATCCAATCTAATCTACCTGCAAATATCAAACTAAGGGGCTCTTTCTTATTATGTGCTCAAACTGAAATACCACTATTTAATTAAACTCGGTGGTGCGCCTTCTCCAAGTTGGATATAAATCTTCACCATAAGCAAAACATGAGTTAATACAGTTATTACAAGTTCATTCATTCTCGTCACTACAAAGATTACTCTTTTCACATCTGGAATCCAGCTTGTTTTTCTCCTGTTTATATGCATAGCACTCAGGGCCATATATCTGAATATCTGCATGGGGTATATGTTAGGCGTTTCTCCTGTGAAAACACAGTAATGTGTCTGCTGGAACACCTGTTGTGGATTTGTGATGCTGTCTGTACAGCGTACGCCCATAATTGCTTTGGGAGGTTGCTCTCCAATAGCATGCGATGGGACATCTCAAATAAGGTTTCCCAACCTCTTTCCGCAGTTCCGCTCTGGTAAGGCAAATAGGGTGCATTAGTCATCCTCGTGCACCAGCCAGTCTACACTGGGATTGTACGGTATACCGGTATTAGTAAAGAACCGTGATACTAATGAATCATTTTCGGTATCCCCTCCCGCGCCCCCGTCATTGGTGGATCGACACCTAACATCCACTGTAATGATACCAAGTACAGGAGCATATCTCGTCGATACTACTATGATTACGTCGATATTTTTTGGCATCACAATATCTTCTTTAGTTTTTTTTTTTTAATTTATATTTATAAACTCAGAAAATATGTCCCTGGACACATGAGGACTTTGAATACGACCAATGTATGATCCTGTAAAGACTTGGTATCGGATTGATACCCAAATTTGTGGTATCATCCAAAACTAATGTAAAGAATCAAACAACAGAAGAATAAGTGATTATTACATTTGAACAGAAGTGTAGATAGAACATGTTAAAAGACAAAGTAAGCATATATTAACAGTAAATGAACAAGTAGATTAATAATTAATTTTCTACCACTTGTCCTTAATAATGTTGACAAAATAGAATGATAAATGACACAATATGTTACTACATATGTCAGCAGACTAATTAGGAGCCTTTGTTTGTTTACTTACTAATAAAAGACAAGTTGTCTAGTATGTTCACTATTTTATTTAAGGACAAACTTGCAATAAGAAACAATTTAATGTTTAATGTACCCTAAGATTTTTTGTTAAAATAAAGCCAATAATGCAATTTTTTGTGGTACCCTTTATTTAGAGAAGCACCGAAAAGTATCAAAATAATTTTGGTACCGGTACCAAAATATTGGTATCAGGACAACACTAGTCTTCACCATCCTTGAAGCCGATCTCTGCTCCCTTGATGGGATGTAAAGTGCTTGTTTGAGCCTTGTTTTCACTTGTCATCCCTCGCTGTCCAGCAAGTAGACATCCCCTTCACCTCGGTTCCATCCATTGGCTCAATCATGTGATCCTCGGGCCTGAAGCTGGGATCGACCGTTTTGAACTTGGTGGAGTTGTTCATCATGTGTGATGTGGCGCCACAGTCCACTACTAGGTCCTTCTTGTTTTCTTGTACTGTCACTTACCGTATTTTTTGGACTGTAAGTTGCAGTTTTTTTCATAGTTTGGCCGGGGGTGCGACTTATACTCAGGAGCGACTTATGTGTGAAATTATTAACACATTACCGTAAAATATCAAATAATATTATTTAGCTCATTCACGTAAGAGACTAGACCAGGGGTGTCAACCTCATTTTAGCTAAGGGGCCGCATGGAGGAAAAGCTGTGCACACGCGGGCCGGACTATTAAAATCATGGCATTAAAACTAAAAATGAAGACAACTGCAGATTTGTCTTAATTTGACCAGAAATATAACAAACACATTCTGAAAATATTACAATAAAAATATAGAAAAAATACCGGCAGCTGTAAAGTTTAGATCAGGGGTGTCAAACTAATTTTAGATCGGGGGCCACATGGAGAAAAATCTACTCCCAAGTGGGCCGTACTGGTAAAATCACGGCACGATAACTTAAAAATTAAGACAACTTCAGATTGTTTTCTTTGTTTGAAAATAGAACAAGCACATTCTGAAATTGTACAAATCATAATGTTGTTGTTTAGTTTTTTTTACACTTACATAATAGTATTCTGTCTTTGTCGTTATTTATATTTTCTGAATAAATGATGGGATAATGTTCATCAGTCAACCCATCGGTGTTAATTTTCAATCTATCAAGAAATGTTTTTTATATCAAAATTAAATTACAGGATGTTATTTATGTAGTTTGCTCATTTTTCTCGACTGATGTACTAACATCAAATAATTGCTATTGCGACATCCAGTGGACACATTTAGAACAGCAGTTTCTTTCATTCAAAAATATCAGGTTAATTTTTATAATTAGCAAACTCATCCCGCGGGCCGAATAAAACCTTTTCGCGGGCCTGATCCGGCCCTCGGGCCATATGTTTGACACTCCTGGACTAGACGTATAAGATTTCATGGGATTTAGCGATTAAGAGTGACAGATTGTTTGGTAAACGTATAGCATGTTCTATATGTTATAGTTATTTGAATGACTCTTACCATAATATGTTACGTTAACATACCAGGCACCTTCTCAGTTGGTTATTTATGCGTCATATAACGTACACTTATTCAGCCTGTTGTTCACTATTCTTTATTTTAAATTACCTTTCAAATATCTATTCTTGGTGTTGGGTTTTATCAAATACATTTCCCCAAAAAATGCGACTTATACTCCAGTGCGACTTATATGTTTTTTTCCTTCTTCATTATGCATTTTCGGCCGGTGCGACTTAATATACTCCGGAGCGACTTATAGTCCGAAAAATACGGTATGTTACAGGTTGTACAGGGGAAGAGGGCACAGACAACAGGGACGTAATTTAACTCTATATTTATTTATATACAATAATGTGAAGTGTGAACTAACCCAAATATGTGTATGGTGTGCGACTATGTGTGGGAATTAAACGTTGAGTGTTACCAGTAGTGTTGAGCGAGAGGCGGAAGTCCAAAGAGGGGCAAGGCTAATTGCAGTCAGTGATGTCAAAGTCCAAGTGGAGTCGCAAGTCATCAAAATTGCAACCTGAGTCTGACTAGACTCCAAGTCGTCCAGGTCCATGAAGCACACTTACACCAGATGGACAAACTCCCACACACCCTCCAGTACCTCTGCGTGGGCGTAGATCTGGTCCACAACCAGGACAAAAACATTTTAATGTAGAATTTCCCCGGGAGACTGAGTGAGGACGCCATGTTGTTGAAATAAGGAGGAACACGTGTCGATCCAGAGGTACGGTATGACACGCGGCAACCAAGTCGGTCCCACAACACCATGCAGGGTTCTTTGGGTGGGGCTTATGATCATTAACTTGGCTCGGCTGCACCTTGTCTAGGCGAGGTGCCGTCTGTTCTTTGTTCTTTAAATTACATCCATTCTAGTACTTTTTTATTCACCTAACAGGTAATTTTTTTTTTTTTCAATGAATTTATTTGTGCAACTCGCCTAGGTTCAGGATCCAAGAGCGTGGAAACTGTGATGACGATAGAAGTGAAGACAAGGACGGTTTGTGTTGTTGCAAGGTGTTCATTCCAAGTTAAAGTACCAATGATAGTCACACACACGCACTGGGTGTGGTGAAATCAAAGTTTATTTATATAGCAGCAAAGCTGGCGGCGTTTCTGGGTGTTGTTGATAAATGGCTTTCGCTTTGCATAGTAAAGTTAAAGTTAAAGTACCAATGATTGTCACACACATACTAGGTGTGGTGAGATTATCCTCTGCATTTGACCCATCACCCTCACCCCCTGGGAGGTGAGGGGAGCAGTGAGCAGCAGTGAGCAGCAGTGAGCAGCAGCGTGCGCCGCGCTCGGGAATCATTTTGGTGATTTAACCCACAATTCCAACCCTTGATGCTGAGTGCCAAGCAGGGAGGTAATAGGTCCCATATTTTGTAGTCTTTGGTATAACTCGGCCGAATTTTGAATTCTCAGGGGGGACACTCTAACCGCAAGGCCACTGAGCTGGTCAGTAGAGCGAGTCTTCCAGAAACCAGAGGATCCGGGATCGAATCCCAGTCACTGCCGTTGTGTCCTTGGGCAATTATGTAGCTTACCACCATCATAGTTGCTTCTCGTTGAAAGTGCTTTGGGTTTCTAACGTGTGAAAAAGTGCCATGTAGGGGCTAATTATAATTATTATTACATTTGAACGGTTTTGCAACCATCAAGACAGAAAGGAACCGACTTTTAAATGTTTTTTTAAAGTAGGAATCTAAACTTTTAACGGTAAATGTAAATGATAAACTCTCGACTTCAATGTCTCTTGTTTATCGCAGCTAATTGGTTCAAGGCCTGAACATAAAAAACGGTTTACGACCTTCTTAATACGTTTTTTTTCCCAACATAATTAGAGCCCTTGAAGCAGACGTTTGTTGGTTTGTCTGTAGGCAAAATTACTCAGAAAGACATCGGTGGATTTCCATGACAAGAGATTAGATTTAGAGGCTGATCCAAATGATGTCTACTACATTAAGTTATGTTTGCTAGCAGCCCAGCAGGGTGGAAGTTTTTACTACATTTATTTCATTCCGTTACGGATACAAGGGATTAGAAAGGGAATCTCTTCTAAATCAAAGAATCGATTTTAAAACATTTATATTTTAGGCCATCCCCGCGATTACTCGCTGTAGTATACAGTACAGGCCAAAAGTTTGGACACACCTTCTCATCCAATGAGTTTTCTTTATTTACATGACTATTTACATTGTAGATTGTCACTGAAGGCATCAAAACTATGAATGAACACATGTGGAGTTATGTACTTAACAAAAAAAAGGTGAAATAACTGAAAACATGTTTTATATTGTAGTTTCTACAAAGTAGCCACCCTTTGCTCCGATTACTGCTTTGCACACTCTTGGCATTCCCTCCATGAGCTTCAAGCACACCTGTGAAGTGAAAACCATTTCAAGTGACTACCTCTTGAAGCTCATCGAGAGAATGCCAAGAGTGTGCGAAAAATATGTGTTCATTCATAGTTTTTGATGTCTTCATTGACAATCTACAATGTAAATAGTCGTGAAAATAAAGAAAACACATTGAATGAGATGGTGTGTCCAAACTTTAGGCATGTACTGTATGTCATAAGTTAGCAGCCAGGAGGACTTTTGTTTTGACACGGTTTTATCAAAATGTATATAGCAAATAATATATTAAAGGAATGGGTTTGAATCAAGTTCAATCAAAAATGGATTCTGAATAGAATTGTGAATCCCAAGAATTTAAATTGAATCGTGAGTTGAAGATTTATATTCCTGATAGATAATTCAAAAAGTTATGATTACATTTTGGAAGTGATCTGGATGGATTCAGGACTTTTTACTTCTGGGAGGTATGGCCTGGCTCTCTGAGTGCTTAATTTTTGCTGCGGTCCATTAAAAACAGGTTGCAGGACTGGACTTTGGACACCTTGAATGTTTTTGTCGGGAGGAAAATGTGGTCAGCTGCTTTTTTGCCCTTGGAAATTGACAACGCATACAGAGTGCAAAAGTAATAACATTTAATTCAAACAAAACCATGCAACAGGTCCCCATCACCCTGATTGAACTCTGTTATAAAATAAACATCCAAAGCCATACATTGCTCAGTGGGCACTCACTACATGAGAGACTACTTCAGGGAGTACACGTAGGTCAGCCCGGAAACTAGAGAAACCAAAACAAGAACACCCCCTCGCCCTAAAATAAAATAACAGAAACTTTTTTTTTTTTTTTTTAGAAGTCAGCACAAGCTATGGCAAAGTGGCAATCCTGAAAAGTGCCAAGCACACACACTTGTTTTCTGAAGAGGAAGACTTTCCACCAACCCTCTCACCTCAAACAGCTTGCTCCAAATCTATCACAAAGCACGATGAACCAAATGACACACAAACACACGCCTTCAGACATGAGTGACCAGCCTGCAGTGCTTTCTGATAAATTGCTGAATGTTACCCTCGTAGTCCCCCTCCCCCCCACCCACTCCCCTCCACGTATCAGACATGCTCCTTTGCTCAGGAAGCCCTGACAAATTCACATCTTTGGGATTGCAGGAATGGGGGAACTCAATGGAGACTGAAATAGCCTTTCTGACCAAAGTGGCGTATTATTTGGGAAACGGGAGTAAAGTTGAGACATACAGCAATTTTTTTGTTGTGAAGAAAACAAACCGTGGAATGGTCTGAACGTAGAACATCCATTACAAACCCCTCACCACAGTACCAACACACAATCAGTATGCACATGGTTACTTTACAATCGTGAAGTAGAACACGTTTAATGGATTGTAAGGTCATGTCTGCTCCAAGGACCAACATGGGCAACTGGGTGAAGAAGCCACCTGTACATTCCCACGCTGTCCAATGGGATGCTTCAGACCAGTGACTCTTGGATAAAATGACCCTTGTGTAGCCTAAGTGGTTTAGCCAGTGTTGAGTATGTGGGCTCTGAACTCTCAGTGTGTTTGTGTGTGCGTGTGTGCGTATACGTGTGTATGTGTGTGTGTGTGTGTGTGTGTGTGTGTGTGTGTGTGTGTGTGTGTGTGTGTGTAGATGAAGGGGAGAGGGTGTAGGCGGCAGGTGCATCAGTTGTACGTTAGGGCTTCAGGTGGCTGGGAAAGCTTGCAGTTCTCTTTCAACGTCATATGTTGTCTGAGCTCCTGGAGCACCACACGCATGTTGTAATTGTTTTTCCACTTGCTCAAAGAGGTTAGGGCCTTCACGTCCACCTAAAAAACGAGCAAATGACATTGAGAAAACCATTATAAACACTGCAGGAGGGGAGTGTAATTATACGGTCGGTACGGAGTTGTATTTACCACACATTACAAAGAGGGACATGTTTGTGGTCAAGCGTCTACTCGCTAAACAAACACAATACAGTCCAGTCTTTGGCCATGTCCACACGAACACGGAGAGTTTCAAAAACACATATTTGGGGTTAAAACAATCTCCATCCACACAAGTGTAGTTTCAAAACTGTCTATGTCTACACACAAACGCATACACCTGCTGTCATGCACATGTTGTCCAATCAGAAGCCTGAAAAAAGCAACAATAGCTGACTTGGTGCAGCGTTACACCTCCTATCATGTTTATTTTGATATACTTTAGACGTACAATGACAAGTACTTTTTCTTTAAAACCAGCCTGCACGTACACAGAGCCCTGGGAACATTATTACAGAGCAAATGCGCGCCTGTGCTGCTGAAACCCAACACTCATAGAATTATAACATGTTCAGTAACATGGTGATGTATTAAATGTGCAGTGAAGTGTAGATTATTTGTAAAATCAGCACGCACTAAAAAGCCAAGGAAACAATTTTGCATGTTTAGGTGTCTATAAAGCACATGGAAGTGCGTGTGCCGCTGCAAAACTCTCATGGAATTATAACGCATTTAATCATGGATATAGTGATATGGTACATGTGTAATGAAGTGTATATTGTCTTTAACATCAGTACACACTACAAGGAGGACGCTACATTATGTTTTTTTTTAGTTGCTTGGTCGCTTTTTACGCGCGGTCGCGCCCGGCTCCATCTACAAAACCTTGGAGGGGATCGCAGATGTGGGGACCCCTTTTTATTAACCTGTCAATAGGATCATCCATTGTATATTTAGTGTAAGAGCCAACCATTATCTAGTATGGCTGCATTGATTTTTTCAGTTTATACCACACTGTGTTGTTGAATTAGCATTTCTAATTGTGCGTTTAGTTCATGTGTATATTTATGCACCTTCTTTCAACCGAGCCACGTCCCCACCACACCCGTGGCCACGCCCCCATCGCCACAATAGATCGCTGCTCTGTGACGAAGACATTTGCGAAACCGGTCTGTGATTGGTAGCGCCGGTGCAGTTTGTATTGCAATTATTAGAAGGACAAGTGTTGCTGGCCTTGCTTTTTCTTTAAGTACATTTTTTGCCGTGCACCTCTTTATTTTTGTTTTTTTAAGTGTTTTGGAGAGTGAATGTTTCGCCTGCATTTTCAAACCCTGCATTACCACCCATTGAGTCCTCGTCCACCATGTTATTACAAAAAAGTGCCCGCTTAGGTCAACATCAACTTATATGGACATTAAATGAGAGAAAAAATGGGGTAATTTCTTTAAAAACAGTCAGTTTGTTTTGATGTGTGGTTTTATTGTTAACTTCATCATCATCGCTAAGCAGCAACATAACTACTGTCTAATAGGGCTGGACGATTCTGCCAAAAAATATTAATCACGATTTTTGCGGACGCCCACTCACACACAGCACTAAGTCTTTCTTGTAGCTCACTTTTTTTAATGTGTCACGTGCAGGAACTCGGTACACCTCTGTTCCCCCGCCCAGTGGTGAGGCTCGTAACCCCAATTAACACCAACGCAACTTAAAGCAAAACAATTAGCCCAGAGACAGCTCGTCTCCCCAAAAAAAACTTGTGAGCCGAGGGACCACTGCACACTAAACACAGTGTACATTCAAAGGAAAATAAATTACATCCATTAAAAAAGTGAACTACATTTTTGGGGGAATTTGGCTTATCATTCACAATCCTTATATGAGACAACACATATGTTTTCTTTATGCATTCTAACTCGAAAATAAGCGCTAACTAGAGTCAACTAACAATGAGGGTAATGGGATTCGATCTATTTCGCCAATAAAGTGCTCTAAAACTATCCAAAAACCTCTATTAACGTTTTATATACACACTGTAATTAAATATGTAATGTAGTAACAGGCATAATCATAATAACATGTAATATTTACATATTTTGCTTATTTTAAACATAAAGCAGCATATTAATTACACAGACACGTCACAATGTTTGCTTTTCCTTCAAGAACTACTCATCATGGCAGACCTCATGAGAGACGATGACGACTACTTTGGGAAAAATGATGATCAAGAACCACAATTTTTTCAGCTTGAACATACGGAAAATAGGCTAGAAGTTTTATAAACTGAGTGATAAGCAGATCCAGCAAATAGCTGTATTGCTCAATGCTAAACATGAAATACAGAGTACAAACATAATAAAACAAGCACTTACTGTACTGTACAATGTCTGCGCTCATTGGTATGCTAACTGATGGGATGTTCGTATCTTTCTGTTTAGATGAAGAATTAATCATAATCCTCACGACATTGGGGGAAAAAAAAGGTGTGTGCAAACAAGCGTCTTTTCGAGTCTTTCTCTGCATCTCCAGATCTAAGTTGACCAACTTCACGGTTAATGGACATCAAGGATAGAGGCTTGATTTATAATCTAGAATTAACTTTTACCAACTCAGGGGCGGTGGAGCAGCTCAGCATAAATTCTGTGATCACGGCGCACTGTGTTAGCGCTTATAATAACAATACCGCTAATACTTGGTTAACATTCAGGTCCAATATGTAAATGGCGTATTGCTGGGGGTTTTTGAATGTTTTTAGAAGGCTTTATGGGAACAATAAATGATCCCCGTTAGCTACTTGCAGTGTTTTGTGGTGGTGAAATCTGGATTACTTACCAGACCGTTTGATGTGTGTATTCCCACCATGTTGATCTTGGTCAAAAAGCGTACTTGAGGAGGATGCTCTGGATATTTGGACCCACATTCGATTTTCAGACAGTATATTCTCCCTTCAAACACCGTCTGTAAATAAAAAAGGGTCATTAGTTGAGTTAAAGGCTTAAAGAGGGCATTTTCTCTTCATTTACAGATTCAACATCTGACACACATATCTAATTGAGACTATGTGCATGCCTGCTGATGTACAATAAAACATTCAATATTGTTCTTTAATAAGAAATTAAAACAATAACAATAGATGATCTTTCAAATAAAGTCTATCAATTTTTTAAAAACAACACATTTACTAATTTAATAAAAGATTTTATCAAAGTAAAAAAAAATGTTAATCCTTCTGAGAGACAATACCCCAAATTATCAACATGAGTACTTCCCATTCGGCCGAAAAACCTTAAATAACATTTTTCTCACCACTCAATCAATACACAAAAAGGTTAGAATTTGGGGTTAAGGTTAGTGATGTCAGTACCTGCACATTTTTCAAGCACAAATTTCCAGACTTTTAAGACCTGTTCAGGGCATCAAAATTTACAACTTTAGACTACCGGTACTTGAAAACTTCAGTTTTATTTCATAGGTTTTTACAAGCTTTGATTGCTCATGTTTGGTGAACAACCGGGTGCAAGAATGTCAACTGATAAGACATGCAAACATCTAATATAAAAGCGGTTTTGTGTTTTGGGACTACAGTTACCACTGTACGAGGAGAAAACTGAGTTACTGGAGCAAGCACCTTGAAACATTTACAAAAACAAACAAGACACGACAAATAGTACCCACTGAACAACCGCGGCCGGCATTCTTTGAGAAATTCAAACCGGCGAGCCCTAATGTACAAGGCAATCGTCAGCCACTCTACCACCTTAAAATGTACACTTCAAAGTACATGACTAAAATCAAATAAAATACCCATTGCAAACAGTAACAAAAAAGGGTCTAAAACAATCTGCTATAGTGTATTTCACCAATAGCAGATTGAAGTGTACAAGTTACAACTTAAAATGTGTTGTAAATTCCTTAGTTCAGTCAAATCTGTGTTAGCAGCTACAAAAATACCCCACGCCGAGGAAAGTAGTGCTACAAACCTTGTCTATAGCAGCCACCTGTTTAACACGGCCTGCAGCCATTTACTTTACAATCTGGAATAGTTGTTTTGTGCTGTCAAGCAGCCACTAATATCACAATTTGCTGTTGATAGATTAAATCTCACTCTTAAATGAGTGTGTTTGCGTTGTGGCTGTGCTGCGTGCTCCGCCAACACTCACTGGCTGTGTAAATAGCGTGGCACAGCCTCACTAAGCCAGACAGCAGTAGAGAAACACTGACAAAATCTCTCAGTGAAAACGTGGCATGTGGGATAAATTCAATAGGTGGAAGTTCAAACTCGAGAGGAAAAAAGGTGCAGACTTGCTTGAATTGGTCTTTTTTCTGATTTTTGTGCTTTTAACATGATTAAGTAAGATATCAATAAACATGCAGTCTTTTATTCTGAAAATCAACCAGATTTATTCTGTTTGTGTTTTACTGTCTGTTTCGATCTACCATAACTGTGAAAAATGGCTGCAACCTTGCTGCGACATCCGGCAAGATGTTATTTGTTTACTCTTTTTAGGATAAACTTGCTCCAAAATAAATTGATGTGTAATCTTCCATAATTTCTACGTTTAATAATTAAATACATAACAACAATTAAAGTGGCGCACATACATTGTTCCGTTTCGGGCTTTTACATTAGGCACAACTATAGGGTCCTCTGGCAGCTAAGGACAAAGACGATGTAACCTCAGTTTTCGATCCCCTCTATTCGCAAAGTTTTCGATTTACGAACCTTTACATCGCGCCAAATAAACCTATGTACAAAACCATGTCTCTGTGTACTAACGCCTCATTCATTCATTTTGTGTCCCGCTGGCAGCCATTTTGTGCTTGCTTGTATTGAAGAGATTGAGGAAGCCAGCTTCCTACCACAGCAAGTTTTTACTTGTGATGATACCAGACTTTTCTGGAAAAAGATGCCTAAGAGGACTTATTTCACAGCAGAGGAGATTACCACCTCTCATTCAGTGGCACCTCTTTCAAAAGCACACACACTTTGCAGATGGTAATGTACTGTAAGTGGATTTTACTTTGTTAAATGTTTAGTATTGTAACAATATGGTTGTAAAAGTTAAGGATTGTGGTGATTCCTGATTGTTTGTGAGGGCATCAAAGGGACTTCTGTGTGTGTGGGCATGTTGCAGGACAGTTCATCTTGTTGTTGTTTTAGATTGTTAATAAAGAAACAGTTGGTTCATCACCTCCTTGTTAAATTTGTTTGATATACAGTACTCTGTGGCACTTTATATTGTGTTCAAATTGTACAAACCTGTTTATTTTACTTGGGTTTTGTGTTTTTACATTGTAGCAGGTAAATACAAGACAATAAGTAATAAAAACAAAGGCACATTGACTAAGACAATACCACAAGTAACTGACATGTTATTAAAAATATACATACAAGACGAAAATGTTGACAGAAATTAAATCCTATCATATTTAATTTTGTCTTGTTGATGGGTGGGACACATTTGGAATATATCCAATCACAGCTCTTTACAGTACATTGAAAGAGGGGCGGTGGTTGGTTATGAACGAGAGCCAATCAGATGCTTTTCCTTGCGAGATGAGGAAGTCACCGCCAAAAACAAAATGTATGTTATGTATGTTACCAAGTTCCACATCGTAATATCTGTACACCTGGGAAAAAGTGAAGAGGAGTCATCCATCGTGACATCTGCACAACTGTAAGTTAAATCTATTTGCTGCTTTCGGTGCTGTGCCAAAAACTGATTCCTTGCCAAACATGAATTCCCGCTGCGCCGACGAAGCGCGTACCGCGTTTAGGCTTCGTCTGTCCACAACTGATTACTACATGTAAAACAAACACTTACATTCGTGTTTATTCTAACGATACGTTTGAAATTATTTTGGCCTAAAATATATATGATAAATGACACTGTTGGCCATATATGGTATTAATGAGATTGTAAAAGGATTGCTATTGAGCTGATGTTGATGTGATAAAACCTCTTTCTTGTTTAGAAGCTACATACAATATTAACTGCTCTTTGTTCAGCCACATAATTAATATTAATCAAGTGTTTGGATGTATTATTTCAAGAGTTACATATATGATAATGAAGTACATACTGAACTTTGTACACGTTAAAGCACCTTTTAAAAAGCTGAAATCAACCCCAAACGACAACTTAGTGATTCAAAATAATATTTATTTATTACCGCATCTCATCTGTGCATCTCCTAATGTTATTCTAGTCATGCATGCACAGATTAGATGTGTCAATATCAATATATTACTTGGAATCTATTTTTGGCAACCAAGAATACATTAATTAAATAGTACATCCAAACATTTTATTGATATTTATAATGTGCATGAACAGTTAATATTGTATGTAGCTTTTAAACAAGAAAGAGGTTTTAGCACATCAACATTGGAACAGTAACAGTCCTTTACAATCTCAATGCCGTAGAAATGGCCAACTCTTTTTATTTTTTGGACACAATAAAGGTCTAAATAATTTCAAACACGTATCCTTAGAATAACCATGAATATAAAGCGTTTGTCTTGGATGTTTTACAGCGCTTTATAGGCAGAATACATTTAATCGAATTAGCTCTTTTGTTAGCTGACTCTTGCTTATGTTTATTTACTAATTAGAATGCATTAAAAAAAATGTGTGTGTGTGCTTGTCCTAGTGGTTAGAGTGTCCGCCCTGAGATCGGTAGGTTGTGAGTTCAAACCCCGCCGAGTCAAACCAAAGACTATAAAAATGGGACCCATTACCTGACCTGCTTGGCACTAAGCATCAAGGGTTGGAATTGGGGGTTAAATCACCAAAAATGACTCCCGGGCGCGGCCACCGCTGCTGCCCACTGCTCCCCTCTCCTCCCAGGGGGTGAACAAGGGGGTGGGTCAAATGCAGAGGACACTTTTCACCACACCTAGTGTGTGTGTGTCAATCATTGGTACTGTAACTTTAACTTATAAGGTTCTCCTTTAATGTGCGCTTCTAATCCCGCCTTGCGTACGCCCACTTCCATATTAATAAGCGATATCACACACAATAGTGATGCCATGGTTACTTTGAAGACTTTTAAGATACCAGTTAATGACAGCTGTACGCAGGATATTTCTCTTAAATGTGAGATCTGGTCACAGCCATAGTTATGAAGCATGTACAGTATTGCAAAAGTAATTGAGCTAGCACCTTTGGGGATGTCTCACCTTGGCGGGGCCAATAATTGTGGCATTCCAGTGAGTGAGGGTCATGTCGTCATCAGAGGCAAGGCCCCAACTAACTGTGCCATCTCCATATCCTTTCTGGCCATCTTCCAATTCCTCCAGCAGCCGGAAATTGCGGGGTACCACGACAACTTGACACAGGAAGAAATATATGGATAGTTTAAGCTGAGTCAAAGGATTTGCACAAAATGGGGTTCCTTCACCAGACACTGATGACTTAATATTTGTCCATTGAATGCGTCATTTGGCCTCTGACACATTAGGTTGAAGGGATACAGTTAGGGTCGCGCAATATAGATAATATACGATATAGATTCGGCCAACGATAGAGCTTTTAATACCATTGTTATATCATGACAATGCATGTTGATGAGCCATTCTAGCTGTGTCTGCAACTTTGACAGCGACAAGCGAACAAACGTGTCAGCGCAATTTAGTGTTCTTGCTGGTGGCTAATATCCCCCCACAGTGCAAAGCCACTTGTCAGTGTCCCCTAAACTCCATGGCGGCAAATAAACTAAGTTTTGAACAGTATCATTATCATTGGAAGATGAGGAATAGCTAAACATGCTACACTACACACCGCAGGAGGATATCCTAAACTGCTTAACCGCAAGCGACAGCTCTTGAATGTAAACAAAGGTGGGCGAATGGATACGCATATTTACAGTAACGATACCAAGTATGGTATCAATGTGTGGTCGATATTACAGTGATTAGATCAATATTTTTAATCATCAAAAAAATAATTTGTCATTTTGGTTGATGTTTTCAAACTCCGGAAATAAGTCCTTGGACACAGGAGGGCTTTCAGGCCAAATATCAAATGATTTAAATTAAAGCAGATAGTTGGAACTAATTTAAATATTTAATTGACATTGTTACATCCCGTGTTTTTGTCTGATTGTAATTGTGATGAAAATTCAATTGTTCCATGACCTAGAAAATGTGAAATATCAGTATCGTCATTGGTATGACTGATACTGCCCCTATAACTACTTCTTATTGGATCGACACCCAGATTTGTAGTATTCAAACAGAAGAATAAGTGTTTATCACGTTTTACAAGAAATGTAGATATGTGATACATCAGAAAGTAACCAGATATTACAGTAAATTAGCAAGTAGCTTAATAATAGTTTTGACAAAATAGTACAATCAAAAATGACATAATATGTTACCAGATATATCAGCATCCAATTTAGGAGCATTTGTAACATGTTATGAAAGGATTATATTTACATTTACATGTCCAATAATATATTGTGATATATATATATATATATTGTTATCACAGGAGGCTGCAAAATATATAATCTACATTTTAGGCTATATCCCCCATTCCTTGATACAATATGTGCAAGTAATTACTATGGGTGTAAAGGTACATGTATTAGTGAATTACATACAACAGTGCAAAATAACTAAAGATAAGCAAAAACTACAATTAGCTCTGATTTCAATTCTTCAGTGTTTGCCCCTAATGTCCTCCTGTGTTTGTCAACGGTAACAAAAAGCACCAAAAAGAATTTGAGAAAGCAAAAAATATCAATCTCATTGTTGTACTATTGATCGTATGCTGATACCAAACATGGTATCGTTATTGTCAATATTGGTAGCGATTTTCAGTTCAGTTCAGTTCAGTTTCAGTTCATATGGAACGTGCATATGATACAATGTAATACATCACACAATTCCAGTTGTTTCATTACAGCACGTCCAAAAAAGAGTAGGAAGAAGTGGAGCTTATTGGATCCTACCCCTTTTCATACCATAGCAATTTTATCCCATTTCCTTGTTCTCTGTAACAGAACAGTAAACAAATAATTAATAAATAATATACCATAGTAAACATACAAATATTAAATACATAAATATTTGTCTCAATAAAATTTTTTTTAAAAAAGGGTTCAAGATGTTCATCATAATTCTTGTTCTATGTACTTTGTGAACACTTGTAGTTTGAACCGTCTCTTAAACTGAATCATATTGGTGCTTTGTTTGATTCTTTGGTTAATCCGTTCCATAATTTAATTCCACATACTGATATACTAAAGGTTTTAAGTGTTTACGAGTATACACATGTTGTAAATTAGATTTTCCTCTAAGATTATATTTCTCCTCTTTCGTTGAGAAGAATTGTTGTACATTCTTGGCTAGCAGGTTAATAGTTTGATTTATACATAATTTTAGCAACCCAAATCGTTGAATTTGGACAAAAAATAACAGTTCGATTGAGTCTACAAGCCACACATTAGGGTGGAACCTCTTAAAAGACCTAGCTATGTCTTTAATTTTTTTTTTTTTTAAAACATAATTGTGATTACTGTCAGCATACGTTGACCCCACCAAATAATACATCTTTTTTTTTTTAAAGAAAACATCGTGGTGGGGGGAAAAGTGTGAAACAACAGACTATGAGTCGACTCTTTATTGTAAGTCGTCCCGTGGCAGCTGACAAATCGCGAAGAAATCTTAAGCAACCAGATAACTAGAGCGGAACAACAATTATGTTTAATATGAGTTTAACATTATTACAATGTTATGACTTATCTGAGCCAGCGAACCCTCATAAAGCTTGACGGCCACTTTGGCTAGCCAACAAGCTATCAAGTAGCACTGCGGGTAGCATGTCTAGCGCAACCGCAAAAGTCCAACAGTCCCAATATTAGACGTTTAGCTTATTCAACCATATCGTTGCCGAATGTGCTCTACCGTCAAGTATATCGTCTTAATGTCAGTAATAAAATAGATACTGGCCAGACTATCGAAGGAGTGGGCTTACTTGATCCGGCGACGGACGCCATCTTGGTTACAGCTTCTCGGTAACGCGCACGTACGACGTGGAGTCCGATTGGGAGCGCGCGCGTTCGTCGCAACAAAAACAATGCACCAGGGCTTTGTTATGCTTATGGTATGGTTTTAGTTCGACAGCTTTGGGTCCAAAGTTTACTTTTTCATATTTAGCCATTTAAATACGGTGTGTTGTCTTTCCTTTACATTAGTCATTAAAATATATGTTGTATATTTGACCGATTTGCAAAGAGCACACAATTACTAGTACTGAGGAAAGTTTGGTGGTATGTGGTTGCCATCTACTGGACACAGTTTACACATTCTGTGGCGCTAAATCAATCAATTGCATAAGAATAAATACTTATAGTAGTCATTTTCATTGAGGGCCACATTGCAATTATTTGAGGGCCGCTTGTTAATATATATGAATATAAACTTAACTTATAAGCTTAACCTATTGTTACTATAACAATCTACAAGGTTAATATAGTCTGCTTCTCTTTCTTCCCCTCCATTTATCTGCTTTCTTTTGCATTTCAAGTTATCATTACCTATATGTATTGTTGCATTTGAACAATTGTATTGTTGATAATAGAGGTAATTATTGTTATTATTCATTATCAATAGCGCTATTTCTATTGGTATTTTGTATAGCTCCATTTATAGTGTAAAAATGTTCATTGTCATTTCTGTATTATTATTTATTTCACTAACTGCTTCTTTGCTATCACTTTTACCATCATATTTGTACATATCCTATTTACTGATGTTGTTCTATTGTTGTTGTTGTTGTGGTCCCCCTCTTGTCTCCACAATTTCCCCCTCTGTCTTCCTTTTTTCTCTCTCTTTCTATCCCCACCTGCTCCGGCCCAGGTGCACCAAATAATAATATAAATCCATTTAATAAAATCAAATACAAAAAAGGCAACAAGAAAAGTATCCCACACTTCTCTTTTGTAAAGTAAATTTGTACAGCCGATATGGGCATCTACATCAACTATATGATTTGCCTGAGAAGCTGGACAGGACAAAAAAATAAAAAAATTAATTCATCCATCCATCCATTTTCTACCGCTTATTCCCTTCGGGGTCGCGGGGGGCGCTGGAGCCTATCTCAGCTATATAAACATAAAATAGCCTTGTTACAGTATTTGCACAGACAAATTACTTTATTAAAGACAAGTGGTAGAAAATGGATGGATGGATGGATGGATACTTTAATAACAGCTTGATAGATAAATTACTATGAATTCGTCACGGTATCAAGCAGATATTTAAGTATTTAAATTTAATTACCAAAAAAAATGCATGGAAAAGTTGTTGCATGATCAGATAATCAAGTTTAGAACATATTCAATTGCGTGCAGTACATATTTTTGTTCAAATTTAATCAGGATCATTTTATTGCCATTGTTAGTGAGCGTTCACAAGGTAGGATTTTTTTGTCTCGGTGCAAGGGTACTACAAAAAACATTAATTAGCAAAACTAAGATAACCAAAACAAAAACAAAAATAAGAATAAAACAAGATAAATAGAATATAAATACGAATACAATAAAAGAAAGTATGATAGATCAGTTTGTGTTTAGAAGCCTGATGGCAGAGGAAATAAACTGTTCTTGTGGTAGGAAGTATTGGTCCGAACGGATCTTAGTCTCCTGTCTGAGGGGAGAAGGTCGAATAGTTTGTGTCCAGGGCCTTCACGTCCTTGAGTCCGGGATGCATAAAGGGCTTGGAGGGATGAGCGGTTGCAACCGGTTACCTTCTCAGCAGAGCGTATGATTCGCTGCAGTCTGTGTGTGTGTGGCCCCAAGATACCACACTGTGATGGAGGGGGTGAAGATGGACTCAATGATGGCCGTGTAGAACATCACCAACATCTTTGTTGGCAGCTTGAGTTTCCTCAGTTGCCGTAGAGAACAAATATGGCAGGCCACCCTAAATGATACGGCGAGCCAGATCTAGACCCTGGGCATTGATTTTGACATCTGTGCTGTATAGAAAGTCCAATTGATACTGGCCATTAAACATTGTTAAATATCCTATTAAAACCGCTGGAAATATATTTGCACAAACTATAGCTGCTCCATAACAAATATTTGAAAGATGTTTCATGAGAGCAGAGTGTTTGTGTGTGTGTGTTTGCGTGTGTGTGCCTTTATTAGGCGTTGCCTATTGGCAAGTGATGTGTGACGTCAGCAAGAGCGCGCTCAGAGCAGTGTTTTAGCTCAACAGTCGTTGTTAGCTCAGACTCACAATTTGCGGGCAGTTACGGTAGCTCTGTTAAATCTTCACACTGGATTTTGATAGCGCTAGTTAAAGACATTTAATGTGCTTTGGTGGCAGTCTTGTCTCCTAGTCCACAAGACTTAAACTTAGACTTAGACTTATTTTTATTGTCATTCAAATTTGAACTTCAAAGTACAGATAAGAACGAAATTTTGTTGCATTAACTCGTTGTAGTGCAGAATAAAAGAGCAATAAGGTGCAAATATAAATAAATATATTACTGTACAGATAAATATATTGCACTTTTGCTTATGCATCCACGTTTATGGATGTATGTTATATTGTCTTTATATTCCAGCGAGTTAATCCTTTTTTGGGGGGAATTGAGGGGATTATTATGATGCGTTCAAGAGTCTTATGGCCTAAAGGAAGAAGCTGTTACAGAACCTGGAGGTTCTGCTACGGAGGTTGCGGAACCTTATTCTAGAGCAGTGGTTCTTAACCTTGTTGGAGGTACCGAACCCCACCAGTTTCATATGCGCATTCACCGAACCCTTCTTTAGGGAAAAATTAAATGTTGTTTTTTTTCAAATTCAAGACAAAGTTATATGATTTTGGTAACACTTTAGTATGGGGAACATATTCTAAGTAACAAAGACTTAATTTAGAGTTTTTTGGTCACTAAGGGAACATATTCTATGTAACAAAGACTTAATTTAGAGTTATTTGGTTAGGGTTATGGTTAGAGGGTTAGGGCCAGGGTTAGGGTTATAATAAGGCCATGCCGAATAAGGCATTAATAAAATGGTAAATGGTAAATGGGTTGTACTTGTATAGCGCTTTTCTACCTTTTTTAAGGAACTCAAAGCGCTTTGACATTATTTCCACATTCACCCATTCACACACACACATTCACACACTGATGGCGGGAGCTGCCATGCACGGCGCTAACCAGGCCCATCAGGAGCAAGGGTGAAGTGTCTTGCTCAAGGACACAACGGACGTGACTATTAACTACTTAATAATGACTAGTTAAGAGCCAATATGTTACTAATGTGCATGTTAATAAGCAACTACCTAATGGTGAATATGTTCCCCATACTAAAATGTTACCATGTTTTATTACTGGTGCACAAAATGAACCGTGCATGAACATCACCTTGTTCAAAGAACAAAACCAACACACCTGCAAATCAGTCTGACTTCTGTTGTTGCCGTATTCGTAATACGCCGATAGGGAGAAGTTTTTATTTACATGATGAGTCGGGTGTGTCTTGACCTCCGCCGAACCCCTGAGCCCGACTCACCGAACCCCTAGGGTTCGATCGAACCCAGGTTAAGAACCACTGTTCTAGAGTCCAGCAGTGAAAACAGTCTTTGGTGGGAGTGGGAGGAGTCTCTGCAGATTTTCTGAGCCCAGTTCAGGCAGCGGCTTTTTGCGATTTTCTGGATAGGAGGAAGAGGAGTCCTGATGATCTTTTCCGCCGTCCTCACCACTCTCTGCAGAGACTTCCAGTCTGAGGCACTGCAGGCTCCAGTCCAGACAGAGATGTAGTTGGTCAGTAGGCTCTCTATAGTTTCTCTGTAGAATGTGGTGAGAATGGGGGGAGGGAGCTGTGCTCCTTTCATCTGACGCAAAAAGAGCTCCGGTGTGTAGGGACCAGGTCATATTGTCACTTATCTGCACCCCCAGGAACTTGGTGCTGCTTACAATCTCCACTGCTGTGCAAGTAGGGATAGGTACTGTTCACATTTCAACCGATACGTACGGTACCAGTTTTCGGTACTTCTGTGTGTTCATGTGTTATTGAATATTAATTCCTTTAATAATAATATCCATCCATTTTCTACCGCTTGTCCCTTTCGGGGTCGCGGGGGGTGCTGGAGCCTATCTCAGCTGCATTCAGGCGGAAGGTGGGGTACACCCTGGACAAGTCGCTACCTCATAATATATTTTTTTAAATTTCACGTTTAAGAACAAGCTGAAAATAGCTGTGTTGTCTAGTTGTAAAATCTTGATTTACTTCTGAGTCTCATTTATGGTATTTTTTGTAAAGTAGACTTTGCATGCATTTTCAATTTCAAGAAGTTAAATCCCAGTACATGCTAAAATGTTTCTTAAACTCTGTTGGGGGGTAAAAGGCTCTCAGTGACCGGCGTAGTAGCCCCCACTCCAGGCCTATGAGTAACCAGGTCTGGTAGCTTGTAGCAACAACTGATGGTGTCTAGAGCAGTGGTCCCCAATCACCGGTCCGAGGACCGGTACTCCATGACCCATTTGCTACCAGGCTGTAGAGAAACATTAAACAATTTATAAACAACTGCATTTTCTCTGACTTAACTTTTGCCTGTCCCACGAGACACACCAATAAGCTTGTTAATAGATGTACAATAAAACTCCTCATAGGAGTTTGCCATTTGTTGTATTTGTTATAACTTTGTGACATGATACAATGCACATTAATGAACATATAAAATATAAATGTGACAGATTGTAGCCAAGGGCTGATTTCCATCTGCAGTCCCCAGCAGGTTGATGGTAGCCTGGTAGGGATATCATTGCAAAGAAACAAGCCCAAGACTCCCACTAATTTGGCGTAATAGTGAGTTGTATTCTTCACGCACTTATTTTTGCTGTTTTGGAGAGCCGGTCCCTGAAAATAATGTCTCTATTAAACCGGTGCGTGGTGCAAAAAAGGTTGTGGACCCCTGGTCAAGAGAAGTGTTTCTCAACCACTGTGCCGTGGTTATGTGTGCCATGAGATACAGTCTGGTGTGTCGTGGAAGATTGTCTAATTTCACCCATTTGGGTTAAAACATTTTTTTGCAAACCAGTAATTATTGTCTGCAAATTATGTGTTGTTGTTGAGTGTCGGTGCTGTCTAGAGCTCGGTAGAGTAACCGTGTAATACTCTTCCATATCAGTAGGTGGCAGCCGGTAGCTAATTGCTTTGTAGATGTCGGAAACAGCGGGAGGCAGTGTGCAGGTAATAGGGTGTCTAATGTTTAAACCAAAAATAAACAAGAGGTGAGTGCCCCTAAGAAAAGGCATTGAAGCTTAGGGAAGGCTATGCAGAATGAAACTAAAACTGAACTGGCTACAAAATAAACTAAAACAGAATGCTGGACGACAGCAAAGACTTACTGCGGAGCAAAGACAGCGTCTACAATGTACATCCGAACATGACATGACAATCAACAATGTCCCCACAAAGAAGGATAAAAACAACTGGAATATTCTTGATTGCTAAAACAAAGTAGATGCGGGAAATATCGCTCAAAGGAAGACATGAAACTGCTACAGGAAAATACCATAAAAAGAGAAAAAGCCACCAAACTAGGAGCGCAAGACAAGAACTAAAACACTACACACAGGAAAACAGCAAAAAACTCCAAATAAGTTACGGCGTGATGTGACAAGTTGTGACAGTACACCTACTTTGAGACGAGAGCTATAGTGATGCATGCTTGGTTATGGTTTAAAGTCATATCTAACAACAACTACTTTTTACTGTCAACTGAGTTTCGTTTTTTAATGGTTTCTGCTGGTGGTGTGTCTCCTGATTTTTTCAACACAAAAAATGTGCCTTGGCTCAAAAAAGGGTGCCGCCTAGTGGCCATGGGGGCTCTGGCTCTACCTCTCATTTTATTAAAAACAAAAATTTAAATAAAAGTTAATTCCACTAGCTTGATAAAGCACTACAGGCTCAAAGTGCTAAGGGTAAGGAAGCGCTCAAAAGTAAGGCTCCACTTCTCAAAATGTGCCAGTTCGATGCTGATTGACCTACTATTTTCCATAGACATGCTACTGAGTAGCATTAGCAATTTTAAATTTCAACACTTTGTGTGACTGTGAATGATGTGTTGCAGAATTGCCCTCCATAGTTTTTAGGTAAAAGGCCGGTTTGTGTCCATGTTGGGACGTTGTTGGAAGTTGACAGGTGATGGCGCTATCCTCCTCTGCATGGAGGGCCTTTCAAGTTGGACAGAAATTGATTCCTTCACACCGCTTTCTAACCATGTTGTCCTCAAAGGAATGTCCCTGTCCTATAGAGATGCAAATAAGCTGCTAGTATAACAGTGCTGAGCTAGCTTGCAGGGATTTTGTCATTGTTGTGTTGGGTTAGAAGTGCACAGGAATGTATTGTTTGGACGAAATCCTTCTGACTTTCTCATTCCTCCATTCTTTCTAAAGTTCCTTCTTGTGGTTTTAGCTAGACCCATATCGACACAGCATGTTTTAGGCCATGTCCACTCATAAGTGTTTGTGTACAATCCCGTTCTGTACTTGTTTATACTTTTCCATGTAATTAGCGCTCAGACTGCTAGTCCAGGGGTTCTTAACCTTTTTCACCTTGGGGCCCAACTTTCCCACGACAGAGGTACCCGGGGGGGGGGGGGACGTTCAAATATTAACACTGAACTACTAATCTTACTCCTAAATTTAATCGTATTCAAAAAATTATATCGAACCTACTTACATTTTACAACTTTGTCAAACTTTGTGAAAACTCAGAGCGTTTAAACCCTGAGTTGATGGAAACTCTGGGTTTTCCGTTCCAGACAGAGTGGTACAATCGTCCCTCACCACGTCATGTTTCAAATATTGCGACTTCCTGGCGTGCCACTTAATGCTAACAAGCCTGCTATCAGCTATTAGCAGCTCTCTGGAGATTAATTCTGTAGATGCACCTCATCTTTGACAATCATCAGCTCCACATGACATTGGTGAGCCTTTGCCGTGAGCAATGTGAAATGACAATGCAGAACAGAGAATGCTAATAGCACTGAACCCTAACAGCACGGCAAATAGGTACAACTCTTAAGTTGACCATGTTTTTATAGAACAACTTATGTCTGTGTTTTCAGCACATGGAGCCTAAGTCCTGACTTAGGCTCCTTCTACACTAAGCCGGTTTAGGTTATCCAGGGTAAATCCCACCTAACCATATCCGTGTCCACACACACACACAATGGTCGTTTAAGACCCCCCCCACACCCCCCTCCGTCCGACAGCGCAACGCGACCTAGTACGCATGCGCGGAAAATGCGCACGTCATAGTCACCTCCAGTGTTGCTTTGTGTGCAAGTTCTTAAATTTAACTTAACTGAAAAATATCCAGTGTTGTGGTATTTCAATTAACTGGAATCCAGTGTGCTGTGGGGCCCTATTGTAGTGAATCACACCTGAGACATCATAAATTGATCAAATCTTTATTAGACACGTAAACAATGTGATAAAGAACATTTGACAACAATCAATCTAGGGATCTAGATATCTGGTCAGGACACTCTTTTGTCTTCACCTTCATTGTCCATTCGTTTTTGGTGACTTTATATACTCTGGACCTAGACGTTGAGTCCCCGACATACATGTCGGACAATAACTGATACAGTCTGCTTTGCCAGTCCAAAAGCATTCGCTGTTTTCCGTAGTCTTCCCTCAACGGCCAGGTAATGCAAAGCACACGCTACCTTTTTTAATCACATCCACGGGAGTCCGCATTCTCGTTGTCTCCCCTTCAACAAATGGACAAAGTTTTTCGCTAAGTAGAATCTCAGCTGACCTGGACATTGGAAAGTTCTCTTGCCGTCTGAGAAGTGTTGTATCCCAAATAGCTGCAATCACTTTCTCTTAAGGTATTCATGTGTGATTTCCACAAGCATCTGTACAGACGGAAGGAGAAACACAGGCATGTCTGGATGATTTGCCTCTATATTTCCAGTGGTTAGCTCCGAGTTACGAAACCGCTTTATTTTGAAGCTGGCTGTGGCGCGTTCTTTCTGACGTCACTTCCTGTGTGGGGCGCGGTCTTTCTGGCGTCACTTCCTCTCCGAACTCAGTTTGTAAACGATCAATGAGTCCATACAAAGCTAAGAGCCGGAGATTCAAGAAATACACGCCACACTTACCCGTGTAAAAAAATATCCAAGGAGGGGAACCTTAAACGATGAATTAGTGTGGCCGAAACGGGGCTTAGGCTAAATAATTATCCGTTTAATGATTTATCCGGCTTCATGTAGACAGGGTCTTGGAGGAATTACCCAGGATGTGATGGAGTATTTCCACATCGTGGACATGTTGTAGTGGCCGGGTGACAACCATAGCAATGACGCTACTAGTGAGTAATGTAATATACAGTATAACACACACAAGGCTACTATATTGGGTGAAATCAGTGTAAAGGTAACTGTATGTATGTTATTTTATGTTTACAGAGCTCTAATAATTATCTAACTATGAAAATATTTGATTTATTAATAATCCTACATGGCAGACATTTGTTTACCACAGTCAGGCCTGGTACCAATTAGCTGAAATAAACAAAGGAAGACTGTACACAAGAAGAAAGAGCCGCGTGGTGTGGAGAACTCCAGCAGGTAGAATCACCCAGTGCCAACCAGCTGTAGCAGGGGTGACGAAATGGGCATAGACTGGTGAGGAACAGCTGTGACGCGACTCGTCTTAGAAGGGGTGGAAATGGCAATTATGTAAAAAAAAAAAAAAAAATGGGACCAAAACAAACAAAATATGAATCACCAAAGTAAACACTGACAGTCTGAGGTAAAACAAAAGAAAGTGAGTGGCTTACTGGCATGACCACCCAATTGGCCATGAAAATAACAGAGGCTATCAAAACTTTCAATTGCAAAGATTTACTTACGCCTGTACCTGTTAGCGGAATATTAAGATTTAATGGCTCATTCAGTTGCTCAAACACACTACGTTAACATCTGACAAACTGTTATCCCCATGATGTATGCATGTCAATACATAAATATGTACACTCAAATTAATTGGGGACCGTTGGAGGTACAGTCGGGCTGAGGTGAGGCCGCATGAAGTTTTCAATCACATTAAACCATGTGACTAAATTTGTTAACTTCTTCTACCTGCAGCTATAGTGACCCTGAGCTATGGTCGGTCATTATAAATAAAGGGGCACATTTTGACGATGTGGAGTTCACCAGGAGACGGTCAGGTGGTCAGGCTTCTCATCTCCAGCCCTGCCATACGTAGGAAGCTCATTTCTGCCGCTTGCATCCGCAATCTTGTCCTTTCGGTCACAACCCAAAGGTTGAGACCATAGGTGAGGATAGGAATGTATATTGACTGGTAAATTGAGAGCTTAGCTCCCTCTTCATCACAACGGACCGGTACACTCAGGCCTGGCCCTAACCAATCTGGCGCCCTAGGCAAGATTTTAGGTGGCGCCCCCCCACATCGGCAGTGAAGTGTATATACTCACAAGAAACCGAATAGCTTTGTCTTTGACCTTTTTTTTTACTTAAAGAAAGCAAATTAACATATTATATGAGAATGTTATGTTATGATTATCTTTAACCGAATCACAGCAGTGCTCAAATTAAAAAACAGCATTCCCTCTCATGTGATATTGCTTAATTAACATTAATGATGTGCACTTTAACAACTAGGCTTACAACTATACCTAATATATAAAGGGGTGGAAAAGTGACTATTACCTGCAGGGCAAACATTAGCTAACCAGAAGGCAATAACAATGTAAACAAAAAAACACCTGCTTAAAAGATCTAATACAAATGTCACTGAGGAATGTAAGGTGGGAGTACTGTAATTACCTAACGTTACATTATTATTTTCCATAACAATTTAGCCCCCTCCACAAAATTAACCCGACGTTAAAACAGAACTAGCTATTTATTGATTAGCAATTGCCGAATCATGTAACATTAGCTTAAAGCTAAAAAGCCAGGTTACTATCACATTCTGTAACAGACAAATAATTTCATGTAGGCTAACGTTACCTACCTGCTACCTCTGTCTTTTTTTCGTTTCTCCTCCTCTTCTTTTCTCTTTTTTCTTCCCTGGGCACCTGACAGTTTTGGCCGTTTTGACATCTTGTGTTGATTTTTTGATGTGGTGACGTCCAAAAAGAGTCATGATACGGGAAGGGAGGGGGCGCACCGTGCCGGGGGGAGGGAGGGGGACGTAATGTTGTAACAAATAATATTTCTATTAAATAGGCTTTACTTTGCATTTTAATTAACGTGGGATTATTTTTTGTATTTAGAAATAATAGTACCAACTTTTTTTTTTTTTCTCCAACATTTGTGGCACTGGCGTGGCGCCCCCTGATGGACGGCGCCCTTAGCATTTTCCTATACGGCCTATGCCACAGGCCGGCCCTGGGTACACTACAGACACCGCACCGATCCGCCTGTCCATCTCACAATCCACTCTTCCCTCACTCGTGAACAAGACCCCAAGGTACTTGAACTCCTCCAGTTGGGTCAGGCTCTCATCCGCAACCCGGAGATGACATCCCACCCTTTTCTGGGCTAAAACCATGGACTCCGACTTAGAGGTGCTGATTCTCATCCTAGTAGCTTCACACTCATCTGCCAACGAACCAATGAGAGTTGAAGCCAAATGAAGCCAGGAGGATATTCAATCACAATGTTTAAATTGTTATCCTATCTTCGCTGATTGGACGAGATAAATTTCAAGGTTTTACTTCCCTAGTTCATCCATTTTGACTTACTTCCAAAACGTACGTCTTTCCCAGAGAAGAAGACTCAAACCTTTTTATGTGATCCTTCACTTGAAGTGTTGTGATCTCAGTCGTTAGCACCTTACTTCTCTTACCTCTATACTGATGGAAAGACTGAATAAAAGTATTGCTTGTGAGTAATAAAGGTGAGGGGGTAAGTAAGCAAGTGTTGCCCAAACCTCCCCCAGCTACCGTCAGCCACCAGTCTGGCAGGTCTCTTACCCTCAATTCAAGGCAGCTCTTCTCTGCTCCAAAAACATGAACAAGAAGGCGGTCTCTGTGTGTGCGTGTGTGTGTGTGTGTGTGTGTGTGTGTGTGTGTGTGTGTGTGTGTGTGTGTGTGTGTGTGTGTGTGTGTGTGTGTGTGTGTGTGTGTGTGTGTGTTTGTTTCTTGGGAATGAATGGGTCAGTGTTTTTCCCGGGGACATGACTGCAGAGTTTCTCCTGAGAGACAGGCATGGTCTTTCAACCCTGGCTTTTCCACATTTAGTCTGTACGGAGGGGCTATGAACACACACCTGTACTGTCCAACACCAATTTACTTCTTAGTCTCAGTTTTTCATCACCTAAATGATCATCTAAATCAGTGGTCCCCAACCTTTTTTGCACCACGGACCGGTGTAATGTAGGCATTATTTTCAGGGACTGGCTTCCCACTTTTGAAAAATACAACTCACTAGAACGCTGGATTAGTGGGAGCCCTGGGCTTGTGGAAATCTGCCTTTGGCTACAATCTGTCACATTCATATTTGATATGTTCATTAATGTGCATTGTATCATGTTATAAAGTTAGAACAAATGGCAACTTCCTATGAGGAGTTTTATTGTACATCTATAAACAAGCTCATTGGTGTGTCTAGTGCACAGGTGTCAAAATCAAGGCCCGCGGGGCCAGTTCTGGCCCTCCACGTCATTTTATATGGCCCGCAAAAGCCTGGAAATAACATGTGTCAATAAAATACCTTATATTTTCTTTCTTTACTTTCTTATTTTCTTACTAAAAGGTATTAGGTTTTTTTTTTCTAGATTAACAGTAGAAAAAAAATAGTGTCCAATATTGCAACAAATATTATATTATCTAACTTTGTTGGTCAAAATCCACATAAATACTTAAATATCTGCTTAACTTATGGTTTTGAAGCAAGTTATCCATCAAATTGTACACTATTAAAATGACCAATAGATTTTACTGTAATATGTAGGGAGTTTTTTTTACAGCATATTACTCGAAGTTGGGGGAAAAAACGACAAATGTTTGTTTTTTTAGAGTAAAATTCTGTCGACTGAGCTGTCAGTTATTTTTTTTTAATCCACGGTTGATGATTTTATGGTACCACATGTTATTATGGTAAAAAACTGGCAGGTGAGTTGCCAAAATAAATTTAAACAGCGGCACTGTATTTCCATTTACAGTAAAATGTTGTAAAAATAATAATAATAAAATAACACCATACATTTTACAGTAAAAGTCTGGCAACTAAGCTGCCACTTTATTTCTGTAAAAAACAGTGGTCAAATCCACTTTTTTTTTTTTTACTCTTTACGTAAAATTTTTTTAAATATTTAAATTCAAAGGCAAATTCATTAATTATTTACTGTTACAAGCGGCCCTCTATTGGCAGCCATGACTGCGGTGTGGCCCTCAATGAAAACAAGTTTGACACCCCAGGTCTAGTGGGACAGACCAAAGTTAAATCGGAGAAAATGCAGTCCTTTATAAATTATTTAATGTTTCTCTCCGGCCCGGTAGCAAATGCTTCACGGACCGGTACTGGTCCCCGGACTGGTGGTTGGGGACCACTGATCTAAATGACACATTATGCTAGGAGACTATTAGTGGTAAAGTAGTACGCTGTTGTTTTTACAGAAATATATCTATCTCCAAGATCAATACATAGTGTGTTCTATTCAGGGCGTCTATTCCGTGAGGGGCCCACGTTTTGTGCGAAGAAGCACATGTAAAATGTATATGAGGAATATATAGTCCTTACCCCTTCTTGCTCTGTCACTGATTAGAATATAGTGGCAATTTTTTTGAGATATTCTCAATTTCCCCGTGACGTGCAGCCTTAGTGCTACTCTTGTAATCGTTCATACTGGGTTCGTTCCGCGGTTGAGTTGAGTCAGTAAGGTTTGAAATTGTTTTAGGGATTAGAGGTTTTTTTTTCTGGGCTGATACCAATTATTATAGTAGTCAAGGAAGCCGATAACCGATATTTGGAGCCAATATTCATTTGCAGTAAAAGTTAGCTAAACATGAATAGGCTACGTCGGTAAACAGTTGAACAAGGCTTTAAGTTGCTTTTTGAACATTACTTTTTTCAAGCAGGACAAAAGGGCTGCCTCACAGTGGTTATTACTGTACTACGGTACTGTACCACGGTAGTAGTGGTAATACATTCTACTGAATTGCTTTTCATACAATACAAAATCCATCCATCCATTTTCTACCGCTTATACCCTTCGGGATTGCGGGGGGCGCTGGAGCCTATCTCAGCTACAATCGGGCGGAAGGCGGGGTACACCGTGGACAAGTCGCCACCTCATCGCAGACAATATAAAACGTTTGTTTTTAAAAGACATGTTACATGTTAAAAGTGTGCTGTTTTGGGGAGGGGTAAGCACCAATTAAATTGATTTCAATTAATTTCAATCTCCAGCCCAGAAAGCGGCTTGAAGATGATCTGTAAAACATTATCCATGCAACATTTTGACCAAAGAACCACAATTACATGTTATGTAGATCACAAGGAAGTCTTTTACATTTAGAAAAGAAAAAAAAAAAGACTCTTTTAATGCGCCCTATAATCCGGTGTGCCTTATATATGAAAAAAAAATCAAAAATAGACCATTCATCGGCAGTGCGCCCTATGGCCCGTAAAATATGGTATATGTCATCACAACATCCATTTTTGGTAGTGTTGTTTTGGTGGTAAAAGTCAGTGGCCAAAAATTCACTATATTTTATGTTTTGATTATGTCAAATTTGTTATTTTGCACAACAAAAATTGTATTGGGGCCTTGAGCCACCAAAAACAATCTGTTTAAGACCCCAAGTTTCACATTTCTAAAAATATTCAACCTTTTAAATGTTGATCTCATTCAAGACAATCAATCATACTTTAAGGTTAAAATACTGTAACAGTACAATGCTTGAATTATTTCGTTATGGACGATGGACACACTGAGAGCGGACTCAGCTAAACTTCTTCAAGGTAAGGTTGCAGTTTTCAATGCCAACAAAGCAGTTGACTTAGAAATGTAATAATAAAACAAACGGTAACAACTAGACAGAAAAGACCCTAATCAGCTCATTTTTAAATGTTCTAATAAAAAAATGAGATTTTATTACTAAAAACAGTTCATATTTCTTAACAGACAAAAAAGTACAGAAAATTGGTACCGTTGAGTACCGGTATCGATTTCCAGGTAACGGCAATTGGTACAGTTTTTGTTCAATGTGAAAGTTAACCATCTCTAGGAGGGACTAATACAGGGGTGTCAAACGTACTGCCCGAGGCCAGAAAAGGCCCGCCATCAGGTTTTATTCGACCCGCGGGATCAGTTTGCTAAGTATAAAAATGTACCGGATATTTTTGAATGAAAGAAACAGCTGTTGTAAATGCGTCCACTGGATGTCACAATAGCTATTCTTTTGTATCTTTGTAGAGGATGCCACATATGTACAAAATAAACCACATGATGTTGGCCTTGCGATGAGATGGCGACTTGTCCAAGGTGTACCTCGCCTTCTGCCCAGAATGCAGCTGAGATAGGCTCCAGCATCCCCCGCGACCCCAAAAAGGGACAAGCGGTAGAAAATGGGTGGATGGAAGGATGTTAGTACATCAGTCGAGGAAAATTATCAAACTTCATAAATAACATCCTGGGGCGGCATAGCTTGGTTGGTATAGCGGTCGGGCCAGAAACTTGAGGGTTCTGGGTTCGAGCCCTGCTTCTGCCATCTTTGTCACTGCTGTTGTGTCCTTGGGCAAGACACCTCACCCACCTGCTCCCAGTGCCACCCACACTGGTTTAAATGTAACTTAGATAATGGGTTTCACTATTTAAAGCGCTTTGAGTCACTAGAGAAAAGCGGTATATAAATATAATTCACTAGTTTGATTTTGATATAATTTGTTTTATCTTGATTGAAAATGAACACCAACGAGTTGACTGATGAACATTATCACATGATTTATTCAGAAAATATAAACAACGACAAATAAATTATTAACCGCAACATGTAAGTGTAAAAAAAAAAAAAACGTTATGATTTGTACATTTTCAGAATGTCCTTGTTCTATTTTTAAACAAAGAAAACAATCTGAAGTTGTCTTTATTTTCAAGTTATCGTGTCGTGATTTTAACAGTCCGGCCCACTTGGGAGTAGATTTTTCTCCATGTGGCCCCTGATCTAAATTGAGTTTGACGCCCCTGGACTAATAATATATTCTTCAAAGCTCAATGTGATAATAATAATGTAGTAATGTATGTTTAAGGTTAGCCAGAAGGTGTCAGCAAATCCCTACTGTTTCGACCCGCAGATTGTGCTGCGTTCACAGACTGATGGAAGTCCTCGGTTGCGTGTTGAAAAACGGATGCCCGAAGTTTCTGCTAATTTAAACTACTAGTAGTAATATTAATAATACAAAATAGTAGTAATTATCGAGTTTTAATTTGAGTTTCATAACTTTTTTGTTCACATTGTAACGTCTAAATCAGGGGTCACCAACCTTTTTGAAAGCAAGAGCTACTTCTTGGGTAGTGATTAATGCGAAGGGCTACCAGTTTGATACACACTTCAATAAATTGCCAGAAATAGCCAATTTGCTCAATTTACCTTTAACTCTATGTTATTATTAATAATTAATGATATTTACACTTAATTGAACGGTTTAAAAGAGGGGAAAACACGAAAAAAAATGACAATTAAATTTTGAAACATAGTTTATCTTCAATTTCAACTCTTTAAAATTCAAAATTCAACCGAGAAAAAGAAGAGAGAAACTAGCTAATTCGAATCTTTTTGAAAAAATTAAAAAAATAATTTATGGAACATCATTAGTAATTTTTCCTGATTAAGATTAATTTTAGAATTTTGATGACATGTTTTAAATAGGTTAAAATCCAATCTACACTTTCTTAGAATATATAACAAATTGGACCAAGCTATATTTCTAACAAAGACAAATAATTATTTCTTCTAGATTTTCCAGAACAAAAATTTTAAAGGAAATTCAAAAGACTTTGAAATAAGATTTAAATTTGATTCTACAGATTTTCTAGATTTGCCAGAATACTTTTTATTTTTATTTTAATCATAATAAGTTTGAAGAAATATTTCACAAACATTCTTTGTCGAAAAAACAGAAGCTAAAATGAAGAATTAAATTAAAATGTATTTATTATTCTTTACAACAAACATTTTTTTTTTACTTGAACATTGATTTAAATTGTCAGGAAAGAAGAGGAAGGAATTTAAAAGGTAAAAAGGTATATGTGTTTAAAAATCCTAAAATCATTTTTAAGGTTGTATTTTTTCTCTAAAATTGTCTTTCTGAAAGTTATCAGAAGCAAAGTAAAAACATTAATGAATTTATTTAAACAAAAGAAGACCAAGTCTTTAAAATATTTTCTTGGATTTTCAAATTCTATTTGAGTTTTGTCTCTCTTAGAATTAAAAATGTCGGAAAAGCGAGACCAGCTTGCTATTAAATAAATAACATTTAAAAAATAGAGGCAGCTCACTGGTAAGTGCTGCTATTTGAGCTATTTTTAGAACAGGCCAGCGGGCTACTCATCTGGTCCTTACGGGCTACCTGGTGCCCGCGGGCACCGCGTTGGTGACCCCTGCTCTACATCATCACGACAACAGCAGCGTTTAATGAATTCCAACATTCCAACAGTAATTGTGTAAAAATATGGGGATATAACTAGTAAAGTACACTTCATTCGTTAACGGTGTTACAAAAAAGATCAGTTAGAATAATACATAATGTTGGATATAAAGAACATACAAACAAATCAAAAATATTAAAATTCCACGACATAGTGAATTTGCAAACAGCTAAAATTATACACAAAGCAAACTATAACCTGCTACCCAAGAATATATAACAATTCTTCTCAACAAAAGAGGAGAAATATAATCTTAGAGAAAAATGTAATTTAAAACATTTGTACGCACGTACAACACTTAAGACCTTCAGTATATCAGTATGTGGAATTAAATGATGGAATGGATTAAGCAAAGAAATCAAACAATGTACTAATATGATCCACTTAAAGAAACTCTTCAAACTTAAAGTGTTTACAAAGTACAAAGTAGAAGAACCATAATAAACATTCTGAATTTATCTCATTTCCGTTTTTTTTCTAAGTGTCTGATCGAGAGAAGGTAAAAACAGGTGATTTTTAGCCTCTCTCGATTTTGTACTTAGAAAAAATCCAATTTTTTTTTTTTTTGCCCCGTTTTTTTTCTAAGTGTCTGATCGAGAGAAGGTAAAAAGAGGTGATTTTTAGCCTCTCTCGATTTTGTACTTAGAAAAAATCCAATTTTTTTTTTTTTTTTCCGTTTTTTTTCTAAGTGTCTGATCGAGAGAAGGTAAAATGAGGTGATTTTTAGCCTCTCTCGATTTTGTACTTAGAAAAAATCCAAGAAATGTTTTTTTTTTTCCGTTTTTTTTCTAAGTGTCTGATCGAGAGAAGGTAAAAAGAGGTGATTTTTAGCCTCTCTCGATTTTGTACTTAGAAAAAATCCAATAATTTTTTTTTTTCCCGTTTTTTTTCTAAGTGTCTGATCGAGAGAAGGTAAAAAGAGGTGATTTTTAGCCTCTCTCGATTTTGTACTTAGAAAAAATCCAAATGTTTTTATTTTTTTTTCCGTTTTTTTTCTAAGTGTCTGATCGAGAGAAGGTAAAAAGAGGTGATTTTTAGCCTCTCTCGATTTTGTACTTAGAAAAAATCCAATTTTTTTTTTTTTTTCCCGTTTTTTTTCTAAGTGTCTGATCGAGAGAAGGTAAAAAGAGGTGATTTTTAGCCTCTCTCGATTTTTTACTTAGAAAAAATCCCAATTTTTTTTTTTTTTTTTCCGTTTTTTTTCTAAGTGTCTGATCGAGAGAAGGTAAAAAGAGGTGATTTTTAGCCTCTCTCGATTTTGTACTTAGAAAAAATCCAAGAATTTTTTTTTTTTTTCCCGTTTTTTTTCTAAGTGTCTGATCGAGAGAAGGTAAAAAGAGGTGATTTTTAGCCTCTCTCGATTTTGTACTTGGAAAAAATCCAAATTTTTTTATTTTTTTTCCCGTTTTTTTTCTAAGTGTCTGATCGAGAGAAGGTAAAAAACGGTGATTTTTAGCCTCTCTCGATTTTGTACTTAGAAAATTTCCAATTTTTTTTTTTCCCGTTTTTTTTCTAAGTGTCTGATCGAGAGAAGGTAAAAAGAGGTGATTTTTAGCCTCTCTCGATTTTGTACTTAGAAAAAATCACAATTTTTTTTTTTTTTTTTCCGTTTTTTTTCTAAGTGTCTGATCGAGAGAAGGTAAACAGAGGTGATTTTTAGCCTCTCTCGATTTTGTACTTAGAAAAAATCCAAGAATTTTTTTTTTTTTTTCCGTTTTTTTTCTAAGTGTCTGATCGAGAGAAGGTAAAAAGAGGTGATTTTTAGCCTCTCTCGATTTTGTACTTAGAAAAAATCCAAATTTTTTATTTTTTTTTTCCGTTTTTTTTCTAAGTGTCTGATCGAGAGAAGGTAAAAAGAGGTGATTTTTAGCCTCTCTCGATTTTGTACTTAGAAAAAATCCAAATTTTTTTTATTTTTTTTCCCGTTTTTTTTCTAAGTGTCTGATCGAGAGAAGGTAAAAAGAGGTGATTTTTAGCCTCTCTCGATTTTGTACTTAGAAAAAATCCAATTTTTTTTTTTTTCCCGTTTTTTTTCTAAGTGTCTGATCGAGAGAAGGTAAAAAGAGGTGATTTTTAGCCTCTCTCGATTTTGTACTTAGAAAAAATCCAAATTTTTTTTTTTTTTTTCCGTTTTTTTTCTAAGTGTCTGATCGAGAGAAGGTAAAAAGAGGTGATTTTTAGCCTCTCTCGATTTTGTACTTAGAAAAAATCCAAGAATTTTTTTTTTTTTTCCCGTTTTTTTTCTAAGTGTCTGATCGAGAGAAGGTAAAAAGAGGTGATTTTTAGCCTCTCTCGATTTTGTACTTGGAAAAAATCCAATTTTTTTTAATTTTTTTTCCCGTTTTTTTTCTAAGTGTCTGATCGAGAGAAGGTAAAAAGAGGTGATTTTTAGCCTCTCTCGATTTTGTACTTAGAAAAAATCCAATTTTTTTTTTTCCCGTTTTTTTTCTAAGTGTCTGATCGAGAGAAGGTAAAAAGAGGTGATTTTTAGCCTCTCTCGATTTTGTACTTAGAAAAAATCACAATTTTTTTTTTTTTTTTCCGTTTTTTTTCTAAGTGTCTGATCGAGAGAAGGTAAACAGAGGTGATTTTTAGCCTCTCTCGATTTTGTACTTAGAAAAAATCCAAGAATTTTTTTTTTTTTTCCGTTTTTTTTCTAAGTGTCTGATCGAGAGAAGGTAAAAAGAGGTGATTTTTAGCCTCTCTCGATTTTGTACTTAGAAAAAATCCAAATTTTTTATTTTTTTTTCCCGTTTTTTTTCTAAGTGTCTGATCGAGAGAAGGTAAAAAGAGGTGATTTTTAGCCTCTCTCGATTTTGTACTTAGAAAAAATCCAAATTTTTTTTTTTTTTTCAGTTTTTTTTCTAAGTGTCTGATCGAGAGAAGGTAAAATGAGGTGATTTTTAGCCTCTCTCGATTTTGTACTTAGAAAAAATCCAAGAATTTTTTTTTTTTTTCCGTTTTTTTTCTAAGTGTCTGATCGAGAGAAGGTAAAAAGAGGTGATTTTTTAGCCTCTCTCGATTTTGTACTTAGAAAAAATCCAAGATTTTTTTTTTTTTTTTCCGTTTTTTTTCTAAGTGTCTGATCGAGAGAAGGTAAAAAGAGGTGATTTTTAGCCTCTCTCGATTTTGTACTTAGAAAAAATCCAATTTTTTTTTTATTTTTTCCCGTTTTTTTCTAAGTGTCTGATCGAGAGAAGGTAAAAAGAGGTGATTTTTAGCCTCTCTCGATTTTGTACTTAGAAAAAATCCAATTTTTTTTTTTTTTTCCCGTTTTTTTTCTAAGTGTCTGATCGAGAGAAGGTAAAAAGAGGTGATTTTTAGCTTCTCTCGATTTTGTACTTAGAAAAAATCCAATTTTTTTTTTTTTTTTTTCCGTTTTTTTTCTAAGTGTCTGATCGAGAGAAGGTAAAAAGAGGTGATTTTTAGCCTCTCTCGATTTTGTACTTAGAAAAAATCCAAAATTTTTTTTTTTCCGTTTTTTTTCTAAGTGTCTGATCGAGAGAAGGTAAAAAGAGGTGATTTTTAGCCTCTCTCGATTTTGTACTTAGAAAAAATCCAAGAATTTTTTTTTTTTTTTCCGTTTTTTTTCTAAGTGTCTGATCGAGAGAAGGTAAAAAGAGGTGATTTTTAGCCTCTCTCGATTTTGTACTTAGAAAAAATCCAATTTTTTTTTTTTTTTCCGTTTTTTTTCTAAGTGTCTGATCGAGAGAAGGTAAAAAGAGGTGATTTTTAGCCTCTCTCGATTTGGTACTTAGAAAAAATCAAATTTTTTTTTTTTTTTTTCCCGTTTTTTTTCTAAGTGTCTGATCGAGAGAAGGTAAAAAGAGGTGATTTTTAGCCTCTCTCGATTTTGTACTTAGAAAAAAAACGGGAAAAAAAAAAAAATTCTTGGATTTTTTCTAAGTGTCTGATCGAGAGAAGGTAAAAAGAGGTGATTTTTAGCCTCTCTCGATTTGGTACTTAGAAAAAATCCAATCATTTTTTTTTTTTTTCCGTTTTTTTTCTAAGTGTCTGATCGAGAGAAGGTAAAAAGAGGTGATTTTCAGCCTCTCTCGATTTTGTACTTAGAAAAAATCCAATAATTTTTTTTTTTTTTTCCGTTTTTTTTCTAAGTGTCTGATCGAGAGAAGGTAAAAAGAGGTGATTTTCAGCCTCTCTCGATTTGGTACTTAGAAAAAATACAATAATTTTTTCCGTTTTTTTTCTAAGTGTCTGATCGAGAGAAGGTAAAAAGAGGTGATTTTTAGCCTCTCTCGATTTTGTACTTAGAAAAAATCCAAGAATTTTTTTTTTTTTTTCCGGTTTTTTTCTAAGTGTCTGATCGAGAGAAGGTAAAAAGAGGTGATTTTCAGCCTCTCTCGATTTTGTACTTATAAAAAATCCAAGAATTTTTTTTTTTTTCCGTTTTTTTTCTAAGTGTCTGATCGAGAGAAGGTAAAAAGAAGTGATTTTTAGCCTCTCTCGATTTTGTACTTAGAAAAAATCCAAGAATTTTTTTTTTTTTTCAGTTTTTTTTCTAAGTGTCTGATCGAGAGAAGGTAAAAAGAGGTGATTTTCAACCTCTCTCGATTTTGTACTTAGAAAAAATCCAAGAAATTTTTTTTTTTCAGTTTTTTTTCTAAGTGTCTGATCGAGAGAAGGTAAAAAGAAGTGATTTTTAGCCTCTCTCGATTTTGTACTCAGAAAAAATCCAAGAATTTTTTTTTTTTTCAGTTTTTTTTCTAAGTGTCTGATCGAGAGAAGGTAAAAAGAGGTGATTTTCAGCCTCTCTCGATTTTGTACTTAGAAAAAAATCCAAGAATTTTTTTTTTTTCCCGTTTTTTTGTCTAAGTGTCTGATCGAGAGAAGGTAAAAAGAGGTGATTTTTAGCCTCTCTCGATTTGGTACTTAGAAAAAATCCAATATTTTTTTTTCCCCCGTTTTTTTTCTAAGTGTCTGATCGAGAGAAGGTAAAAAGAGGTGATTTTTAGCCTCTCTCGATTTTGTACTTAGAAAAAATCCAAGAATTTTTATTTTTTTCCCCGTTTTTTTTCTAAGTGTCTGATCGAGAGAAGGTAAAAAAAGGTGATTTTTAGCCTCTCTCGATTTTGTACTTGGAAAAAATCCAAATTTTTTTATTTTTTTTCCCGTTTTTTTTCTAAGTGTCTGATCGAGAGAAGGTAAAAAGAGGTGATTTTTAGCCTCTCTCGATTTTGTACTTAGAAAAAATCCAATTTTTTTTTTTTTTCCCGTTTTTTTTCTAAGTGTCTGATCGAGAGAAGGTAAAAAGAGGTGATTTTCAGCCTCTCTCGATTTGGTACTTAGAAAAAATCCAATAATTTTTTCCGTTTTTTTTCTAAGTGTCTGATCGAGAGAAGGTAAAAAGCGGTGATTTTTAGCCTCTCTCGATTTGGTACTTAGAAAAAATCAAATAATTTTTTTTTTTTCCGTTTTTTTTCTAAGTGTCTGATCGAGAGAAGGTAAAAAGAGGTGATTTTCAGCCTCTCTCGATTTTGTACTTATAAAAAATCCAAGAATTTTTTTTTTTTTTCCGTTTTTTTTCTAAGTGTCTGATCGAGAGAAGGTAAAAAGAAGTGATTTTTAGCCTCTCTCGATTTTGTACTTAGAAAAAAATTAAAAAAAAAAAAAAATTCTTGGATTTTTTCTAAGTACAAAATCGAGAGAGGCTAAAAATCACTTCTTTTTACCTTCTCTCGATCAGACACTTAGAAAAAAAACGGAAAAAAAAAAAAAATTCTTGGATTTTTTATAAGTGTCTGATCGAGAGAAGGTAAAAAGAGGTGATTTTCAACCTCTCTCGATTTTGTACTTAGAAAAAATCCAAGAAATTTTTTTTTTTTCAGTTTTTTTTCTAAGTGTCTGATCGAGAGAAGGTAAAAAGAAGTGATTTTTAGCCTCTCTCGATTTTGTACTTAGAAAAAAATTAAAAAAAAAAAAAAATTCTTGGATTTTTTCTAAGTACAAAATCGAGAGAGGCTAAAAATCACTTCTTTTTACCTTCTCTCGATCAGACACTTAGAAAAAAAACGGAAAAAAAAAAAAAATTCTTGGATTTTTTCTAAGTGTCTGATCGAGAGAAGGTAAAAAGAGGTGATTTTCAACCTCTCTCGATTTTGTACTTAGAAAAAATCCAAGAAATTTTTTTTTTTTCAGTTTTTTTTCTAAGTGTCTGATCGAGAGAAGGTAAAAAGAAGTGATTTTTAGCCTCTCTCGATTTTGTACTTAGAAAAAATCCAATAATTTTTTTTTTTTTCAGTTTTTTTTCTAAGTGTCTGATCGAGAGAAGGTAAAAAGAGGTGATTTTCAGCCTCTCTCGATTTTGTACTTAGAAAAAAATCCAAGAATTTTTTTTTTTTTCCCGTTTTTTTGTCTAAGTGTCTGATCGAGAGAAGGTAAAAAGAGGTGATTTTTAGCCTCTCTCGATTTGGTACTTAGAAAAAATCCAATATTTTTTTTCCCCCGTTTTTTTTCTAAGTGTCTGATCGAGAGAAGGTAAAAAGAGGTGATTTTTAGCCTCTCTCGATTTTGTACTTAGAAAAAATCCAATAATTTTTTTTTTTTTCCCGTTTTTTTTCTAAGTGTCTGATCGAGAGAAGGTAAAAAGAGGTGATTTTTAGCCTATCTCGATTTGGTACTTAGAAAAAATCCAATAATTTTTTTTTTTTTCAGTTTTTTTTCTAAGTGTCTGATCGAGAGAAGGTAAAAAGAGGTGATTTTCAACCTCTCTCGATTTTGTACTTAGAAAAAATCCAAGAATTTTTTTTTTTTTTCAGTTTTTTTTCTAAGTGTCTGATCGAGAGAAGGTAAAAAGAGGTGATTTTCAACCTCTCTCGATTTTGTACTTAGAAAAAATCCAAGAAATTTTTTTTTTTTCAGTTTTTTTTCTAAGTGTCTGATCGAGAGAAGGTAAAAAGAAGTGATTTTTAGCCTCTCTCGATTTTGTACTCAGAAAAAATCCAAGATTTTTTTTTTTTTTTCAGTTTTTTTTCTAAGTGTCTGATCGAGAGAAGGTAAAAAGAGGTGATTTTCAGCCTCTCTCGATTTTGTACTTAGAAAAAAATCCAAGAATTTTTTTTTTTTTCCCGTTTTTTTGTCTAAGTGTCTGATCGAGAGAAGGTAAAAAGAGGTGATTTTTAGCCTCTCTCGATTTGGTACTTAGAAAAAATCCAATATTTTTTTTTCCCCCGTTTTTTTTCTAAGTGTCTGATCGAGAGAAGGTAAAAAGAGGTGATTTTTAGCCTCTCTCGATTTTGTACTTAGAAAAAATCCAAGAATTTTTATTTTTTTTCCCGTTTTTTTTCTAAGTGTCTGATCGAGAGAAGGTAAAAAGAGGTGATTTTTAGCCTCTCTCGATTTTGTACTTGGAAAAAATCCAAATTTTTTTTATTTTTTTTCCCGTTTTTTTTCTAAGTGTCTGATCGAGAGAAGGTAAAAAGAGGTGATTTTTAGCCTCTCTCGATTTTGTACTTAGAAAAAATCCAATTTTTTTTTTTTTCCCGTTTTTTTTCTAAGTGTCTGATCGAGAGAAGGTAAAAAGAGGTGATTTTCAGCCTCTCTCGATTTGGTACTTAGAAAAAATCCAATAATTTTTTCCGTTTTTTTTCTAAGTGTCTGATCGAGAGAAGGTAAAAAGCGGTGATTTTTAGCCTCTCTCGATTTGGTACTTAGAAAAAATCAAATAATTTTTTTTTTTTCCGTTTTTTTTCTAAGTGTCTGATCGAGAGAAGGTAAAAAGAGGTGATTTTCAGCCTCTCTCGATTTTGTACTTAGAAAAAATCCAAGAATTTTTTTTTTTTTTCCGGTTTTTTTCTAAGTGTCTGATCGAGAGAAGGTAAAAAGAGGTGATTTTCAGCCTCTCTCGATTTGGTACTTAGAAAAAATCCAATAATTTTTTCCGTTTTTTTGTCTAAGTGTCTGATCGAGAGAAGGTAAAAAGAGGTGATTTTTAGCCTCTCTCGATTTGGTACTTAGAAAATATCAAATAATTTTTTCCCCCCCCGTTTTTTTTCTAAGTGTCTGATCGAGAGAAGGTAAAAAGAGGTGATTTTCAGCCTCTCTCGATTTTGTACTTAGAAAAAATCCAAGAATTTTTTTTTTTTTTCCGTTTTTTTTCTAAGTGTCTGATCGAGAGAAGGTAAAAATAAGTGATTTTTAGCCTCTCTCGATTTTGTACTTAGAAAAAATCCAAGAATTTTTTTTTTTTTTCAGTTTTTTTTCTAAGTGTCTGATCGAGAGAAGGTAAAAAGAGGTGATTTTCAACCTCTCTCGATTTTGTACTTAGAAAAAATCAAAGAAATTTTTTTTTTTTCAGTTTTTTTTCTAAGTGTCTGATCGAGAGAAGGTAAAAAGAGATGAGTTTTAGCCTCTCTCGATTTGGTACTTAGAAAAAATCCAAGAATTTTTTTTTTCCCCGTTTTTTTTCTAAGTGTCTGATCGAGAGAAGGTAAAAAGAGGTGATTTTCAGCCTCTCTCGATTTTGTACTTAGAAAAAAATCCAAGAATTTTTTTTTTTTCCCCGTTTTTTTGTCTAAGTGTCTGATCGAGAGAAGGTAAAAAGAGGTGATTTTTAGCCTCTCTCGATTTGGTACTTAGAAAAAATCCAATAATTTTTTTTCCCCCCGTTTTTTTTCTAAGTGTCTGATCGAGAGAAGGTAAAAAGAGGTGATTTTTAGCCTCTCTCGATTTTGTACTTAGAAAAAATCCAATAATTTTTTTTTTTTTCCGGTTTTTTTTCTAAGTGTCTGATCGAGAGAAGGTAAAAAGAGGTGATTTTTAGCCTATCTCGATTTGGTACTTAGAAAAAATCCAATAATTTTTTTTTTTTCCGTTTTTTTTCTAAGTGTCTGATCGAAGAAGGTAAAAAGAGGTGATTTTTAGCCTATCTCGATTTGGTACTTGGAAAAAATCCAATAATTTTTTTTTTTCCCGTTTTTTTTCTAAGTGTCTGATCGAGAGAAGGTAAAGAGAGGTGATTTTCAGCCTCTCTCGATTTTGTACTTAGAAAAAATCAAAGATTTTTTTTTTTTTTCCCGTTTTTTTTCTAAGTGTCTGATCGAGAGAAGGTAAAAAGAGGTGATTTTTAGCCTCTCTCGATTTGGTACATAGAAAAAATCCAATAATTTTTTTTTCCCCGTTTTTTTTCTAAGTGTCTGATCGAGAGAAGGTAAAAAGAGGTGATTTTCAGCCTCTCTCGATTTTGTACTTAGAAAAAAATCCAAGAATTTTTATTTATTTTTTTCCGTTTTTTTGTCTAAGTGTCTGATCGAGAGAAGGTAAAAAGAGGTGATTTTTAGCCTCTCTCGATTTTGTACTTAGAAAAAATCCAATAATTTTTTTTTTTTTCCCGTTTTTTTTCTAAGTGTCTGATCGAGAGAAGGTAAAAAGAGGTGATTTTTAGCCTCTCTCGATTTGGTGCTTAGAAAAAATCCAATAATTTTTTTTTTTCTTTCCGTTTTTTTTCTAAGTGTCTGATCGAGAGAAGGTAAAAAGAGGTGATTTTCAGCCTCTCTCGATTTTGTACTTAGAAAAAATCCAAGAATTTTTTTTTTTTTTTCCGGTTTTTTTCTAAGTGTCTGATCGAGAGAAGGTAAAAAGAGGTGATTTTCAGCCTCTCTCGATTTTGTACTTAGAAAAAATCCAAGAATTTTTTTTTTTTTTTCCGTTTTTTTTCTAAGTGTCTGATCGAGAGAAGGTAAAAAGAGGTGAGTTTTAGCCTCTCTCGATTTGGTACTTAGAAAAAATCCAAGAATTTTTTTCCCCCCCGTTTTTTTCCTAAATGTCTGATCGAGAGAAGGTAAAAAGAGGTGATTTTCAGCCTCTCTCGATTTTGTACTAAGAAAAAAATCCAATAATTTTTTTTTTTTTTTTTCCATTTTTTTGTCTAAGTGTCTGATCGAGAGAAGGTAAAAAGAAGTGATTTTTAGCCTCTCTCGATTTGGTACTTAGAAAAAATCCAATAAATTTTTTTTTCCCGTTTTTTTTCTAAGTGTCTGATCGAGAGAAGGTAAAAAGAGGTGATTTTTAGCCTCTCTCGATTTGGTACTTAGAAAAAATCCAATAATTTTTTTTTTTCCGTTTTTTTTCTAAGTGTCTGATCGAGAGAAGGTAAAAAGAGGTGATTTTCAGCCTCTCTCGATTTTGTACTTAGAAAAAATCCAATAATTTTTTTTTTTTTCCCGTTTTTTTTGTAAGTGTCTGATCGAGAGAAGGTAAAATGAGGTGATTTTCAACCTCTCTCGATTTTGTACTTAGAAAAAATCCAAGAAATGTTTTTTTTTTCCCAGTTTTTTTTATAAGTGTCTGATCGAGAGAAGGTAAAAAGAGGTAATTTTTAGCCTCTCTCGATTTTGTACTTAGAAAAAATCCAATAATTTTTTTTTTTTCGTTTTTTCTAAGTGTCTGATCGAGAGAAGGTAAAAAGAGGTGATTTTCAGCCTCTCTCGATTTTGTACCTAGAAAAAAATCCAATAATTTTTTTTTTTTTTCCGTTTTTTTTCTAAGTGTCTGATCGAGAGAAGGTAAAAAGAGGTGATTTTTAGCCTCTCTCGATTTTGTACTTAGAAAAAATCAAATTTTTTTTTTTTTTTCCGTTTTTTTTTTTAAGTGTCTGATCGAGAGAAGGTAAAAAGAGGTGATTTTTAGCCTCTCTCGATTTGGTACTTAGAAAAAATCCAAGAATTATTTTTTTTTTTTCCGTTTTTTTTCTAAGTGTCTGATCGAGAGAAGGTAAAAAGCGGTGATTTTTAGCCTCTCTCGATTTGGTACTTAGAAAAAATCCAATAATTTTTTTTTTTTCCGTTTTTTTTCTAAGTGTCTGATCGAGAGAAGGTAAAAAGAGGTGATTTTCAGCCTCTCTCGATTTTGTACCTAGAAAAAAATCCAATAATTTTTTTTTTTTTTCCGTTTTTTTTCTAAGTGTCTGATCGAGAGAAGGTAAAAAGAGGTGATTTTTAGCCTCTCTCGATTTTGTACTTAGAAAAAATCAATTTTTTTTTTTTTTTCCCGTTTTTTTTTTAAGTGTCTGATCGAGAGAAGGTAAAAAGAGGTGATTTTTAGCCTCTCTCGATTTGGTACTTAGAAAAAATCCAATAATTTTTTTTTTTTTTTCCGTTTTTTTTCTAAGTGTCTGATCGAGAGAAGGTAAAAAGCGGTGATTTTTAGCCTCTCTCGATTTGGTACTTAGAAAAAATCCAATAATTTTTTTTTTTTCCGTTTTTTTTCTAAGTGTCTGATCGAGAGAAGGTAAAAAGAGGTGATTTTTAGCCTATCTCGATTTGGTACTTAGAAAAAATCCAATAATTTTTTTTTTTCCCGTTTTTTTTCTAAGTGTCTGATCGAGAGAAGGTAAAGAGAGGTGATTTTCAGCCTCTCTCGATTTTGTACTTAGAAAAAATCAAAGATTTTTTTTTTTTTCCCCGTTTTTTTTCTAAGTGTCTGATCGAGAGAAGGTAAAAAGAGGTGATTTTTAGCCTCTCTCGATTTGGTACTTAGAAAAAATCCAAGAATTTTTTTTTCCCCGTTTTTTTTCTAAGTGTCTGATCGAGAGAAGGTAAAAAGAGGTGATTTTCAGCCTCTCTCGATTTTGTACTTAGAAAAAAATCCAAGAATTATTTTTTTTTTTTTCCCGTTTTTTTGTCTAAGTGTCTGATCGAGAGAAGGTAAAAAGAGGTGATTTTTAGCCTCTCTCGATTTGGTACTTAGAAAATATCAAATAATTTTTTTCCCCCCCGTTTTTTTTCTAAGTGTCTGATCGAGAGAAGGTAAAAAGAGGTGATTTTTAGCCTCTCTCGATTTTGTACTTAGAAAAAATCCAATAATTTTTTTTTTTTTTCCCGTTTTTTTTCTAAGTGTCTGATCGAGAGAAGGTAAAAAGAGGTGATTTTTAGCCTCTCTCGATTTGGTGCTTAGAAAAAATCCAATAATTTTTTTTTTTCTTTCCGTTTTTTTTCTAAGTGTCTGATCGAGAGAAGGTAAAAAGAGGTGATTTTCAGCCTCTCTCGATTTTGTACTTAGAAAAAATCCAAGAATTTTTTTTTTTTTTTCCGGTTTTTTTCTAAGTGTCTGATCGAGAGAAGGTAAAAAGAGGTGATTTTCAGCCTCTCTCGATTTTGTACTTAGAAAAAATCCAAGAATTTTTTTTTTTTTTTCCGTTTTTTTTCTAAGTGTCTGATCGAGAGAAGGTAAAAAGAGGTGAGTTTTAGCCTCTCTCGATTTGGTACTTAGAAAAAATCCAAGAATTTTCCCCCCCCCGTTTTTTTCCTAAGTGTCTGATCGAGAGAAGGTAAAAAGAAGTGATTTTTAGCCTCTCTCGATTTGGTACTTAGAAAAAATCCAATAAATTTTTTTTTCCCGTTTTTTTTCTAAGTGTCTGATCGAGAGAAGGTAAAAAGAGGTGATTTTTAGCCTCTCTCGATTTGGTACTTAGAAAAAATCCAAGAAATTTTTTTTTTTTTTCCGTTTTTTTTCTAAGTGTCTGATCGAGAGAAGGTAAAAAGCGGTGATTTTTAGCCTCTCTCGATTTGGTACTTAGAAAAAGTCCAATAATTTTTTTTTTTTCCGTTTTTTTTCTAAGTGTCTGATCGAGAGAAGGTAAAAAGAGGTGATTTTCAGCCTCTCTCGATTTTGTACCTAGAAAAAAATCCAATAATTTTTTTTTTTTTCCGTTTTTTTTCTAAGTGTCTGATCGAGAGAAGGTAAAAAGAGGTGATTTTTAGCCTCTCTCGATTTTGTACTTAGAAAAAATCAAATTTTTTTTTTTTTTTCCGTTTTTTTTTTAAGTGTCTGATCGAGAGAAGGTAAAAAGAGGTGATTTTTAGCCTCTCTCGATTTGGTACTTAGAAAAAATCCAATAATTTTTTTTTTTTTTTCCGTTTTTTTTCTAAGTGTCTGATCGAGAGAAGGTAAAAAGCGGTGATTTTTAGCCTCTCTCGATTTGGTACTTAGAAAAAATCCAATAATTTTTTTTTTTCCGTTTTTTTTCTAAGTGTCTGATCGAGAGAAGGTAAAAAGAGGTGATTTTTAGCCTATCTCGATTTGGTACTTAGAAAAAATCCAATAATTTTTTTTTTTCCCGTTTTTTTTCTAAGTGTCTGATCGAGAGAAGGTAAAGAGAGGTGATTTTCAGCCTCTCTCGATTTTGTACTTAGAAAAAATCAAAGATTTTTTTTTTTTTCCCCGTTTTTTTTCTAAGTGTCTGATCGAGAGAAGGTAAAAAGAGGTGATTTTTAGCCTCTCTCGATTTGGTACTTAGAAAAAATCCAAGAATTTTTTTTCCCCCGTTTTTTTTCTAAGTGTCTGATCGAGAGAAGGTAAAAAGAGGTGATTTTCAGCCTCTCTCGATTTTGTACTTAGAAAAAAATCCAAGAATTTTTTATTTTTTTTTCCCGTTTTTTTGTCTAAGTGTCTGATCGAGAGAAGGTAAAAAGAGGTGATTTTTAGCCTCTCTCGATTTGGTACTTAGAAAATATCAAATAATTTTTTTCCCCCCCGTTTTTTTTCTAAGTGTCTGATCGAGAGAAGGTAAAAAGAGGTGATTTTTAGCCTCTCTCGATTTTGTACTTAGAAAAAATCCAATAATTTTTTTTTTTTTTCCCGTTTTTTTTCTAAGTGTCTGATCGAGAGAAGGTAAAAAGAGGTGATTTTTAGCCTCTCTCGATTTGGTGCTTAGAAAAAATCCAATAATTTTTTTTTTTCTTTCCGTTTTTTTTCTAAGTGTCTGATCGAGAGAAGGTAAAAAGAGGTGATTTTCAGCCTCTCTCGATTTTGTACTTAGAAAAAATCCAAGAATTTTTTTTTTTTTTTCCGTTTTTTTTCTAAGTGTCTGATCGAGAGAAGGTAAAAAGAGGTGAGTTTTAGCCTCTCTCGATTTGGTACTTAGAAAAAATCCAAGAATTTTATTCCCCCCCGTTTTTTTCCTAAGTGTCTGATCGAGAGAAGGTAAAAAGAGGTGATTTTCAGCCTCTCTCGATTTTGTACTAAGAAAAAAATCCAATAATTTTTTTTTTTTTTTTTCCGTTTTTTTGTCTAAGTGTCTGATCGAGAGAAGGTAAAAAGAAGTGATTTTTAGCCTCTCTCGATTTGGTACTTAGAAAAAATCCAATAAATTTTTTTTTCCCGTTTTTTTTCTAAGTGTCTGATCGAGAGAAGGTAAAAAGAGGTGATTTTTAGCCTCTCTCGATTTGGTACTTAGAAAAAATCCAATAATTTTTTTTTTTTCCGTTTTTTTTCTAAGTGTCTGATCGAGAGAAGGTAAAAAGAGGTGATTTTCAGCCTCTCTCGATTTTGTACTTAGAAAAAATCCAACAATTTTTTTTTTTTTCCCGTTTTTTTTGTAAGTGTCTGATCGAGAGAAGGTAAAATGAGGTAATTTTTAGCCTCTCTCGATTTTGTACTTAGAAAAAATCCAATAATTTTTTTTTTTTCGTTTTTTCTAAGTGTCTGATCGAGAGAAGGTAAAAAGAGGTGATTTTCAGCCTCTCTCGATTTTGTACCTAGAAAAAAATCCAATAATTTTTTTTTTTTTTCCGTTTTTTTTCTAAGTGTCTGATCGAGAGAAGGTAAAAAGAGGTGATTTTTAGCCTCTCTCGATTTTGTACTTAGAAAAAATCAAATTTTTTTTTTTTTTTCCGTTTTTTATTTTAAGTGTCTGATCGAGAGAAGGTAAAAAGAGGTGATTTTTAGCCTCTCTCGATTTGGTACTTAGAAAAAATCCAAGAATTTTTATTTTTTTTCCCGTTTTTTTTCTAAGTGTCTGATCGAGAGAAGGTAAAAAGCGGTGATTTTTAGCCTCTCTCGATTTGGTACTTAGAAAAAATCCAATAATTTTTTTTTTTTCCGTTTTTTTTCTAAGTGTCTGATCGAGAGAAGGTAAAAAGAGGTGATTTTTAGCCTCTCTCGATTTTGTACTTAGAAAAAATCAAATTTTTTTTTTTTTTTCCGTTTTTTTTTTAAGTGTCTGATCGAGAGAAGGTAAAAAGAGGTGATTTTTAGCCTCTCTCGATTTGGTACTTAGAAAAAATCCAATAATTTTTTTTTTTTTTTTCCGTTTTTTTTCTAAGTGTCTGATCGAGAGAAGGTAAAAAGCGGTGATTTTTAGCCTCTCTCGATTTGGTACTTAGAAAAAATCCAATAATTTTTTTTTTTTTCCGTTTTTTTTCTAAGTGTCTGATCGAGAGAAGGTAAAAAGAGGTGATTTTTAGCCTATCTCGATTTGGTACTTAGAAAAAATCCAATAATTTTTTTTTTTCCCGTTTTTTTTCTAAGTGTCTGATCGAGAGAAGGTAAAGAGAGGTGATTTTCAGCCTCTCTCGATTTTGTACTTAGAAAAAATCAAAGATTTTTTTTTTTTTCCCCGTTTTTTTTCTAAGTGTCTGATCGAGAGAAGGTAAAAAGAGGTGATTTTTAGCCTCTCTCGATTTGGTACTTAGAAAAAATCCAAGAATTTTTTTTTCCCCGTTTTTTTTCTAAGTGTCTGATCGAGAGAAGGTAAAAAGAGGTGATTTTCAGCCTCTCTCGATTTTGTACTTAGAAAAAAATCCAATAATTTTTTTTTTTTTTTTCCCGTTTTTTTGTCTAAGTGTCTGATCGAGAGAAGGTAAAAAGAGGTGATTTTTAGCCTCTCTCGATTTGGTACTTAGAAAAAATCAAATAATTTTTTTCACCCCGTTTTTTTTCTAAGTGTCTGATCGAGAGAAGGTAAAAAGAGGTGATTTTTAGCCTCTCTCGATTTTGTACTTAGAAAAAATCCAATAATTTTTTATTTTTTTTCCGTTTTTTTGTCTAAGTGTCTGATCGAGAGAAGGTAAAAAGAGGTGATTTTTAGCCTCTCTCGATTTGGTACTTAGAAAAAATCCAATAATTTTTTTTTCCCCCGTTTTTTTTCTAAGTGTCTGATCGAGAGAAGGTAAAAAGAGGTGATTTTTAGCCTCTCTCGATTTGGTACTTAGAAAAAATCCAAGAATTATTATTATTTTTTTCCCATTTTTTTTCTTAGTGTCTGATCGAGAGAAGGTAAAAAGAGGTGATTTTTAGCCTCTCTCGATTTTGTACTTAGAAAAAATCCAAGAATTTTTTTTCCCCGTTTTTTTTCTAAGTGTCTGATCGAGAGAAGGTAAAAAGAGGTGATTTTCAGCCTCTCTCGATTTTGTACTTAGAAAAAATCCAATAATTTTTTTTTCTTTTCCCGTTTTTTTTCTAAGTGTCTGATCGAGAGAAGGTAAAAAGAGGTGATTTTTAGCCTCTCTCGATTTGGTACTTAGAAAAAATCCAAGAATTTTTTCCCCCCCGTTTTTTTTCTAAGTGTCTGATCGAGAGAAGGTAAAAAGAGGTGATTTTCAGCCTCTCTCGATTTTGTACTTAGAAAAAAATCCAAGAATTTTTTTTTTTTTTTTCCCGTTTTTTTGTCTAAGTGTCTGATCGAGAGAAGGTAAAAAGAGGTGATTTTTAGCCTCTCTCGATTTTGGACTTAGAAAAAATCCAAATTTATTTTATTTTTTTCCCGTTTTTTTTCTAAGTGTCTGATCGAGAGAAGGTAAAAAGAGGTGATTTTTAGCCTCTCTCGATTTTGTACTTAGAAAAAATCCAATTTTTTTTTTTTTTTTTCCCGTTTTTTTTCTAAGTGTCTGATCGAGAGAAGGTAAAAAGAGGTGATTTTTAGCCTCTCTCGATTTTGTACTTAGAAAAAATCCAATAATTTTTTATTTTTTTTTCCGTTTTTTTTCTAAGTGTCTGATCGAGAGAAGGTAAAAAGAGGTGATTTTCAACCTCTCTCAATTTTGTACTCAGAAAAAATCCAAGAAATGTTTTTTTTTTTTCCAGTTTTTTTTATAAGTGTCTGATCGAGAGAAGGTAAAAAGAGGTGATTTTTAGCCTCTCTCGATTTGGTACTTAGAAAAAATCCAAGAATTTTTTTTTTTCCGTTTTTTTTCTAAGTGTCTGATCGAGAGAAGGTAAAAAGAGGTGATTTTTAGCCTCTCTCGATTTTGTACTTAGAAAAAATCCAATTTTTTTTTTTTTTCCCGTTTTTTTTTTAAGTGTCTGATCGAGAGAAAGTAAAAAGAGGTGATTTTTATTCTCTCTCGATTTGGTACTTAGAAAAAATCCAATAATTTTTATTTTTTTTTTTCCATTTTTTTTCTAAGTGTCTGATCGAGAGAAGGTAAAAAGAGGTGATTTTTAGCCTCTCTTGATTTTGTACTTAGAAAAAAATCCAAGAATTTTTTTTTTTTTTCCGTTTTTTTTCTAAGTGTCTGATCAAGAGAAGGTAAAAAGAGGTGGACAGATCGTATCTTGATTTTGTTTGAAGTGATTTATACTTCTTTATTTTGTGTGCTGTGATTTACTTACTTACCTGTGTGCAGTGCTTTTTGAGTCCGGCTGGCCTGGATCACTTTTATCTTTACTTAACTTTGGAGTGATAATTTTTTGGTGTTATTTTGCACCAAATACTTTTCCATGTCTGTGGAGTGTGATCATTGCAGCTGTGAGCAATCGCCACCTGCAAACACTCGGAGCGATTCATTGCAGCTGAGGGCATAAGCCACGCCCCCTGCTAGCTCCTTTAAAACCTCTTTTTGCATTCGCGGCTCATTTTACCTCCAACAGTTGAGGGGACAACTGATCTAGGAGAAGTAATGAAGCCAAAGTTTTTAAAGTGTCACACCTGATGAGGCCATATAGGCCGAAACGTACGTAGTGTGATTTTTAGAACTTGACTGTGTTGACGCCACACTCGGCGGTTGCCGTTCGGGGTCCTTGGGGGGTGTGCGTCTGGTGGGGGCGTCACTCTGGCGGGTTGTTGATTGGACCGTGCCATCCTAATTCCTGTCCCATTCCCCTAACCCTAACCCTAACCCTAACCATAATCCTCTACAACCTAACCCTAACCCTAACCTTAACCCTAACCCTCCCCCAACCCTGGCCCTAACCCTAACCCTAACCCCAACCCTAACCCTAAATCCTTACCATAAACCTAACGCTAACCCTAACCCTAACCCTAACCCTAACCCTAACCCTTGAGGGGTTGCAGACGGACAGTGCACTCCCTTTGCCCCTCCCCCTTCCCCTAACCCTAACCCTAACCACAAACCTAACCCGCCAGTGCCTCCAACCCGTCGCTTGGTGGCGCCCTGCCGTTCGTGGGTCCCCCGCGGCCCTGTTATCGAAATGTGGTGAGGGGCTCAGACGCCTCAATCAATCAACACAGGAGTCAGAGGATTGATCAAAGAAAACATTTTAATACATTCACCAAACATAACCATACTTACCTGTGTGTTTGGCCACTGTGTGATGCACAACATATGTCGAGGGGACACATCACACATGTAGGCGTTTTCTTTGATCCATAGGTTTGAGTAGTCGCTGGCGACACTGCAGTGGGGAGCTTAAGCCCCGCCCCCCTGCAGCTCACCTATATATATCCTCCTCCTGCCAGCAGGCTCATTCCCTCTCCGGCCGTGATGAGGGGACATCCGGCCGTGAAGACAAATAGGGAAGCCTCAGGAGCCCATAGTGCTCCACCTGCTAGGGAATTAGAAGTGTCCCAGCAGGCACGAGGTCAAAAGCCAACCTGACGAGGCCTAGGGGGCCGAAACGCGTCGTTGGACAGCCGCAGGGATTTTTGGAGTGTGTCTGCCACCACATTGAGCGCCCGCAATGGGAGTTATGTCGGATGGGGTCCCGGGGGTCCTGCGTTTGGCGTGGGCGTCGCCTTGACGGGTTGCAGACGGACAGTGCACTCCCTTTGCCCCTCCCCCTTCCCCTAACCCTAACCCTAACCCCAAACCTAACCCTAACCCTAACCCTAACCCACATTATCATTAGACATTTATACAAATATAAAAAAGAATAGTGTGACAGTGGCTTACACTTGCATCACATCTCATAAGCTTGACAACACACTGTGTCCAATATTTTCACAAAGATAAAATAAGTCATATTTTTGATTCATTTAATAGTTCAAACAAATGTACATTATTGCAATCAGTTGATAAAACATTGTCCTTTACAATTATAAAAGCTTTTGACAAAAATCTACTACTCTGCTTGCATGTCAGCAGACTGGGGTAGATCCTGCTGAAATCTATGTATTCCATCAATAGACAATCCTTTTGAATCGGGAAAAAATCGTTTTTGAATCGAGAATCGTGTTGAATTGAAAAAAAAAAGATTTTGAATTGAATCGTGACCCCAAGAATCGATATTGAATCGAATCATGGGACACCCAAAGATTCACAGCCCTAATATATATATATATATATATATATATATATTTTTTTTACAGTGTACCTAAAAAATATAATAATGAAAGGCATAGGCAAATTTGCAGCCCTCTGAGGGGGATTGACACCCATGGGTTAGAAGGACATATAAAAAGGAGGATAAAAAGTACCTTTTTTTTGCAAGATGGCACTAAGATATTTGACTCCTAAGTTGAAATCTAGTTTTGGCTCTGCAAGAGTGTCTTTTTTGTTTGTTTTGTTTTTACAAATCCTATCTGAAAAGCGCTCATGTAAAAAGGCAGCATTTGCGACCAAACCACAACGCCACGGGCAGCGTGGTGCAGTTTGTGGCGAGAAAGCCGCCATGTTGCCTGCCAGCACTCAACTGAGTGGTGGGGGTCTGCCATGTGACATACAATTACAACATCTCTCTAATCCTCCATGTTTTTCTCATTTGCTGTTTTGGAACAATCTGGAGTACCCACCGAAGGTCAGCCGGGATAATATAAGTGAGGCCTGTTATTAGGGCAAACGCGCTTAAGCCTCTCAAACCTCAAGTTCAAGAGCTTTTTTCATCTTTTTTTTTTAGGCCATCAGAAAGATCCACTGAAGAGAAGCTGCAATTTACCAACAGCGACTGAGGAACAGCACGGTGGAAGAGGGGTTAGTGCGTCTGCCTCACAATACGAAGGTCCTGGGTTCGATCCTGCGCTCGGGATCTTTCTGTGTGGAGTTTGCATGTTCTTCCCGTGACTGTGTGGGTTCCACTCCAGCTTCCTCCCACCTCCAAAGACATGCACCTGGGGATAGGCCCCTCCCACCTCCAAAGACATGCACCTGGGGATAGGCCCCTCCCACCTCCAAAGGCATGCACCTGGGCATAGGCCCCTCCCACCTCCAAAGACATGCACCTGGGGATAGGCCCCTCCCACCTCCAAAGACATGCACCTGGGGATAGGCCCCTCCCACCTCCAAAGACATGCACCTGGGGATAGGTTGATTGGCAACACTAAATGGTCCCTAGTGTGTGAATGTTGTCTAGCTATCTGTGTTGGCCCTGTGATGAGGTGGTGACTTGTCCAGGGTGTACACCGCCTTCCGCCCGAATGCAGCTGACCCCGAATGGAATAAGCGGTAGAAAATGGATGGATGGACTGAAGAACATGTTGCAACTTTTCATCTGGGCCAAATAAGAAAAGGATCTCACGAGCACTGGTTACTGCTAGCAAGACGCTAACGGCCAAACTTCAACCACCATTACAAATTGTTATGAAGGTGTCTGTTACTACATGATATATATACTTGCAGTGTGTATATTGTACATATTACATATTGTTATGAAGGTGTCTGTTACTACATGATATATATACTTGCAGTGTGTATATTGTACATATTACATATTGTTATGAAGGTGTCTGTTACTACATTATACATATACTTGCAGTGTGTATATTGTACATATTACATATTGTTATGAAGGTGTCTGTTACTACATTATATATATATATACTTGCAGTTTGTATATTGTACATATTACATATTGTTATGAAGGTGTCTGTTACTACATGATATATATATATATATATATATATATATATATATATATATATATATATATATATATATATATATATATATATATATATATATATATATCCCATTAGGTCAAGGATGGACGCTCACTCCATGGCCGACGTTTGTTTGCAACGTGGCGAGCAATCAGCGGGTGTGGCGTGACATTCCATTGTGCGCGAGGACGGTTGTGTGAAAAGCTCGTCCTTTTGTCGCTTCTCACTTGACCTTTGACCCCGGTTGCACTCGGGTGGCGTGCTCGGGACATGCGGACAAGCCGCCGCCCAACTGCCGTCTATGTGGGTCAGCAAATGTCCGCCAGTGTCACTCTGGCGCCGCATGTGTGTGTTGTGGCGGTCAGAATAGGACTAATTGTGTTGCCTGCGGGGGGGGGGGGTAAGTTGCATCTGCCTTCATGCTTCATGGTCACGTCTTGCCTGACATGCTAATAAACCATGACATGCTAACACACATCGCCCTACAAGACTTCATCTTAAACTTCCTCAACTTGGGAAATATTTCCGCGTGTTTTTGATGAAGGCATCACTTTTGTCAGGAATTGGGGTTTTTTAACCACGGGTGTGACGCTCCAAGAACTGAAAAGAGCTGAAAAGTACAAATCCAACGGAAGTTGAGTGTTGATATAGAGATATTGCAGTAAGGTGATAGTCGCTACTTTTTAACTGCATTGTAGTCACGTCATGGATGGCAGGGAATCTCCTACAGCTCAAACAGAGGTTTATAGTTATAGGCCCTGATCTTAGACAAGATCTTAGACCAACACAGTCCATAAAAATGTTTTTGACTCTGAGCTGACTTTTATCCTACAAAAATAAGTTTGTATCATCATAAGAACGTAGCCAGAGTCCGCCTGTTTCTCTCTCAGGCCAACACGGAGGTGCTAATGCCTGATTTTATTTCCTGTCCTTTAGACTATTCTACTCTGGCCTTCCCAAAAAGAACATCAGAATTCTACAGTTATTACAAAACTCAGCTGCAAGCGTGCTGACGAGGACCAGAGGGCGGGTGCACATTACACCAGTTTTAAAGCCGCTGCTTTAAAGTTCTATTATTAGTTTTTAAATGTATCTATTTGACATGCTTTTTTTTATTTTATTAAATCAACATAGAAAAAACACAAGATACACTTTCAATTAGTGCATCAACCCCAAAAACCTCCCTCCCCCATCCACACCCACTCACAAAAAAGGGTTGTTTCTTTCTGCTCCCAATATTCTGCTTCCCACAAGACGTCTGCAAGGGACTCAGTCCCTGAAGCACACGTGATTGCATGTGCTGCTGCTCCATTCATTACTTATTTTTATATTCTTTTACTTTCTTTTTTATCCAAGAAAATGTTTTTTATTTATTTATCTTATTTGATTTGATTTTTTATAAAAGGACCATATCTTCACCAGACCAGGTTGTCAATGAAATTAGATTTGTTTAAAGGGTTTTTAAAACCAGGTACGGTCCAGATAATGTCCAAGTCGGGCTCAGCAACACACACCTGATCATGTACACTGAAAGAATTAGGGAACACAACAGATTGCATATCATTTATAAACAAAATGACATTTCCAAAATAAGCATTTATGTACAGTTCAGATGATGTCCAGGTCACTCAAATTTGACATGCTTTTACCTTATCAACCCTTGCGGGTCCTGAGGTCCTCTAGCAATGACCTTTTAGCTTGACCAAATACCAGAACAAAGACCCACGGTGAGGCGCCATTTAGCCACTGTGGCCCCCATCTGTGGAACAACCTGCCAGAGAACCTCAGGACTGCAGAGACCGTTGATATATATATATATATATATATATATATATATATATATATATATATATATATATATATATATATATATATATATATATATATATATATATATATATATATATATATATATATATATATATATATATATATATATTTTTTTTTTTTTTAAAAAGGTGTCTTTTATACAGGCTTTTTACTGATCATCTTTTATTTATTATATTCTTTCTTTTTTATGTATATTTTTAAAACAAGGTTAAAGACATTTTTAATCAGGCTTTTTACTGATGATCTTATTTTATGTTTATTATATTCTTCTTTTTTTATATAAATTTTAAACAAAAGGGTTAAAAATGCATCTTTTTATTCAGGCTTTTTACTGATCATCTTATTTTATGTTTATTATATTCTTCTTTTTTTATATATATTTGAAACAAAAAGGTTAAAAACGCATCTTTTTAATCAGGCTTTTACTGATCATCTTATTTTATGTTTAATATATTCTTTACTTTTTTTAAATATTTAAAAAAACAAAACGTTAAAAACACACCTTTTTAATCAGGCTTTTTTGATCATCTATTTTTATGTTTATCATATTATTATTATTATTATTTTTTTTTTTAAGTTAAAGACACCTTTTTAATCAAGCTTTTTACTTATCTTATTTTATGTTTAATATATTTTTAAATGTTTTTAAATATTTTTTTTAAAAGAAGGATAAAAACACCTTTTTAATCAGGCTTTTTAGAAAGTCTCGGGTTCAAATCCTGTCAAAGTTGAGGTAGTAGCAATATTTTTAAAACTATGTTTTAATTATGTTAAAATTGTTAAATACGATAAACGTCAGTGTATTAAATTTTAAAAAAAAGGTGAATTGCTGGTTGTCAAAATTGTTATATCAGGGGTGTTTAAACCTTTTCCACTGAGGGCCACACCCTGAAAAATGAAAGCCTGCGGGGGCCATTTTTCACTTTCCAAACCAATACAATCCCCATTGTAACCTGGGGACCCAAAAGAATGTCAGTCATTAAAGTGTTAAAAATAGGTCATATATACTTACTGAAATAGATAGATGAACTTCATATCCATCTGTCAAAATAAAGTTTTAACGTGTCTATGTTTTGTGCCGTTTTTTAATAGAAACACACAAAATATGCAATATTTTCCACCTAAAAATGCTCAAAGTGGAATATTTGATGTGGAATAATATAAGCCTTGAATCGGTCAATGATTCATAACAACATTGCTTTTGATTCATTATTATTTGTTGAACAACAATAGTTAAAAACTAAAATCAGACTATAGTCTCGGGGATTCATAAACATGTTAAAAAGAAGTCATTTATCTGTAAATTACCATTTGTATCTTAAACGCTACAATCTCTAGATTAAGTACAGATTTGTCCGTCAATTATAAGATTTTTTTGATTAATTTTTAGCAATGACAGTTTTAAAGTTGAAAAAAAAACCTGCCTAAATGTCAGCTTTGTGTTGACTACAAAAAGATGGCGTAATGCTTACAAAACTACAAGTTGCAATACTGACCTTCGTGTGTAGGCGTCATAAATCATTATGAGGTTTGGACTGCAAAAAACACAACAATTGCAGCATTGCATTTCAAATGACCCAACATTTGGGTTGAATGCATAACTCATCTTGCTGGGTTCTATTAACCCAGTGTTGGTTTGAACTACAAAAAGATGGCTGATAGCTTAAAAACTACAAGTTGCAATACTGACCTCCGCCTGTAGGAGTCATAAAGCATCATGACATTTGGACTGCAAAAAACACAACAATTGCAGCATTGCATTTAAAATGACCCAACATTTGGGTTGAATGCATAACTCATCTTGCTGGGTTCTATTAACCCAGTGTTGGTTTGAACTACAAAAAGATGGTGGAAAGCGTAAAAAACTACAAGTTGCAATACTGACCTCCGCCTGTAGGAGTCATAAAGCATCATGACATTTAGACTAGACCAGGGGTGTCAAAGTCATTTTAGATGGGGGGGCCACATGGAGAAAAATCCACTCCTAAGTAGGCCGGACTGGTAAAATCACGGCACGATAATTGAAGAATAAACACAACTTCAGATTGTCTACATTCTGTTTTTTTTTGTGTTTTTTTTACACTTACATGTTGCGGTTAAAAGTATGCTACCTTTATTTGTCGTTATTTATATTTTCTGAATAAATGACGTGATCATTTTCATCAGTCAACTCATTGGCGTTCATTTTCAATCTATCAAGATAAAAAAATAATCTAAAAATCAAATTACAGGATGTTATTTATGTAGTTTGATCATTTTCCTCAATTTGTGAAAGTGAAACAATACACACAGAATGCCATTGTAAGTTAATAATATACTGTTAGCATATTAGCTAATGCTAACGACGCTAGCGTCATTACCTGACAATAACAGGTACAAATATGCATGAAGACACTTCTACAGACATCTCACATGGGACCCTTTAGTAACTAAGAATTGTCTTAGTTATATTTTAAAACTTACAAACGTTGCTTAGAGTGATGAACGAAGAATCCATAGAAAGAGAAATGGTATGTCGTCTAGAAGAGGGAACTTCCGGTTAAAAGCTCAGTCTATACAGAAGGACACTGCAACACCTGCAGTGAGCAAACTCGTCCAAAAGGAGGCGCCATATCACAAAACGCCTTTTGACTTAAAGTAGCAATGATTGTCACACACACACTAAGTGTGGCAAAATTATTCTCTGCATTTGACCCATCACCCTTGATCACCCCCTGGGAGGTGAGGGGAGCAGTGGGCCGCAGCGGTGGCCGCGCCCGGGAATCATTTTTGGTGATTTAACCCCCAATTCCTACCCTCAATGTTGTTGTTGTTGTTGTTGTTGTTGTTTTTTTAAACTACTTGCATTGTGGCTGTCAGCAAAGAAAACTCCATAAATAAGCCGCAGGGTCCAAAGCGTGGGAAAAAAGTAGCGGCATATAGTCCAGAAGGAAAAGAACCATCCGGATTGTTCTAGGGTGAAAGTGTAAAAGGCAGCATGTGTGATGGTATGGGGGTGTATTAGTGGTCAAGACATGTTCTAGGGTGAAAGTGTAAGAGGCAGCATGTGTGATGGTATGGGGGTGTATTAGTGGTCAAGACACGTTCTAGGGTGAAAGTGTAAAAGGCAGCATGTGTGATGGTATGGGGGTGTATTAGTGGTCAAGACATGGGTAACTTACACATCTGTGAAGGCACCATTAATGCTGAAAGGTACATGCAGCTTTTGGAGCAACATATGTTGCCATCCAAGCAACGTTACCATGGACGCCCCTGCTTATTTCAGCAAGACAATGCCAAGCCACGTGTTACATCAACGTGGCTTCATAGTAAAAGAGTGCGGGTACTAGACTGGCCTGCCTGTAGTCCAGACATTGAAAATGTGTGGCACCTAAAATATGAGAAGGGAGACTGTTGAACAACTTAAGCTGTACATCAAGCAAGAATGGGAAATAATTCCACTTCAAAAATGTGTCTCCTCACTTCACAAACCTTTACTGAGTGTTGTTAAAAGGAAAGGCCATGTAACACACTGGTGAACATGCCCTTTCCCAACTACTTTGGTACGTGTTGCAGCCATGAAATTCTAAGTTCATTATTATTTGAAAAAAAAAAATAAAGTTTATGAGTTTGAACATGAAATATGTTGTCTTTGTAGCATATTCAACTGAATATGGCTTGAAAAGGATTCACAAATCATTGTATTCTGTTTATATTTACATCTAACATCAGTTCCCAACTCATATGGAAACGGGGCTTGTACAACATTGAAACAACATGCTTTTTGACAACCTTTAATCAATGTTGGGTTGTGACGTTGATTTGACATTGAAATGTGGTCATTTCCCAACCAGCAAGGTGGATCCAATGTTAGACATCAACATTGTCTCAATTTACAAATACAACTATTTTGCAAGGTTGGCTTGGCTATATTAGCCTACTATCAAAATGACTTTAAAAGTCTTATATAAGTGTTATAATGAAGACAACACATGATGTAAGTGTCTATATTAGCCTACTATCAAAATTACTTTAAAAGTCTTATATAAGTGTTATAATGAAGACAACACATGATGTAAGTGTCTATATTAGTTATATTAGCCTACTATCAAAATGACTTTAAAAGTCTTATATAAGTGTTATAATGAAGACAACACATGATGTAAGTGTCTATATTAGCTATATTAGCCTACTATTAAAATGACTTTAAAAGTCTTATATAAGTGTTATAATGAAGACAACACATGATGTAAGTGTCTATATTAGCTATATTAGCCTACTATCAAAATGACTTTAAAAGTCTTATATAAGTGTTATAATGAAGACAACACATGATGTAAGTGTCTATATTAGCTATATTAGCCTACTATCAAAATGACTTTAAAAGTCTTATATAAGTGTTATAATGAAGACAACACATGATGTAAGTGTCTATATTAGCTATATTAGCCTACTATCAAAATGACTTTAAAAGTCTTATATAAGTGTTATAATGAAGACAACACATGATGTAAGTGTCTATATTAGTTATATTAGCCTACTATCAAAATGACTTTAAAAGTCTTATATAAGTGTTATAATGAAGACAACACATGATGTAAGTGTCTATATTAGCTATATTAGCCTACTATTAAAATGACTTTAAAAGTCTTATATAAGTGTTATAATGAAGACAACACATGATGTAAGTGTCTATATTAGCTATATTAGCCTACTATCAAAATGACTTTAAAAGTCTTATATAAGTGTTATAATGAAGACAACACATGATGTAAGTGTCTATATTAGCTATACTAGCCTACTATCAAAATGACTTTAAAAGTCTTATATAAGTGTTATAATGAAGACAACACATGATGTAAGTGTCTATATTAGCTATATTAGCCTACTATCAAAATGACTTTAAAAGTCTTATATAAGTGTTATAATGAAGACAACACATGATGTAAGTGTCTATATTAGCTATATTAGCCTACTATCAAAATGACTTTAAAAGTCTTATATAAGTGTTATAATGAAGACAACACATGATGTAAGTGTCTATATTAGCTATATTAGCCTACTATCAAAATGACTTTAAAAGTCTTATATAAGTGTTATAATGAAGACAACACATGATGTAAGTGTCTATATTAGCTATATTAGCCTACTATCAAAATGACTTTAAAAGTCTTATATAAGTGTTATAATGAAGACAACACATGATGTAAGTGTCTATATTAGCTATATTAGCCTACTATCAAAATGACTTTAAAAGTCTTATATAAGTGTTATAATGAAGACAACACATGATGTAAGTGTCTATATTAGCTATATTAGCCTACTATCAAAATGACTTTAAAAGTCTTATATAAGTGTTATAATGAAGACAACACATGATGTAAGTGTCTATATTAGCTATATTAGCCTACTATCAAAATGACTTTAAAAGTCTTATATAAGTGTTATAATGAAAACAACACATGATGTAAGTGTCTATATTAGCTATATTAGCCTACTATCAAAATGACTTTAAAAGTCTTATATAAGTGTTATAATGAAGACAACACATGATGTAAGTGTCTATATTAGCTATATTAGCCTACTATCAAAATGACTTTAAAAGTCTTATATAAGTGTTATAATGAAGGCAACACATGATGTAAGTGTCTATATTAGCTATATTAGCCTACTATCAAAATGACTTTAAAAGTCTTATATAAGTGTTATAATGAAGGCAACACATGATGTAAGTGTCTATATTAGCTATATTAGCCTACTATCAAAATGACTTTAAAAGTCTTATATAAGTGTTATAATGAAGACAACACATGATGTAAGTGTCTATATTAGCTATATTAGCCTACTATCAAAATGACTTTAAAAGTCTTATATAAGTGTTATAATGAAGACAACACATGATGTAAGTGTCTATATTAGCTATATTAGCCTACTATCAAAATGACTTAAAAAGTCTTATATAAGTGTTATAATGAAGGCAACACATGATGTAAGTGTCTATATTAGCTATATTAGCCTACTATCAAAATGACTTAAAAAGTCTTATATAAGTGTTATAATGAAGGCAACACATGATGTAAGTGTCTATATTAGCTATATTAGCCTACTATCAAAATGACTTTAAAAGTCTTATATAAGTGTTATAATGAAGGCAACACATGATGTAAGTGTCTATATTAGCTATATTAGCCTACTATCAAAATGACTATGTGTCGCAGGCTGACACAAACCATAGTTGACAGAAATGTTGAAATGTAATATTTATTCTACACATTTTTACAACATTGGAAAACATTACTAAAATGGAGGCTTCTCAGAGGGTGAGATAACTCCTGGTAATGACTGACTTAGAATGGCCAAAGGTATAGATGTGTGTGTCCAAGTTAAAGGAAACGGAAACTACAAATAAAATGACCTGAAATATATCTAAAATAGAAGAATAATGATGCATTATGTACATACAGATAGCATAAATAGCATGTTAGTATCGATTAGTTTGCAGTTCACACAAGTCAATAACATCAACAAAAATCACCTTTGTGCATTCACGCACTGCATAAAAAGTTTGGTGGACAAAATGAGACAAAGAAGGAGTGGCATAAAACACGTCTTTATGTGGCAGCGTTGGAGAAAGTTGTACATGTAAACAAACTACGGTGAGTTTAAGGATCGCCAAAATTAGTAGGACAAAACGGCGCTCGGCAAATCTTCTCCTCAGTGAAGCATGTTTAATATCAACTGTGGGATTTATAACCACTAGGAAGCTTTGTGTCATGTTTGTCCTCCTAAAGAAACCATGTTCAAACATGTTTGTCCTCCTAAAGAAACCATGTTCAAACATGTTTGTCCTCCTAAAGAAACCATGTTCAAACATGTTTGTCCTCCTAAAGAAACCATGTTCAAACATGTTTGTCCTCCTAAAGAAACCATGTTCAAACATGTTTGTCCTCCTAAAGAAACCATGTTCAAACATGTTTGTCCTCCTAAAGAAACCATGTTCAAACATGTTTGTCCTCCTAAAGAAACCATGTTCAAACATGTTTGTCCTCCCAAAGAAACCATGTTCAAACATGTTTGTCCTCCTCAAGAAACCATGTTCAAACATGTTTGTCCTCCTCAAGAAACCACGTTCAAACATGTTTGTCCTCCTAAATAAACCACGTTCAAACATGTTTGTCCTCCTAAAGAAACCACGTTCAAACATGTTTGTCCTCCTAAAGAAACCATGTTCAAACATGTTTGTCCTCCTAAAGAAACCATGTTCAAACATGTTTGTCCTCCTAAAGAAACCATGTTCAAACATGTTTGTCCTCCTAAAGAAACCATGTTCAAACATGTTTGTCCTCCTAAAGAAACCATGTTCAAACATGTTTGTCCTCCTAAAGAAACCATGTTCAAACATGTTTGTCCTCCTCAAGAAACCATGTTCAAACATGTTTGTCCTCCTCAAGAAACCATGTTCAAACATGTTTGTCCTCCTCAAGAAACCATGTTCAAACATGTTTGTCCTCCTCAAGAAACCATGTTCAAACATGTTTGTCCTCCTCAAGAAACCACGTTCAAACATGTTTGTCCTCCTAAAGAAACCACGTTCAAACATGTTTGTCCTCCTAAAGAAACCATGTTCAAACATGTTTGTCCTCCTAAAGAAACCATGTTCAAACATGTTTGTCCTCCTCAAGAAACCACGTTCAAACATGTTTGTCCTCCTAAAGAAACCACGTTCAAACATGTTTGTCCTCCTAAAGAAACCATGTTCAAACATGTTTGTCCTCCTAAAGAAACCATGTTCAAACATGTTTGTCCTCCTAAAGAAACCATGTTCAAACATGTTTGTCCTCCTAAAGAAACCACGTTCAAACATGTTTGTCCTCCTCAAGAAACCACGTTCAAACATGTTTGTCCTCCTAAAGAAACCACGTTCAAACATGTTTGTCCTCCTAAAGAAACCATGTTCAAACATGTTTGTCCTCCTAAAGAAACCATGTTCAAACATGTTTGTCCTCCTAAAGAAACCATGTTCAAACATGTTTGTCCTCCTAAAGAAACCATGTTCAAACATGTTTGTCCTCCTAAAGAAACCATGTTGAAACATGTTTGTCCTCCTAAAGAAACCATGTTCAAACATGTTTGTCCTCCTAAAGAAACCATGTTCAAACATGTTTGTCCTCCTAAAGAAACCATGTTCAAACATGTTTGTCCTCCTAAAGAAACCATGTTCAAACATGTTTGTCCTCCTAAAGAAACCATGTTCAAACATGTTTGTCCTCCTAAAGAAACCATGTTTGTGCCATGTTTGTCCTCCTAAAGAAACCATGTTCAAACATGTTTGTCCTCCTAAAGAAACCATGTTCAAACACGTTTGTCCTCCTAAAGAAAACATGTTCAAACATGTTTGTCCTCCTAAAGAAACCATGTTCAAACATGTTTGTCCTCCTAAAGAAACCATGTTCAAACATGTTTGTCCTCCTAAAGAAACCATGTTCAAACATGTTTGTCCTCCTAAAGAAACCATGTTCAAACATGTTTGTCCTCCTAAAGAAACCATGTTCAAACATGTTTGTCCTCCTAAAGAAACCATGTTCAAACACGTTTGTCCTCCTAAAGAAAACATGTTCAAACATGTTTGTCCTCCTAAAGAAACCATGTTCAAACATGTTTGTCCTCCTAAAGAAACCATGTTCAAACATGTTTGTCCTCCTAAAGAAACCATGTTCAAACATGTTTGTCCTCCTAAAGAAACCATGTTCAAACATGTTTGTCCTCCTAAAGAAACCATGTTCAAACATGTTTGTCCTCCTAAAGAAACCATGTTCAAACATGTTTGTCCTCCTAAAGAAACCATGTTCAAACATGTTTGTCCTCCTAAAGAAACCATGTTCAAACATGTTTGTCCTCCTAAAGAAACCATGTTCAAACATGTTTGTCCTCCTAAAGAAACCATGTTCAAACTTGTTTGTCCTCCTAAAGAAACCATATTCAAACATGTTTGTCCTCTTAAAGAAACCATGTTCAAACATGTTTGTCCTCCTAAAGAAACCATGTTCAAACACGTTTGTCCTCCTAAAGAAAACATGTTCAAACATGTTTGTCCTCCTAAAGAAACCATGTTCAAACATGTTTGTCCTCCTAAAGAAACCACGTTCAAACATGTTTGTCCTCCTAAAGAAACCACGTTCAAACATGTTTGTCCTCCTAAAGAAACCACGTTCAAACATGTTTGTCCTCCTAAAGAAACCACGTTCAAACATGTTTGTCCTCCTAAAGAAACCATGTTCAAACATGTTTGTCCTCCTAAAGAAACCACGTTCAAACATGTTTGTCCTCCTCAAGAAACCACGTTCAAACATGTTTGTCCTCCTAAAGAAACCACGTTCAAACATGTTTGTCCTCCTAAAGAAACCATGTTCAAACATGTTTGTCCTCCTAAAGAAACCATGTTCAAACATGTTTGTCCTCCTAAAGAAACCATGTTCAAACATGTTTGTCCTCCTAAAGAAACCATGTTCAAACATGTTTGTCCTCCTAAAGAAACCATGTTGAAACATGTTTGTCCTCCTAAAGAAACCATGTTCAAACATGTTTGTCCTCCTAAAGAAACCATGTTCAAACATGTTTGTCCTCCTAAAGAAACCATGTTCAAACATGTTTGTCCTCCTAAAGAAACCATGTTCAAACATGTTTGTCCTCCTAAAGAAACCATGTTCAAACATGTTTGTCCTCCTAAAGAAACCATGTTTGTGCCATGTTTGTCCTCCTAAAGAAACCATGTTCAAACATGTTTGTCCTCCTAAAGAAACCATGTTCAAACACGTTTGTCCTCCTAAAGAAAACATGTTCAAACATGTTTGTCCTCCTAAAGAAACCATGTTCAAACATGTTTGTCCTCCTAAAGAAACCATGTTCAAACATGTTTGTCCTCCTAAAGAAACCATGTTCAAACATGTTTGTCCTCCTAAAGAAACCATGTTCAAACATGTTTGTCCTCCTAAAGAAACCATGTTCAAACATGTTTGTCCTCCTAAAGAAACCATGTTCAAACACGTTTGTCCTCCTAAAGAAAACATGTTCAAACATGTTTGTCCTCCTAAAGAAACCATGTTCAAACATGTTTGTCCTCCTAAAGAAACCATGTTCAAACATGTTTGTCCTCCTAAAGAAACCATGTTCAAACATGTTTGTCCTCCTAAAGAAACCATGTTCAAACATGTTTGTCCTCCTAAAGAAACCATGTTCAAACATGTTTGTCCTCCTAAAGAAACCATGTTCAAACATGTTTGTCCTCCTAAAGAAACCATGTTCAAACATGTTTGTCCTCCTAAAGAAACCATGTTCAAACATGTTTGTCCTCCTAAAGAAACCATGTTCAAACATGTTTGTCCTCCTAAAGAAACCATGTTCAAACTTGTTTGTCCTCCTAAAGAAACCATATTCAAACATGTTTGTCCTCTTAAAGAAACCATGTTCAAACATGTTTGTCCTCCTAAAGAAACCATGTTCAAACACGTTTGTCCTCCTAAAGAAAACATGTTCAAACATGTTTGTCCTCCTAAAGAAACCATGTTCAAACATGTTTGTCCTCCTAAAGAAACCACGTTCAAACATGTTTGTCCTCCTAAAGAAACCACGTTCAAACATGTTTGTCCTCCTAAAGAAACCACGTTCAAACATGTTTGTCCTCCTAAAGAAACCACGTTCAAACATGTTTGTCCTCCTAAAGAAACCATGTTCAAACATGTTTGTCCTCCTAAAGAAACCATGTTCAAACATGTTTGTCCTCCTAAAGAAACCATGTTCAAACATGTTTGTCCTCCTAAAGAAACCATGTTCAAACATGTTTGTCCTCCTAAAGAAACCATGTTCAAACATGTTTGTCCTCCTAAAGAAACCATGTTCAAACATGTTTGTCCTCCTAAAGAAACCATGTTCAAACCAAAAATATATATTTTTTCCTCATCTTTTTTCATTTTCATACATTTTAGAAAAAGCTCCAGGGAGCCACGTGGGTTGAACATGAAAATTTGGAATTGCAGGGTTCACACGGACATGAAAAACTCTATATGGGCAAAAGAATGGAAAGTGACCTGCAGTGTCAACAAGGCCATCAATACAACTTCATTTTACATAGCAAACTTACTAGTGTTGTCCCGATACCAATATATTAATATTGGTATCAGAAATTATTATTTCCATACTTTTCGGTACTTTTCAATACTTTTTCTAAATAAAGGGGACCACAAAAATGGCATTATTGTCTTTATTTGAACAAAAAATCTTAGTGTACATGAAACATGTTTATTATTGTCATTTAGTCATTCAATAAAATGTTGAACATACTAGACAACTTGTCTTTTAGTAGGAAGTAAACAAACAAAGACTCCTAATTAGTCGTATGCAGTAACATATTGTGTCATTTATACACCTATTACAAACCCTGTTTCCATATGAGTTGGGAGATGGTGTTAGATGTAAATATAAACAGAATACAATGATTTGCAAATCCTTTTCAAGCCATATTCAGTTGAATATGCTACAAAGACAACATATTTCATGTTCAAACTCATAAACATTATTTTTTATTTTTTTCAAATAATACTTAACTTAGAATTTCATGGCTGCAACACGTGCCAAAGTAGTTGGGAAAGGGCATGTTCACCACTGTGTTACATGGCCTTTCCTTTGAACAACACTTCAGGTTTGGAAAGTGAGGAGACACATTTTTGAAGTGGAATTCTTTCCCATTCTTGCTTGATGTACAGCTTAAGTTGTTCAACAGTCTCCCTTCTGCTATTTTAGCTGCCACACATTTTCAATGTCTGGACTACAGGCAGGCCAGTCTAGTACCTGCACTCTTTTACTATGAAGCCACGTTGATGTAACACGTGGCTTGGCATTGTCTTGCTGAAATAAGCAGGGGCGTCCATGGTAACGTTGCTTGGAAGGCAACATATGTTGCTCCAAAAGCTGTATGTACCTTTCAGCATTAATGGTGCCTTCACAGATGTGTAAGTTACCCATGTCTTGACCACTAATACACCCCCATACCATTACACATGCTGCCTTTTACACTTTCACCCTAGAACATGTCTTGGCCACTAATACACCCCCATACCATCACACATGCTGCCTTTTACACTTTCACCCTAGAACATGTCTTGGCCACTAATACACCCCCATACCATCACACATGCTGCCTTTTACACTTTCACCCTAGAACATGTCTTGGCCACTAATACACCCCCATACCATCACACATGCTGCCTTTTACACTTTCACCTTAGAACAATCCGGATGGTTCTTTTCCTCTTTGGTCCGGAGGACACGACGTCCACAGTTTCCAAAAACAATTTGAAATGTGGACTCGTCAGACCACAGAACACTTTTCCACTTTGTATCAGTCCATCTTAGATGAGCTCAGGCCCAGCGAAGCTGACGGCGTTTCTGGGTGTTGTTGATAAACAGTTTTCGCCTTGCATAGGAGAGTTTTAACTTGCACTTACAGATGTAGCGACCAACTGTCGTTACTGACAGTGGGTTTCTGAAGTGTTCCATGTGGTGATATCCTTTACACACACTTGTTGATGCTGTACAGCCTGAGGAATGGAAGGTCACGGGCTTAGCTGCTTACCTGCAGTGATTTCTCCACATTCTCTCAACCCTTTGATGATATTACGGAGCGTAGATGGTGAAATCCCTCAATTCCTTGCAATAGCTGCTTGAGAAAGGTTGTTCTTAAACTGTTCAACAATTTGCTCAGGCATTTGTTGACAAAGTGGTGACCCTCGCCCCATCCTTGTTTGTGAATGACTGAGCATTTCATGGAATCTACTTTTATAGCCAATCATGGCACCCACCTGTTCCCAATTAGCCTGTTCACCTGTGGGATGTTCCAAATAAGTCTTTGATGAGCATTCCTCAACTTTATCAGTATTTATTGCCACCTTTCCCAACTTCTTTGTCACGTGTTGCTGCCATCAAATTATAAAGTTGATGATTATTTGCAAAAAAAAAAAGTTTATGAGTTTGAACATGAAATATGTTGTCTTTGTAGCATATTCAACTGAATATGGCTTGAAAAGGATTTGCAAATCATTGTATTCTGTTTATATTTACATCTAACACCATTTCCCAACTCATATGGAAACGGGGTTTGTAAGTACTCTGTGTGTGTGCGCTGCCCAACATGCTCCTCTGCTCATAAACCCACAATGACACAATGTGACGACGACAGGGGTGCGCGGGGGGGGGGACCGGTACTTTTTAGAGGCGGTATAGTACCGAATATGATTCATTAGTATGGCGGTACTATACTAATAGCGGTATGTCCTACAAGCCTAAAACCTAGACTTAAAATGCAACAATTGTAGATTGTGATGCACGTTACCGAGCACCACCATGCATGTTACGTAGCACCATGCATGTTACGTAGCACCATGCATGTTACCTAGCACCATGCATGTTACGTAGCACCATGCATGTTACCTAGTACCATGCATGTTACGTAGCACCATGCATGTTATGTAGCACCATGCATGTTACGTAGCACCATGCATGTTACCTAGCACCATGCATGTTACGTAGCACCATGCATGTTACCTAGCACCATGCATGTTACGTAGCACCATGCATGTTACGTAGCACCGTGCATGTTACCTAGCACCATGCATGTTACGTAGCACCATGCATGTTACGTAGCACCATGCGTGTTACGTAGCACCATGCGTGTTACCTAGCACCATGCGTGTTACGTAGCACCATGCGTGTTACGTAGCACCATGCGTGTTACGTAGCACCATGCATGTTACCTAGCACCATGCATGTTACGTAGCACCATGCATGTTACGTAGCACCATGCATGTTATGTAGCACCATGCATGTTACCTAGCACCATGCATGTTACGTAGCACCATGCATGTTACGTAGCACCATGCACGTTACCTAACACCATGCATGTTACGTAGCACCATGCATGTTACCTAGCACCATGCATGTTACGTAGCACCATGCATGTTACCTAGCACCATGCATGTTACGTAGCACCATGCATGTTACGTAGCACCATGCATGTTACCTAGCACCATGCATGTTACGTAGCACCATGCATGTTACGTAGCACCATGCATGTTACATAGCACCATGCATGTTACGTAGCACCATGCATGTTACGTAGCACCATGCATGTTACCTAGCACCATGCATGTTACGTAGCACCATGCATGTTACGTAGCACCATGCATGTTACGTAGCACCATGTATGTTACCTAGCACCATGCATGTTACGTAGCACCATGCATGTTACGTAGCACCATGCATGTTACGTAGCACCATGCATGTTACGTAGCACCATGCATGTTACCTAGCACCATGCATGTTACGTAGCACCATGCATGTTACGTAGCACCATGCATGTTACCTAGCACCATGCATGTTACGTAGCACCATGCATGTTACGTAGCACCATGCATGTTACGTAGCACCATGCATGTTACGTAGCACCATGCATGTTACCTAGCACCATGCATGTTACGTAGCACCATGCATGTTACGTAGCACCATGCATGTTACGTAGCACCATGCATGTTACGTAGCACCATGCATGTTACCTAGCACCATGCATGTTACGTAGCACCATGCATGTTACCTAGTACCATGCATGTTACGTAGCACCATGCATGTTACGTAGCACCATGCATGTTACCTAGCACCATGCATGTTACGTAGCACCATGCATGAAATATGTTGTCTTTGTAGCATATTCAACTGAATATGGCTTGAAAAGGATTTGCAAATCATTGTATTCCGTTTATATTTACATCTAACACCATTTCCCAACTCATATGGAAACGGGGTTTGTATGTACTCTGTGTGTGTGCGCTGCCCAACATGCTCCTCTGCTCATAAACCCACAATGACACAACGTGACGACGACAGGGGTGCGGGGGGGTGGACCGGTACTTTTTAGAGGCGGTATAGTACCGAATATGATTCATTAGTATGGCGGTACTATACTAATAGCGGTATGTCCTACAACCCTAAAACCTAGACTTAAAATGCAACAATTGTAGATTGTGATGCACGTTACCGAGCACCACCGTGCATGTTACGTAGCACCATGCATGTTACGTAGCACCATGCATGTTACGTAGCACCATGCATGTTACCTAGCACCATGCATGTTACGTAGCACCATGCATGTTACCTAGTACCATGCATGTTACGTAGCACCATGCATGTTACCTAGCACCATGCATGTTACGTAGCACCATGCATGTTACGTAGCACCATGCATGCTACGTAGCACCATGCATGTTACCGAATCCTGTTTGCAGACTCAACATAGAAAGAGCACATGTGTTGTGTTGTGTTCCATAGACACAACATACATTTCTTGACATATACGTTTTAATGGGTCAGCTCACATGGCCATTATCTTTAATGGGTCAGCTCACGTGGCCATTATCTTGCAGTCTGCTGATGGGATAAGCCCGTATCATTTATGACCCACAACTCAAACCAGATTAGGCCTGATTGGATCGCTGGTGCCATATGTGACCTAAAAACAAAAGAAACGGTGCTCCGCTTGTGCCGCATGGCGGGAGGGGTCAGCCATCTCCCTGGGCAAAGGTTGCCATGGGAACGACCTCTGTGGGCTTTGCCGCTTCCGTGCATCCCAGGGCGGAATTATCCAGGATTTCTTTATGGCAGGTCGCTCTGCTTTCTGATCTACTTCCTCACTCTCTGCCGTGCTCTCTGCATGCGTGCTGACACATACTGTACATGCGTGCTGACACATACTGTGCATGCATGCTGACACATACTGTACATGCATGCTGACACATACTGTGCATGCGTGCTGACACATACTGTGCATGCGTGCTGACACATACTGTACATGCATGCTGACATATACTGTGCATGCATGCTGACACATACTGTACATGCATGCTGACACATACTGTACATGCATGCTGACACATACTGTGCATGCATGCTGACACATACTGTACATGCATGCTGAAACATACTGTACATGCATGCTGACACATACTGTGCATGCATGCTGACACATACTGTGCATGCGTGCTGACACATACTGTGCATGCATGCTGACACATACTGTGCATGCATGCTGACACATACTGTGCATGCATGCTGACACATACTGTACATGCGTGCTGACACATACTGTGCATGCATGCTGACACATACTGTGCATGCATGCTGACACATACTGTGCATGCATGCTGACACATACTGTACATGCGTGCTGACACATACTGTACATGCATGCTGACACATACTGTGCATGCGTGCTGACACATACTGTGCATGCATGCTGACACATACTGTGCATGCATGCTGACACATACTGTACATGCATGCTGAAACATACTGTACATGCATGCTGACACATACTGTGCATGCATGCTGACACATACTGTGCATGCGTGCTGACACATACTGTGCATGCATGCTGACACATACTGTACATGCATGCTGACACATACTGTACATGCATGCTGACACATACTGTGCATGCGTGCTGACACATACTGTGCATGCATGCTGACACATACTGTGCATGCATGCTGACACATACTGTACATGCATGCTGAAACATACTGTACATGCATGCTGACACATACTGTGCATGCATGCTGACACATACTGTGCATGCGTGCTGACACATACTGTGCATGCATGCTGACACATACTGTGCATGCATGCTGACACATACTGTACATGCATGCTGACACATACTGTACATGCATGCTGACACATACTGTGCATGCATGCTGACACATACTGTACATGCATGCTGACACATACTGTGCATGCGTGCTGACACATACTGTGCATGCGTGCTGACACATACTGTGCATGCGTGCTGACACATACTGTGCATGCGTGCTGACACATACTGTGCATGCGTGCTGACACATACTGTGCATGCATGCTGACACATACCGTACATGCATGCTGACACATACCGTGCATGCATGCTGACACATACTGTGCATGCGTGCTGACACATACTGTACATGCGTGCTGACACATACTGTACATGCATGCTGACACATACTGTACATGCGTGCTGACACATACTGTACATGCGTGCTGACACATACTGTACATGCGTGCTGACACATACTGTGCATGCGTGCTGACACATACTGTACATGCGTGCTGACACATACTGTACATGCATGCTGACACATACTGTGCATGCGTGCTGACACATACTGTGCATGCATGCTGACACATACTGTGCATGCATGCTGACACATACTGTGCATGCATGCTGACACATACTGTACATGCATGCTGACACATACTGTGCATGCATGCTGACACATACTGTGCATGCATGCTGACACATACTGTGCATGCGTGCTGACACACACTGTGCATGCGTGCTGACACATACTGTACATGCATGCTGACACACACTGTGCATGCGTGCTGACACATACTGTACATGCATGCTGACACATACTGTACATGCATGCTGACACACACTGTGCATGCGTGCTGACACATACTGTGCATGCGTGCTGACACATACTGTGCATGCATGCTGACACATACTGTGCATGCATGCTGACACATACTGTACATGAATGCTGACACATACTGTGCATGCGTGCTGACACATACTGTGCATGCGTGCTGACACATACTGTGCATGCATGCTGACACATACTGTACATGCATGCTGACACATACTGTACATGCATGCTGACACATACTGTGCATGCATGCTGACACATACTGTACATGCATGCTGACACATACTGTGCATGCATGCTGACACATACTGTGCATGCATGCTGACACATACTGTACATGCATGCTGAAACATACTGTACATGCATGCTGACACATACTGTGCATGCATGCTGACACATACTGTGCATGCATGCTGACACATACTGTGCATGCATGCTGACACACACTGTGCATGCGTGCTGACACATACTGTGCATGCATGCTGACACATACTGTACATGCATGCTGACACATACTGTGCATGCATGCTGACACATACTGTGCATGCATGCTGACACACACTGTGCATGCATGCTGACACACACTGTGCATGCGTGCTGACACATACTGTGCATGCATGCTGACACATACTGTGCATGCATGCACTCAAACACATGCAAGTGACTCAAGGCCAGATGATCAGCCAAAGATGCATCTCAAGAGTGGTATTTGAGGAACCCACCATGTTAAAAAGCCACACCCACATTCATAAAAGGACACTTCATGTACTAGAAGATGTTTCACCTCTCATCTGACTAGACTTCATGTACTAGAAGATGTTTCACCTCTCATCTGACTAGACTTCATGTACTAGAAGATGTTTCACCTCTCATCTGACTAGACTTCATGTACTAGAAGATGTTTCACCTCTCATCTGACTAGACTTCATGTACTAGAAGATGTTTCACCTCTCATCTGACTAGACTTCATGTACTAGAAGATGTTTCACCTCTCATCTGACTAGACTTCATGTACTAGATGTTTCACCTCTCATCTTCACCTTCATCACTTCATGATCATACACTTGGATTCTTACATCTAGTCTTAGATTGGTCACATCTAGTCTTAGCCTTAGATAGTTACATCTAGTCTTAGACTTAGATAGTTACATCTAGTCTTAGACTTAGATTGGTCACATCTAGTCTTAGCCTTAGATAGTTACATCTAGTCTTAGACTTAGATAGTTACATCTAGTCTTAGACTTAGATTGGTCACATCTAGTCTTAGCCTTAGATAGTTACATCTAGTCTTAGACTTAGATTGTTACATCTAGTCTTAGACTTAGATTGGTCACATCTAGTCCTAAGACTTAGATTGTTACATCTAGTTTTAGACTTAGATTGTTACATCTAGTCTTAGACTTAGATTGGTCACATCTAGTCTTAAGACTTAGATTGGTCACATCTAGTCCTAAGACTTAGATTGTTACATCTAGTCTTAGACTTAGATTGTTACATCTAGTCTTAGACTTAGATTGGTCACATCTAGTCTTAGACTTAGATTGGTCACATCTAGTCCTAAGACTTAGATTGTTACATCTAGTTTTAGACTTAGATAGGTCACATCTGGTCTTAGACTTACATTGGTCACATCTAGTCTTAGACTTACATTGGTCACATCTAGTCTTAGACTTAGATTGTTACATCTAGTCTTAGTCTTAGATTGGTCACATCTAGTCCTAAAACTTAGATTGTTACATCTAGTCTTAGACTTAGATTGTTACATCTAGTCTTAGACTTAGATTGTTACATCTAGTCTTAGACTTAGATTGTTACATCTAGTCTTAGACTTAGATTGTTACATCTAGTCTTAGACTTAGATTGGTCACGTCTAGTCTTAGACTTAGATTGGTCACGTCTAGTCTTAGACTTAGATTGTTACATCTAGTCTTAGACTTAGATTGTTACATCTAGTCTTAGACTTAGATTGTTACATCTAGTCTTAGACTTAGATTGTTACATCTAGTCCTAAGACTTAGATTGTTACATCTAGTCTTAGATTGGTCACATCTAGTCTTAGGCTTAGATTGGTCACATCTAGTCCTAAGACTTAGATTGTTACATCTAGTCTTAGATTGGTCACATCTAGTCTTAGACTTAGATTGGTCACATCTAGTCTTAGACTTAGATAGTTACATCTAGTCTTAGACTTAGATAGTTACATCTAGTCTTAGACTTAGATTGTTACATCTAGTCTTAGACTTAGATTGTTACATCTAGTCTTAGGCTTAGATTGGTCACATCTAGTCCTAAGACTTAGATTGTTACATTTAGTCTTAGATTGGTCACATCTAGTCTTAGACTTAGATTGGTCACATCTAGTCTTAGACTTAGATAGTTACATCTAGTCTTAGACTTAGATTGTTACATCTAGTCTTAGACTTAGATTGTTACATCTAGTCTTAGACTTGGATTGTTACATCTAGTCTTAGACTTGGATTGTTACATCTAGTCTTAGACTTAGATTGTTACATCTAGTCTTAGACTTAGATTGTTACATCTAGTCTTAGACTTAGATTGTTACATCTAGTCTTAGACTTAGATTGTTACATCTAGTCTTAGACTTAGATTGGTCACGTCTAGTCTTAGACTTAGATTGGTCACGTCTAGTCTTAGACTTAGATTGGTCACGTCTAGTCTTAGACTTAGATTGTTACATCTAGTCTTAGACTTAGATTGGTCACATCTAGTCTTAGACTTAGATAGTTACATCTAGTCTTAGACCTAGATAGTTACATCTAGTCTTAGACTTAGATAGTTACATCTAGTCTTAGACTTAGATAGTTACATCTAGTCTTAGACTTAGATTGTTACATCTAGTCTTAGACTGAGATTGGTCACATCTAGTCTTAGACTGAGATTGGTCACATCTAGTCTTAGACTTAGATTGTTACATCTAGTCTTAGACTTAGATTGTTACATCTAGTCTTGGACTTAGATTGTTACATCTAGTCTTAGACTTAGATTGTTACATCTAGTCTTAGACTTAGATAGTTACATCTAGTCTTAGACTTAGATAGTTACGTCTAGTCTTAGACTTAGATAGTTACATCTAGTCTTAGACTTAGATAGTTACATCTAGTCTTAGACTTACTGTAGATTGTTACATCTAGTCTTAGACTTAGATTGTTACATCTAGTCTTAGACTTAGATTGGTCACATCTAGTCTTAGACTGAGATTGGTCACATCTAGTCTTAGACTTGGATTGGTCAGATCTAGTCTTAGACTTAGATTGTTACATCTAGTCTTAGACTTAGATTGGTCAGATCTAGTCTTAGACTTACATTGGTCACATCTAGTCTTAGACTTAGATTGTTACATCTAGTCTTAGACTTAGATTGTTACATCTAGTCTTAGACTTGGATTGTTACATCTAGTCTTAGACTTAGATTGTTACATCTAGTCTTAGACTTACATTGGTCACATCTAGTCTTAGACTTAGATTGTTACATCTAGTCTTAGACTTAGATTGTTACATCTAGTCTTAGACTTAGATTGTTACATCTAGTCTTAGACTTAGATTGGTCACGTCTAGTCTTAGACTTAGATTGGTCACGTCTAGTCTTAGACTTAGATTGGTCACGTCTAGTCTTAGACTTAGATTGGTCACGTCTAGTCTTAGACTTAGATTGGTCACATCTAGTCTTAGACTTAGATTGGTCACATCTAGTCTGAGACTTAGATTGTTACATCTAGTCTAAGACTTAGATAGTTACATCTAGTCTTAGACTTAGATAGTTACATCTAGTCTTAGACTTAGATTGTTACATCTAGTCTTAGACTTGGATTGTTACATCTAGTCTTAGACTTGGATTGTTACATCTAGTCTTAGACTTACATTGGTCACATCTAGTCTTAGACTTAGATTGTTACATCTAGTCTTAGACTTAGATTGTTACATCTAGTCTTAGACTTAGATTGTTACATCTAGTCTTAGACTTAGATTGTTACATCTAGTCTTGGACTTAGATTGGTCACGTCTAGTCTTAGACTTAGATTGGTCACGTCTAGTCTTAGACTTAGATTGTTACATCTAGTCTTAGACTTAGATTGGTCACATCTAGTCTTAGACTTAGATAGTTACATCTAGTCTTAGACCTAGATAGTTACATCTAGTCTTAGACTTATATTGTTACATCTAGTCTTAGACTGAGATTGGTCACATCTAGTCTTAGACTGAGATTGGTCACATCTAGTCTTAGACTTAGATTGTTACATCTAGTCTTAGACTTAGATTGTTACATCTAGTCTTAGACTTAGATAGTTACATCTAGTCTTAGACTTAGATAGTTACATCTAGTCTTAGACTTAGATAGTTACATCTAGTCTTAGACTTAGATAGTTACATCTAGTCTTAGACTTAGATAGTTACATCTAGTCTTAGACTTACTGTAGATTGTTACATCTAGTCTTAGCCTTAGATTGTTACATCTAGTCTTAGACTTAGATTGGTCACATCTAGTCTTAGACTGAGATTGGTCACATCTAGTCTTAGACTTGGATTGATCAGATCTAGTCTTAGACTTAGATTGGTCAGATCTAGTCTTAGACTTAGATTGTTACATCTAGTCTTAGACTTAGATTGTTACATCTAGTCTTAGACTTAGATTGGTCACGTCTAGTCTTAGACTTATATTAACTGATCTAGTCTTAGACTTATATTAACTGATCTAGTCTTAGACTTATATTGATCTGATCTAGTCTTAGACTTATATTGATCTGATCTAGTCTTAGGCTTAGATTGATCTGATCTATCCAATCCAATCCACTTTATTTATATAGCACATTTACACAACAAGAATGTTTCCAAAGTGCAGCACAGCCATGTTAAAAACAATATTAAAAAACAATATTAAAAACTATATTATGCTCCACCAATGACTGAATAAAAACAAAAAATAAATGAATAAAAAAACAATATAAAAACAATATACAAAATAAATATGATTAAAAAACGATTTCAACGGGTAAAACCAATTAAAACAGTAAAATAGAAATCAAAATGTATAAAAACCACACAGAGGACAACAGAGGACAACAGAAGACCACACAACTCACGTAGTGTTAAAAGCCAAAGAATAAAAGTGGGTCTTAAGACGAGACTTAAAACAGTCCACTGTGGGAGCAGTTTGAACATGGAGGGGCAGAGTGTTCCAGACTTAGGGCCGACCACAGAGAAGGCCCTGTCTCCCCTGGTTTTAAGTCTGGTCCTGGGCATCACGAGCTGGAGCTGGCTCTCGGACCTCAGAGCGTGTGTACATTTGGATGAGGTCCGAGATATACTGAGGTGCCAGTCCATGTAAAACCACGAGCTGGAGCTGGCTCTCGGACCTCAGAGCGTGTGTAAATGTGGATGAGGTCTGAGATCTACTGAGGTGCCAGTCCATGTAAAACCACGAGCTGGAGCTGGCTCTCGGACCTCAGAGCGTGTGTAAATGTGGATGAGGTCTGAGATATACTGAGGTGCCAGTCCATGTAAAACCACGAGCTGGAGCTGGCTCTCGGACCTCAGAGCGTGTGTAAATGTGGATGAGGTCTGAGATATACTGAGGTGCCAGTCCATGTAAAACCACGAGCTGGAGCTGGCTCTCGGACCTCAGAGCGTGTGTAAATGTGGATGAGGTCTGAGATATACTGAGGTGCCAGTCCATGTAAAACCACGAGCTGGAGCTGGCTCTCGGACCTCAGAGCGTGTGTAAATGTGGATGAGGTCTGAGATATACTGAAGTGCCAGTCCATGTAAAACCACGAGCTGGAGCTGGCTCTCGGACCTCAGAGCGTGTGTAAATGTGGATGAGGTCTGAGATATACTGAGGTGCCAGTCCATGTAAAACCACGAGCTGGAGCTGGCTCTTGGACCTCAGAGCGTGTGTACATTTGGATGAGGTCTGAGATCTACTGAGGTGCCAGTCCATGTAAAACCACGAGCTGGAGCTGGCTCTCGGACCTCAGAGCGTGTGTAAATGTGGATTAGGTCTGAGATCTACTGAGGTGCCAGTCCATGTAAAACCACGAGCTGGAGCTGGCTCTCGGACCTCAGAGCGTGTGTAAATGTGGATGAGGTCTGAGATCTACTGAGGTGCCAGTCCATGTAAAACCACGAGCTGGAGCTGGCTCTCGGACCTCAGAGCGTGTGTAAATGTGGATGAGGTCTGAGATCTACTGAGGTGCCAGTCCATGTAAAGCTTTAAAAACAAACTGCAAGGATTTCAAATCAATTGTAAAATGAACAGTGCAAAGTCTGAACAATTGGGGTTCTATGCTGGCGTTTCCTGGCCCTGTTAAAAGTCCTGCTGCCGCCTTCTGGACAAACTGCAACCTGGAGAGAACTTTTGGGCTAATGCCAGCATAAAGTGCAGTGCAGCAGTCCAGGCCACTTGAAATAAAAGCATGCACCACTTCTTCAAAAAGGTTAAAAGATAAAAATGGTTTTACCTTTACTAAAAGACGAAGATGATAAAAACACGATTTTAAAACGCCATTGACTTGTTTGTCAAATTTAAAATGGCTGTCTATAGTGACGCCAAGGCTGCTGACACATCATTGTGCAGTGGTCCCAAGTCAGTGAGGGCCGCACCAAAAACTGAAATGTCCTTTTTTCCCTCATTCATTATTAAAAAATGATGGGCTAACCAAGCCTTGATATCGCATAGACAGTTGAGAAGGGGTGTCAAGGGGCCGTGGCCAATCTAAGTCTAGTCTTAGACTCAGATTGGTCACATCTAGTCTTGGACTCAGATTGGTCACATCTAGTCTTGGACTCAGATTGGTCACATCTAGTCTTGGACTCAGATTGGTCACATCTAGTCTTAGACTTAGATTGGTCACACCTAGTCTTGGACTTAGATTGGTCACATCTAGTCTTAGACTTAGATTGGTCACATCTAGTCTTAGACTTAGATTGGTCACATCTAGTCTTGGACTCACATTGGTCGCATCTAGTCTTAGACTCAGATTGGTCACATCTAGTCTTAGACTTAGATTTAATCTTGGATTTAGATTGGCCACATCTAGTCTCGGACTCAGATTGGTCACATCTAGTCTCAGACTCAGATTGGTCACATCTAGTCTTGGACTTAGATTGGTCACATCTAGTCTTAGACTTAGATTGGTCACATCTAGTCTTAGACTTAGATTTAATCTTAGACTTAGATTGGTCACATCTAGTCTTAGACTCAGATTGGTCACATCTAGTCTTAGACTTAGATTTAATCTTGGACTTAGATTGGTCACATCTAGTCTCGGACTCAGATTGGTCACATCTAGTCTCGGACTCAGATTGGTCACATCTAGTCTCGGACTCAGATTGGTCACATCTAGTCTTGGACTCAGATTGGTCACATCTAGTCTTGGACTCAGATTGGTCACATCTAGTCTTAGACTTAGATTTAATCTTGGACTTAGATTGGCCACATCTAGTCTCGGACTCAGATTGGTCACATCTAGTCTCGGACTCAGATTGGTCACATCTAGTCTCGGACTCAGATTGGTCACATGTAGTCTCGGACTCAGATTGGTCACATCTAGTCTCGGACTCAGATTGGTCACATCTAGTCTTGGACTCAGATTGGTCACATCTAGTCTTAGACTTAGATTGGTCACATCTAGTCTTAGACTTAGATTGGTCACATCTAGTCTTAGACTTAGATTGGTCACATCTAGTCTTAGACTTAGATTTAATCTTAGACTTAGATTGGTCACATCTAGTCTTAGACTCAGATTGGTCACATCTAGTCTTAGATTTAGATTTAATCTTAGACTTAGATTGGCCACATCTAGTCTCTGACTCAGATTGGTCACATCTAGTCTCTGACTCAGATTGGTCACATCTAGTCTCGGACTCAGATTGGTCACATCTAGTCTCGGACTCAGATTGGTCACATCTAGTCTCGGACTCAGATTGGTCACATCTAGTCTCGGACTCAGATTGGTCACATCTAGTCTCGGACTCAGATTGGTCACATCTAGTCTCGGACTCAGATTGGTCACATCTAGTCTTGGACTCAAATTGGTCACATCTAGTCTTAGACTTAGATTGGTCACATCTAGTCTTACTTAGATTTAATCTTAGACTTAGATTGGTCACATCTAGTCTTAGACTTAGATTGGTCACATCTAGTCTTGGACTCAGATTGGTCACATATAGTCTTAGACTTAGATTTAATCTTAGACTTAGATTGGTCACATCTAGTCTAGCGGCTGGTGCCAAAACTCCAAATATTTATACTCCGAAAATAGGAGGGTGTGCCTAAGCAAGGATGTTTTGGCCCTATGGTAGTGAGAAAAACCAAGCAGTAGTAGTGGTAGTAGTCAATCCACAGTGATGGTTCTGCCACAAAATAGCTCAATGCTAACCAGGGGAAATTACACTTCAACCACTGTCCTTGGCTTTGACAGTTAGGATTGCATGTTTGCATCAAAACTGTTGTTTTTCTCACTACCTTAGGGCTAAATCATCCTTGACCAGGAACACCCTATTGGTTTTTGGAGTATAAATATTTGGGCTTTTGGCACCAGACACTAAACTAAATCTGACCAATCAAAGTCTAAGAGCATGAACTGATGGCACCAGTCACTAGACTAGATCCGACCAAAGTCTAAGTCTAAGACTAGTTCTGACCAATGTAAGTCTATGATCATGACCTGATAAAGCCTATTTGGTTGCAAGGTGAAACGTATTCGAAGACAAAGCAAACAGTGCAGTTGTGATGGATTAAATGTCCTGAGATTATTTATTGAATGTTTGTTTTACAAATGACTTCAACTGACAAACCAAATGGGGTAAGACAACATAGTGAAAGCCGGTTTACTTTTGGCGGAAAAAATGTGATTCCAAAATATGCTTTTATAAGTACAGTACAGGTGTGGATTTGCTTTTTTAATATTTAAAGAAATTATTTCTTGTAGCTGGTCTGAGAACATGGAAAAGGTTGGAAAACACTGCTTTAATAATGTTGTCCAACGACAAACCTTTCAAAACCAATAAAATGAGAAAAAAACCAAACTTATTTTCCGGACTAAAGAGCCCAAAATATGTGTCCATATATTAGCCACATTTCACTATAAGGCACAGAAACACACATTATGAAATGAGTTATTTACACAGAAATATTCATACCTGAATTGTTTCCAAACAGTGTCTGTAACTCGGCAGTAAAACGGCTGATCAAACAAAACAGAAGTCATGGTCATGGACCCGCTAGCTGCGCAAGCTAACTCTCCAATCAGCTAAACAGACTCAATAACTCCACGCTGACGTTTTGCTGAATTTACTGAGGAATTTGTGAAAGTGAAACAATACAAAAAGAATGCCATTGTAAGTTATTAACACTAACACAGACACTCGTAAATGTGTTAGCATATTAGCTAATGCTAACAATGCTAGCCCCTTACATTACGATGGCACGTACAAATATGCATGAATGCACTCCTATCAAACGTGAGTGTTTAGTAAGTATGATATTTTTTAGTTATATTGTAAAACATACAAATGTTTCCTGGAGTATTAAATGAATATTCCTTTTGCGCAGAACGTTATGGACGTCTTTACTTTTGATTCAAGGCATTAAAACAGGAAGTACATTTTCAACACCAAACACTTCCAAAAGATGGCGACATAGCGCAAACAGTAACACACCATTGCGCTTGTGTTTAATGAAAACTACTGAACACAAAACATTATGGGCGCTAGCGAAGAAAAACCCATAAATTAGCCACACAGTTTTATAAGCTGCAGGGTTCAAAGCGTATGGAAAATGTAGCGGTTTATAGTTCGGAATTTACAGTAAATGTCAATTGACATATTGTTGGCATCTTTCCTTCAGTTTGTTAACAAGGACCACATAATAGTAATAATAATAATAATAGACAGAAGATGTTATTTCCCTTAACCAGATCTTTATATAAACCATGGCACTAGCCATGTTAAAGCAACTGTGAAAGTACCTCCATGTAGTCATCACACAGATTCCTTGCTTGATGTGTGCACCTGTGAAATACTTGCAGGTGTCGCCTTTCTCCTGTCCAGGTGATACAAATAGGCTACCACAGCAATGATAACTCAATAGCTATTATTGCTATGGAACCAACCTGGGAAGTACTGAACAGCTTTAGCTTTTTACTCTAGCCCCAAACCACTTTTTTTATAGGCCTTGGGCATATTGTAAAAATACAATAAATGACTGAGAAGATCTACATTTAGATACACAAAATGACTGAATGCTTAGTCAACAAAAACACAAAGCTAAAATGTCAATGCTTGTTTTCCAAAGAGCTTACAAATGTCGACCTAGCTGTACATTGCTATTGTTTACTGATATAGTTAGCTGCAGCCCGTCACAGACAAATGTGGACCGCCACAAATAGATGTGACGCTACTTGTTAGCTGACTGTATGTATCATAACTCCGTTTCTTACCAAAGCTTGGGTTGTTCGCTACAGAGCCTTTGGTTCGATACAGATGCGTACCACATTAAATGTCAATCAATCAATCAAAGTTGATTTATATAGCCCTTAATCACAAGTGCCTCAAAGGGCTGCACAAACCACCACAACATCCCCGGCTCTGAACTCACAGCCGGGCAAGAAAAATCTGTAGGAGAGGTGGGCCAGAGCAGAAAAGAGAAGTGGCAGGTCAACTGGTCTAAAAAGGTGTCTATTTAAAGGTTAGAGTATACAAATGAGTTTTAAGATGCTTCTACTGAGGTAGCATCTCTAACTGTTACTGCTAGAACATTCCAGAGTACTGGAGCCCCAATAGAAAACGCTCTATAGCCCGCAGAATTTTTTTGGGCTCTGGGAATCATTAATAAGCCGGAGTTCTTAGAACGCACATTTCTTGCCGGGACATATGGTACAATACAATCAGCAAGATAGGCTGGAGCTAGAACGTGTAATATTTTATGCGTAAGTAGTACAACCTTAAAGTCACATCTTAAGTGCACAGGAAGCCAGTGCAGGTGAGACAGTATATATATATATATATATATATATATATATATATATATATATATATATATATATATATATATATATATATATATATATATATATATATATATATATATATATATATATATATATATATATATATATATATATATATATGGTATATACAGCATAGATATATATATAGGTATATATTAGAGATGTCCGATAATAATCGGTCTGCCGATATTATCGGCCGATAAATGTGTTAAAATGTAATATCGGAAATTATCGGTATCGTTTTTTTTATTATCAGTATCGTTTTTTTTATTTAGTTTTTTAAATTTTTTTATTTGATTTTTTTATTAAATCCACATAAAAAACACAAGATACACTTACAATTAGTGCACCAACCCACCCCATTCACACTCATTCACACAAAAGGGTTGTTTCTTTCTGTTATTAATATTCTGGTTCCTACATTATATATCAATATATATCAATACAGTCTGCAAGGGATACAGTCCGTAAGCACACATGATTGTGTGTGCTGCTGGTCCACTAATAATACTAACCTTTAACAATTAATTTTACAAATTTTCATTAATTACTAGTTTCTATGTAACTGTTTTTATATTGTTTTACTTTTTTTATTCAAGAAAATGTTTTTAATTTATTTATCTTATTTTATTTGATTCATTTTTTTAAAAAGTACCTTATCTTCCCCATACCTGGTTGTCCAAGTTAGGCATAATAATGTGTTAATTCCACGACTGTATATATCGGTTTATATCAGTATTGTTTGATATCGGTATCGGTAATTAAAGAGTTGGACAATATCGGCATATCGGATATCGGTAAAAAGCCATTATCGGACATCCCTAGTATATATGTATATAAAACTATATACAGTATAGATATATCTATATAGATATATATATATATATATATATATAGATATATATATATATATATATATATATATATATATATATATATATATATATATATATATCTATAGATATATCTATATATATATATATATAGATATATCTATATATATATCTATAGATATATATATAGATATATCTATATATATATATAGGTATATATGTATATAAAAGTATATATATATATATATCTATAGATATATATATATATATATAGATATATATATATATATATATATATATATATATATATATATATATATATATATATATATATATATATATATATATATATATATATATATATATATATATATATCTATATCTATAGATATATATATATAGGTATATAAAGGTATATACAGTATAGGCGTAACATGGTTACCAACTGTAATCTTTTAACGCTAGACATAGGGAGACATGAAAATAATAGGTTACAGTAATGGAGACGAGACGTAACGAATGCATGAATAATGATCTCAGCGTCGCTAGTGGACAAAATGGAACAAATTTTAGCGATATTACGGAGTTGAAAGAAGGCTGTTGGAAATATGAAAGACAGGACGTGTTTCTTGCAAATACAAGTGCTAATGCTAGCAATAATGCTTCCGTCGTTTGGTAACATTTTGTATTTTCGGTGAAATACGTCAACCAGGTTTGTCCGAAGTGCAAACTTTAGCTCGTAGAAATAAAACAAACAACAATTTTAAAATAGAACAAAAAGGCATAGTATAACCAGAAAAAGATGAAATATTGATAGCATTGACACAAAGTTTTTGAATACAAGTATACTTTTTTTTTTTTAATTACACGCTCGTGTCATGTTAATGCGAACTGGACAATGTCGTCACCTGGGACGCACAGGTGGCTGCTCACAGAGAAACTTCTAGAAATATGTTCTCCTTGCCTCTAACTAATTATTGTTAACTTTCTTTCTGTGCTCAGGATGATGTTTTGATGTGCGAAATGAGCGTGACATTGTAAGAGTTTTTCCAGAGTAACAGAATCTTTCTTTTAATCGCATTTTCGATAAAGGACAGGGAAGCCTCCAGAAGGCTGCTGAGTCCATGCTGTCTAAGTGTAATTGATAAGTGTACACACCAAACATGCCATCTAGGTGTAATTGATAAGTGTACACACCAAACATGCCATATAGGTGTAATTGATAAGTGTACACACCAAACATGCCATATAGGTGTAATTGATAAGTGTACACACCAAACATGCCATCTAGGTGTAATTGATAAGTGTACACACCAAACATGCCATCTAGGTGTAATTGATAAGTATACACAACAAACATGCCATCTAGGTGTAATTGATAAGTGTACACACCAAACATGCCATCTAGGTGTAATTGATAAGTGTACACACCAAGCATGCCATCTAGGTGTAATTGATAAGTGTACACACCAAACATGCCATCTAGGTGTAATTGATAAGTGTACACAACAAACATGCCATCTAGGTGTAATTGATAAGTGTACACACCAAACATGCCATCTAGGTGTAATTGATAAGTGTACACACCAAACATGCCATCTAGGTGTAATTGATAAGTGTACACACCAAACATGCTATCTAGGTGTAATTAGTAAGTGTACACACCAAACATGCCATCTATTAATCAATCAATGTTTATTTATATAGCCCTAAATCACAAGTGTCTCAAAGGGCTGTACAAGCCACAACGACATCCTCGGTACAGAGCCCACATACGGGCAAGGAAAAACTCACCCCAGTGGGACGTCGGTGAATGACTATGAGAAACCTTGGAGAGGACCGCATATGTGGGTAACCCCCCACCCCTCTAGGGGAGACCGAAAGCAACGGATGTCGAGTGGGTCTGACATAATATTGTGAAAGTCCAGTCCACAGTGGATCCAACACATCAGCGAGAGTCCAGTCCACAGCGGGGCCAGCAGGAAACCATCCCGAGCGGAGACGGGTCAGCAGCGCAGAGATGTCCCCAACCGATGCACAGGCTAGTGGTCTACCCGGGGTCCCGGCTCTGGACAGCCAGCACTTCATCCATGGCCACCGGACCTATGCAACTCCCCCTCGCAAGGGACAGGGGAGAAGAGGAGAGAAGAAAAGAAACGGCAGATCAACTGGTCTAAAAAAGGGGGGTCTATTTAAAGGCTAAATTATACAAATGAGTTTTAAGATGGGACTTAAATCTAGGTGTAATTGATAAGTGTACACACCAAACATGCCATCTAGGTGTAATTAGTAAGTGTACACACCAAACATGCCATCTAGGTGTAATTGATAAGTATACACACCAAACATGCCATCTAGGTGTAATTAGTAAGTGTACACACCAAACATGCCATCTAGGTGTAATTGATAAGCGTACACACCAAACCTGCCATCTAGGTGTAATTAGTAAGTGTACACACCAAACATGCCATCTAGGTGTAATTAGTAAGTGTACACACCAAACATGCCATCTAGGGGTAATTGATAAGTGTACACACCAAAAATGCTTTCTAGGTGTAATTGATAAGTGTACACACCAAACCTGCCATCTAGGTGAAATTAGTAAGTGTACACACCAAACATGCCATCTAAGTATACACACCAAACATGCCATCTAGGTGTAATTGATAAGCGTACACACCAAACCTGCCATCTAGGTGTAATTAGTAAGTGTACACACCACACATGCCATCTAGGTGTAATTAGTAAGTGTACACACCAAACATGCCATCTAGGGGTAATTGATAAGTGTACACACCAAACATGCTTTCTAGGTGTAATTGATAAGCGTACACACCAAACCTGCCATCTAAGTGTAATTAGTAAGTGTACACACCAAATAGGTGTAATTAGCAAGTGTACACACCAAATAGGTATAATTAGTAAGTGTACACACCAAATAGGTGTAATTAGTAAGTGTACACACCAAACATGCCATCTAAGTGTAATTAGTAAGTGTACACACCAAATAAGTGTAATTAGTAAGTGTACACACCAAACATGCCATCTAAGTGTAATTAGTAAGTGTACACACCAAATAGGTGTAATTAGTAAGTGTACACCAAACATGCCATCTAAGTGAAATTAGTAAGTGTACACACCAAATAGGTGTAATTAGCAAGTGTACACACCAAATAGGTGTAATTAGTAAGTGTACACACCAAACATGCCATCTAAGTGTAATTAGTAAGTGTACACACCAAATAGGTGTAATTAGTAAGTGTACACACCAAACATGCCATCTAAGTGTAATTAGTAAGTGTACACACCAAATAGGTGTAATTAGTAAGTGTACACCAAACATGCCATCTAAGTGTAATTAGTAAGTGTACACACCAAATAGGTGTAATTAGTAAGTGTACACACCAAATAGGTGTAATTAGTAAGTGTACACACCAAATAGGTGTAATTAGTAAGTGTACACACCAAATAGGTGTAATTAGTTAAGTGTACACACCAAACATGCCATCTAAGTGTAATTAGTAAGTGTACACACCAAATAGGTGTAATTACTAAGTGTACACCAAACATGCCATCTAAGTGTAATTAGTAAGTGTACACACCAAATAGGTGTAATTAGTAAGTGTACACACCAAATAGGTGTAATTAGTTAAGTGTACACACCAAACATGCCATCTAAGTGTAATTAGTAAGTGTACACACCAAATAGGTGTAATTAGTAAGTGTACACCAAACATGCCATCTAAGTGTAATTAGTAAGTGTACACACCAAATAGGTGTAATTAGTAAGTGTACACACCAAATAGGTGTAATTAGTTAAGTGTACACACCAAACATGCCATCTAAGTGTAATTAGTAAGTGTACACACCAAATAGGTGTAATTAGTAAGTGTACACCAAACATGCCATCTTAGTGTAATTAGTAAGTGTACACACCAAATAGGTGTAATTAGTTAAGTGTACACACCAAACATGCCATCTAAGTGTAATTAGTAAGTGTACACACCAAATAGGTGTAATTAGTAAGTGTACAACAAACATGCCATCTAAGTGTAATTAGTAAGTGTACATACCAAATAGGTGTAATTAGTAAGTGTACACACCAAATAGGTGTAATTAGTAAGTGTACACACCAAATAGGTGTAATTAGTAAGTGTACACACCAAATAGGTGTAATTAGTTAAGTGTACACACCAAACATGCCATCTAAATGTAATTAGTAAGTGTACACACCAAATAGGTGTAATTAGTAAGTGTACACCAAACATGCCATCTAAGTGTAATTAGTAAGTGTACACACCAAATAGGTGTAATTAGTAAGTGTACACACCAAATAGGTGTAATTAGTTAAGTGTACACACCAAACATGCCATCTAAGTGTAATTAGTAAGTGTACACACCAAATAGGTGTAATTAGTAAGTGTACAAACCAAATAGGTGTAATTAGTAAGTGTACACACCAAACAAGGTCAGTGGGATTTGCACAAAAGGGGAAAAATACTTTGGCGCTTATTGAAGGAGTGGAATTGTCACCCAGGAAAATGTTTAACTTTGGTCTTTTTCCAAGGACAAAACACTTCTTCAGTGGTAAAACACTTCTTCAGTGGTAAAACACTTCTTCATTGGTAAAACACTTCTTCAGTGGTAAAAGTGATAAAAAGCCAACCCTGCAAGACTGCCGAGTCAGCACGCAGCTAAAAAGCATCAAGATTATACACACGGCAAAACACCAAAAGCTACATCAGTCAGACAAAAAAAGTGGTATATTTTACTTTTTGCAGATGTGTGATTTGCAAAGAAAACACTCAAAACGTTCCTCAACTTTTAGTCGGAGCTCGGCATAGTTTAAGTGTGTCTGGTGGAAAATGTTCTTGAACATAGCTCAAGTGTGTCTTGTGGAAAATGTTCTTGAACATAGCTCAAGTGTGTCTTGGTGGAAAATGTTCTTGAACATAGCTCAAGTGTGTCTTGTGGAAAATGTTCTTGAACATAGCTCAAGTGTGTCTTGTGGAAAATGTTCTTGAACATAGCTCAAGTGTGTCTTGTGGCAAATGTTCTTGAACATAGCTCAAGTGTGTCTTGTGGAAAATGTTCTTGAACATAGCTCAAGTGTGTCTTGTGGAAAATGTTCTTGAACATAGCTCAAGTGTGTCTTGTGGAAAATGTTGTTGAACATAGCTCAAGTGTGTCTTGTGGAAAATGTTCTTGAACATAGCTCAAGTGTGTCTTGTTGGAAAATGTTCTTGAACATAGCTCAAGTGTGTCTTGTTGGAAAATGTTCTTGAACATAGCTCAAGTGTGTCTTGTGGAAAATGTTCTTGAACATAGCTCAAGTGTGTCTTGGTGGAAAATGTTCTTGAACATAGCTCAAGTGTGTCTTGTTGGAAAATGTTCTTGAACATAGCTCAAGTGTGTCTTGTGGAAAATGTTGTTGAACATAGCTCAAGTGTGTCTTGGTGGAAAATGTTCTTGAACATAGCTCAAGTGTGTCTTGGTGGAAAATGTTCTTGAACATAGCTCAAGTGTGTCTTGTTGGAAAATGTTCTTGAACATAGCTCAAGTGTGTCTTGTTGGAAAATGTTCTTGAACATAGCTCAAGTGTGTCTTGGTGGAAAATGTTCTTGAACATAGCTCAAGTGTGTCTTGGTGGAAAATGTTCTTGAACATAGCTCAAGTGTGTCTTGGTGGAAAATGTTCTTGAACATAGCTCAAGTATGTCTTGGTGGAAAATGTTCTTGAACATAGCTCAAGTGTGTCTTGTTGGAAAATGTTCTTGAACATAGCTCAAGTGTGTCTGGTGGAAAATGTTCTTGAACATAGCTCAAGTGTGTCTTGGTGGAAAATGTACTTGAACATAGCTCAAGTGTGTCTTGGTGGAAAATGTTCTTGAACATAGCTCAAGTGTGTCTGGTGGAAAATGTTCTTGAACATAGCTCAAGTGTGTCTTGGTGGAAAATGTTCTTGAACATAGCTCAAGTGTGTCTTGTTGGAAAATGTTCTTGAACATAGCTCAAGTGTGTCTTGGTGGAAAATGTTCTTGAACATAGCTCAAGTGTGTCTTGGTGGAAAATGTTCTTGAACATAGCTCAAGTGTGTCTTGTTGGAAAATGTTCTTGAACATAGCTCAAGTGTGTCTGGTGGAAAATGTTCTTGAACATAGCTCAAGTGTGTCTTGGTGGAAAATGTTCTTGAACATAGCTCAAGTGTGTCTGGTGGAAAATGTTCTTGAACATAGCTCAAGTGTGTCTTGGTGGAAAATGTTCTTGAACATAGCTCAAGTGTGTCTTGGTGGAAAATGTTCTTGAACATAGCTCAAGTGTGTCTTGGTGGAAAATGTTCTTGAACATAGCTCAAGTGTGTCTTGGTGGAAAATGTTCTTGAACATAGCTCAAGTGTGTCTTGGTGGAAAATGTTCTTGAACATAGCTCAAGTGTGTCTTGGTGGAAAATGTTCTTGAACATAGCTCAAGTGTGTCTTGGTGGAAAATGTTCTTGAACATAGCTCAAGTGTGTCTTGTTGGAAAATGTTCTTGAACATAGCTCAAGTGTGTCTGGTGGAAAATGTTCTTGAACATAGCTCAAGTGTGTCTTGGTGGAAAATGTTCTTGAACATAGCTCAAGTGTGTCTTGGTGGAAAATGTTCTTGAACATAGCTCAAGTGTGTCTGGTGGAAAATGTTCTTGAACATAGCTCAAGTGTGTCTGGTGGAAAATGTTCTTGAACATAGCTCAAGTGTGTCTTGGTGGAAAATGTTCTTGAACATAGCTCAAGTGTGTCTTGGTGGAAAATGTTCTTGAACATAGCTCAAGTGTGTCTTGGTGGAAAATGTTCTTGAACATAGCTCAAGTGTGTCTTGTTGGAAAATGTTCTTGAACATAGCTCAAGTGTGTCTTGGTGGAAAATGTTCTTGAACATAGCTCAAGTGTGTCTTGGTGGAAAATGTTCTTGAACATAGCTCAAGTGTGTCTTGGTGGAAAATGTTCTTGAACATAGCTCAAGTGTGTCTTGTTGGAAAATGTTCTTGAACATAGCTCAAGTGTGTCTGGTGGAAAATGTTCTTGAACATAACTCAAGTGTGTCTTGGTGGAAAATGTTCTTGAACATAGCTCAAGTGTGTCTTGGTGGAAAATGTTCTTGAACATAGCTCAAGTGTGTCTTGGTGGAAAATGTTCTTGAACATAGCTCAAGTGTGTCTTGTTGGAAAATGTTCTTGAACATAGCTCAAGTGTGTCTTGTTGGAAAATGTTCTTGAACATAGCTCAAGTGTGTCTTGTTGGAAAATGTTCTTGAACATAGCTCAAGTGTGTCTTGGTGGAAAATGTTCTTGAACATAGCTCAAGTGTGTCTTGGTGGAAAATGTTCTTGAACGTAGCTCAAGTGTGTCTTGTTGGAAAATGTTCTTGAACGTAGCTCAAGTGTGTCTGGTGGAAAATGTTCTTGAACATAGCTCAAGTGTGTCTTGGTGGAAAATGTTCTTGAACATAGCTCAAGTGTGTCTTGGTGGAAAATGTTCTTGAACATAGCTCAAGTGTGTCTTGGTGGAAAATGTTCTTGAACATAGCTCAAGTGTGTCTTGGTGGAAAATGTTCTTGAACATAGCTCAAGTGTGTCTTGGTGGAAAATGTTCTTGAACATAGCTCAAGTGTGTCTTGTTGGAAAATGTTCTTGAACATAGCTCAAGTGTGTCTTGTTGGAAAATGTTCTTGAACATAGCTCAAGTGTGTCTGGTGGAAAATGTTCTTGAACATAGCTCAAGTGTGTCTGGTGGAAAATGTTCTTGAACATAGCTCAAGTGTGTCTGGTGGAAAATGTTCTTGAACATAGCTCAAGTGTGTCTTGGTGGAAAATGTTCTTGAACATAGCTCAAGTGTGTCTGGTGGAAAATGTTCTTGAACATAGCTCAAGTGTGTCTTGGTGGAAAATGTTCTTGAACATAGCTCAAGTGTGTCTTGGTGGAAAATGTTCTTGAACATAGCTCAAGTGTGTCTTGGTGGAAAATGTTCTTGAACATAGCTCAAGTGTGTCTTGTTGGAAAATGTTCTTGAACATAGCTCAAGTGTGTCTGGTGGAAAATGTTCTTGAACATAGCTCAAGTGTGTCTTGTTGGAAAATGTTCTTGAACATAGCTCAAGTGTGTCTGGTGGAAAATGTTCTTGAACATAGCTCAAGTGTGTCTTGTTGGAAAATGTTCTTGAACATAGCTCAAGTGTGTCTTGGTGGAAAATGTTCTTGAACATAGCTCAAGTGTGTCTTGGTGGAAAATGTTCTTGAACATAGCTCAAGTGTGTTTGGTGGAAAATGTTCTTGAACATAGCTCAAGTGTTTCTTGTTGGAAAATGTTCTTGAACATAGCTCAAGTGTTTCTTGTTGGAAAATGTTCTTGAACATAGCTCAAGTGTGTCTTGGTGGAAAATGTTCTTGAACAATCAATGATTCATTTGATCAAGTTTACATTGAATTTGAATCCATTGTTTGAGTAGAAGACACATAAGTGTTACTCTGGTCAACATTAGTCTACACTAGCATGTTTGCAGTAAGTCTTTAAAACAGTACTGTACATCTGGTAAATAGTGGGTCTTTGACTCACATTTTTGCAGTAAACTTGAAAACAGCAGAGATAATGTACATCTATAGAGCATTCTACAGAGCAACTTTGACTAAACTCGTGACTCCTGTCCTACAGAGCATCTTTGACTAAACTCGTGACTCCTGTCCTACAGAGCATCTTTGACTAAACTCGTGACTCCTGTCCTACAGAGCATATTTGTCTAAACTTGTGACTCCTGTCCTACAGAGCATCTTTGACTAAACTCGTGACTCCTGTCCTACAGAGCATCTTTGACTAAACTCGTGACTCCTGTCCTACAGAGCATCTTTGACTAAACTCGTGACTCCTGTCCTACAGGGCATCTTTGACTAAACTCGTGACTCCTGTCCTACAGAGCATCTTTGACTAAACTCGTGTCTCCTGTCCTACAGAGCATCTTTGACTAAACTCGTGACTCCTGTCCTACAGAGCATATTTGACTAAACTTGTGACTCCTGTCCTACAGAGCATCTTTGACTAAACTCGTGACTCCTGTCCTACAGAGCATCTTTGACTAAACTTGTGACTCCTGTCCTACAGAGCATATTTGACTAAACTTGTGACTCCTGTCCTACAGAGCATCTTTGACTAAACTCGTGACTCCTGTCCTACAGAGCATCTTTGACTAAACTCGTGACTCCTGTCCTACAGAGCATATTTGACTAAACTCGTGACTCCTGTCCTACAGAGCATATTTGACTAAACTTGTGACTCCTGTCCTACAGAGCATCTTTGACTAAACTCGTGACTCCTGTCCTACAGAGCATCTTTGACTAAACTCGTGACTCCTGTCCTACAGAGCATATTTGACTAAACTTGTGACTCCTGTCCTACAGAGCATCTTTGACTAAACTTGTGACTCCTGTCCTACAGAGCATCTTTGACTAAACTTGTGACTCCTGTCCTACAGAGCATATTTGACTAAACTTGTGACTCCTGTCCTACAGAGCATCTTTGACTAAACTCGTGACTCCTGTCCTACAGAGCATCTTTGACTAAACTCGTGACTCCTGTCCTACAGAGCATATTTGACTAAACTTGTGACTCCTGTCCTACAGAGCATATTTGACTAAACTTGTGACTCCTGTCCTACAGAGCAACTTTGACTAAACTCGTGACTCCTGTCCTACAGAGCATCTTTGACTAAACTCGTGACTCCTGTCCTACAGAGCATCTTTGACTAAACTCGTGACTCCTGTCCTACAGAGCATCTTTGACTAAACTCGTGACTCCTGTCCTACAGAGCATCTTTGACTAAACTCGTGACTCCTGTCCTACAGAGCATCTTTGACTAAACTCGTGACTCCTGTCCTACAGAGCATCTTTGACTAAACTCGTGACTCCTGTCCTACAGAGCATCTTTGACTAAACTCGTGACTCCTGTCCTACAGAGCATCTTTGACTAAACTCGTGACTCCTGTCCTACAGAGCATCTTTGACTAAACTCGTGACTCCTGTCCTTCAGAGCATCTTTGACTAAACTCGTGACTCCTGTCCTACAGAGCATCTTTGACTAAACTCGTGACTCCTGTCCTACAGAGCATCTTTGACTAAACTCGTGACTCCTGTCCTACAGAGCATCTTTGACTAAACTCGTGACTCCTGTCCTACAGAGCATCTTTGACTAAACTCGTGACTCCTGTCCTACAGAGCATCTTTGACTAAACTCGTGACTCCTGTCCTACAGAGCATCTTTGACTAAACTCGTGACTCCTGTCCTACAGAGCATCTTTGACTAAACTCGTGACTCCTGTCCTACAGAGCATCTTTGACTAAACTCGTGACTCCTGTCCTACAGAGCATCTTTGACTAAACTCGTGACTCCTGTCCTACAGAGCATCTTTGACTAAACTCGTGACTCCTGTCCTACAGAGCATCTTTGACTAAACTCGTGACTCCTGTCCTACAGAGCATCTTTGACTAAACTCGTGACTCCTGTCCTACAGAGCATCTTTGACTAAACTCGTGACTCCTGTCCTACAGAGCATCTTTGACTAAACTCGTGACTCCTGTCCTACAGAGCATCTTTGACTAAACTCGTGACTCCTGTCCTACAGAGCATCTTTGACTAAACTCGTGACTCCTGTCCTACAGAGCATCTTTGACTAAACTCAGTGCCTTTCTTAGTCTGGACTTGATTAAAAAGCCTGACATGCAGTCTGTTACCTGAACACTGAATGGCATTACTGCTGACTTGAGAGATATGTAAACATGCCACCACACTCAGAGCACTCCGATTACTGACACGGCCACTCTACCAACTTGGCCACGGCGTCCCCAGTGGACTGCAAGCTGGGTGACCAGGAGAGAGAAAGAAGTCCAGCGTGACAAGAATCCTCTTAACGCTAATATCCTGTCGTGCACCTCCATCTGTTGCTCTGCGTGCTGGAGCGCACTTTGCAGCTTCCCACCGTGTCATGTGACCTGCAGCGTTTACAACTTCCAATAACTTGACCAACTGTGACAGGATATTTTTTAAAAGCAATAACATGTCTGCTAGTATACTTTGTATTTATTGCGTGTTTCAGCAGGATTACACAAATGATACAGGGCGGATGTGTTGTTGTCATTCAACTTGTAGATGGATGATGTAACAGCTATGAAACATGAAGTAAAGAAGTATGCACGCACCAGAAGGATGAAGTAAAGAAGTATGCACGCACCAGAAGGATGAAGTAAAGAAGTATGCACGCACCAGAAGGATGAAGTAAAGAAGTATGCACGCACCAGAAGGATGAAGTAAAGAAGTGTGCACGCACCAGAAGGATGAAGTAAAGAAGTATGCACGCACCAGAAGGATGAAGTAAAGAAGTATGCACGCACCAGAAGGATGAAGTAAAGAAGTATGCACGCACCAGAAGGATGAAGTAAAGAAGTATGCACGCACCAGAAGGATGAAGTAAAGAAGTATGCAATACTTAGAAGTAAAGAAGTATGCAATACTTAATACAATATTAAGTATAAAACAATACAACAAAGCAAGATGGCTGCGCTTCAGAGCAGCGGCTTCGTGCGAGCGCTCCTGGAAGTGTAGACCGATTTGGCAAAAATACCCCTCAATTCAGTCAATTTCATGGCTGGCTCACAGCGTGTTCACTCCGTGATCACTTACGACCGACTTACGATTCTGGATGTGGAGAGATCGGGCCATTTTGGGCTGATAGATGCGTGTACGATGGACCTGCTCGCTAGCTTGGGAATTCTTCGCGAGCTACATCCAGCAGTGGCCTTTGAAGCAGCGGCGTCGACTTCCAGCGGAGACGGTCAGCGAAAGAGACGTAAGCGATGCGCTCGGAAGCAGAAGCGGGGGTGTCGGGCGGGGCTAACAACAAAGCTAAATGCTTTGTTGTTAGCGGGGCTAACGAAAAAGCTAAATGCTAATCCACAAAGAAGCGCTAATAAGGAGTCTGTTAAGCTAGAACTAGCCAGCGCCAGGCTGGATAATCCCTGCACACATAGCAATTCTTCTAGAATAATATACAACTCACATAATGTTTTTTCTGCGTCAGAGGTGGACATGCATTTTACTGAGGTGGCAAACAATCTAAAAATTCCTGTCATATCAATTCCTAGATATGGTCGAAATTATTTAAAGTGCACTATGCATAATAAACGTAACATTATTAATATTGCTACTACGGATACTTTCAACAAAAACTCCTCAAAACAGCCCACTACCTATAATATGGGCTTTTTAAACATAAGGTCATTGTCTTCCAAAACGTTATTAGTTAATGAAGTCATCAGAGACAACAATCTTGATGTCGTTGGTTTAGCCGAGACCTGGCTCAAACCAGACGAATTTTTTGCGCTGAGTGAGGCGTCTCCTCCTGGCTATGCGGGAACGCATATTGCCCGCCCCATTAAAAGGGGTGGGGGTGTTGCACTAATATACAACAAAAACTTTAGCCTTACCTCGGACCTAAATAATAAATATAACTCGTTTGAGGTGCTCACTATGAGGTTTGTCACACCGCTGCCTCTCCACCTGGCTGTCATCTACCGCCCCCCTGGGCCCTATTCGGACTTTATCAATGAATTTTCAGAGTTCGTTGCTGATCTAGTGACGCACGCCGACAATATAATCATAATGGGAGACTTTAACATCCATATGAATACCCCATCGGACCCTCCATGCGTGGCGCTCCAGACTATAATTGATAGCTGTGGTCTTACACAAATAATAAATGAACCCACGCATCGCAACGGTAATACGATAGATCTAGTGCTTGTCAGGGGTGTCACCACCTCTAAAGTTACGATACTCCCGTACACTAAAGTAATGTCCGATCATTACCTTATAAAATTCGAAGTTCTGACTCATTGTCAACAAACTAATAATAATAATAATAACTACTATAGCAGCCGCAACATTAATACTGCCACAACGACGACTCTTACTGACCTACTGCCTTCAGTAATGGCATCATTCCCAAATTATGTGGGCTCTATTGATAACCTCACTAACAGCTTTAACGACGCCCTGCGCGACACCATTGATAGTGTAGCACCGCTAAAGCTAAAAAGGGCCCCTAAAAGGCGTACCCCATGGTTTACAGAAGAAACTAAAGCCCAGAAATTATCATGTAGAAAGCTGGAACGCAAATGGCGTGCGACTAAACTTGAGGTTTTCCATCAAGCATGGAGTGATAGTTTAATAACTTATAAACGCATGCTTACCTCAGCTAAAGCTAAATATTACTCAAATCTCATCCACCTCAACAAAAATGATCCTAAATTTTTGTTTAGTACAGTAGCATCGCTAACCCAACAAGGGACTCCTCCCAGTAGCTCCACCCACTCAGCAGATGACTTTATGAATTTCTTTAATAAGAAAATTGAACTCATCAGAAAAGAGATTAAAGACAATGCATCCCAGCCACAACTGGGTTCTATTAACACAAATATGACTGTATATACAACGGACATTGCCCTCCAAAATAGTTTCTCTATTTTTGATGAAATAACATTGGAGGAATTGTTAAAATGTGTAAATGGGACAAAACAAACAACATGTTTACTTGACCCAATTCCTGGGAAACTTATCAAGGAGCTTTTTGTTTTATTAGGTCCATCAGTGTTAAATATTATAAACCTATCACTTTCCTCTGGTACTGTTCCTCTAGCATTCAAAAAAGCGGTTATTCATCCTCTACTCAAAAGACCTAACCTCGATCCTGACCTCATGGTAAACTACCGGCCGGTGTCCCACCTACCGTTTATCTCGAAAATTCTCGAAAAAATTGTCGCACAGCAGCTAAATGAACACTTAGCGTCTAACAATCTCTGTGAACCTTTTCAATCCGGTTTCAGGGCAAATCACTCTACGGAGACAGCCCTCGCAAAAATGACTAATGATCTATTGCTAACGATGGATTCTGATGCTTCATCTATGTTGCTGCTTCTTGATCTTAGCGCCGCTTTCGATACTGTTGATCATAATATTTTATTAGAGCGTATCAAAACGCGTATTGGGATGTCAGACTTAGCCTTGTCTTGGTTTAACTCTTATCTTACTGACAGGATGCAGTGTGTCTCCCATAACAATGTGACCTCGGACTATGTTAAGGTAACGTGCGGAGTTCCCCAGGGTTCAGTTCTTGGCCCTGCACTCTTTAGTATTTACATGCTGCCGCTAGGTGACATTATACGCAAGTACGGTGTTAGCTTTCACTGTTATGCTGATGACACTCAACTCTACATGCCCCTAAAGCTGACCAACACGCCGGATTGTAGTCAGCTGGAGGCGTGTCTTAATGAAATTAAACAATGGATGTCCGCTAACTTTTTGCAACTCAACGCTAAGAAAACGGAAATGCTGATTATCGGTCCTGCTCAACACCAACATCTATTTAATAATACCACCTTAACATTTGACAACCAAACAATTAAACAAGGCGACTCGGTAAAGAATCTGGGTATTATCTTCCACCCAACTCTCTCGTTTGAGTCACACATTAAGAGTGTTACTAAAACGGCCTTCTTTCATCTCCGTAATATCGCTAAAATTCGTTCCATTTTGTCCACAAGCGATGCTGAGATCATTATTCATGCGTTCGTTACGTCTCGTCTCGATTACTGTAACGTATTATTTTCGGGCCTCCCTATGTCTAGCATTAAAAGATTACGGATGGTACAAAATGCGGCTGCTAGACTTTTGACAAAAACAAGAAAGTTTGATCATATTACGCCTATACTGGCTCACTTGCACTGGCTTCCTGTGCACCTAAGATGCGACTTTAAGGTTTTACTACTTACGTATAAAATACTACACGGTCAAGCTCCTGCCTATCTTGACGATTGTATTGTACCATATGTCCCGGCAAGAAATCTGCGTTCAAAGAACTCCGGCTTATTAGTGATTCCCAGAGCCCAAAAAAAGTCTGCGGGCTATAGAGCGTTTTCTATTCGGGCTCCAATACTATGGAATGCCCTCCCGGTAAAAGTTAGAGATGCTACCTCAGTAGAAGCATTTAAGTCTCATCTTAAAACTCATTTGTATACTCTAGCCTTTAAATAGACTCCCTTTTTAGACCAGTTGATCTGCCGTTTCTTTTCTTTTCTTTTCTACTCTGCTCCGGGGTGGACCGCTAGCCTGTCCATCAGATGGGGACATCTCTACGCTGCTGACCCGTCTCCGCTCGGGATGGTTCCCGCTGGCCCCACCATGGACTGGACTTTCGCTGATGTGTTGGACTTTCACAATATTATGTCAGACCCACTCGACACCGAGGATGTCGTTGTGGCTTGTACAGCCCTTTGAGACACTAGTGATTTAGGGCTATATAAATAAACATTGATTGATTGATTGATTGAAGTATGCACGCACCAGAAGGATGAAGTAAAGAAGTATGCACGCACCAGAAGGATGAAGTAAAGAAGAATGCACGCACCAGAAGGATGATTTAATTTCTAAATAAAAGAACAATTAAACCAATCATTTCAGTGCCATTGCTTGTTTCCATTTAAAAACATGTTTTAAAATAGTTATTTAAATGTTTGAAATACTTATTTAACAATGGCTTTTTTTGGTCCAAGGTTAAAAATGAATTTGAAATCATCTAAAATTAGTAATTATATTATCAATAATTATATTGAATTATTAATACATATATACGTTCATTTATACAGTATATACATATGAGCACACGTGCATACGCTTGCACATAGATACACACATACTGTACATACATACACACATCTACACGTGTATGTTTGTGCATTTGTAGTGTAATAATGTCCATTGTCGTTTGTGTGTTGTTCGTATCTACTTCACTCGTGGTGTCATGTTTGTGCATTTGTAGTGTAATAATGTCCATTGTCTTTTGTGTGTTGTTCATATCTACTTCACTCGTGGTATCATGTTTGTGCATTTGTAGTGTAATAATGTCCATTGTCGTTTGTGTGTTGTTAATATCTACTTCACTCGTGGTATCATGTTTGTGCATTTGTAGTGTAATAATGTCCATTGTCGTTTGTGTGTTGTTCGTATCTACTTCACTCGTGGTGTCGTGTTTGTGCATTTGTAGTGTAATAATGTCCATTGTCGTTTGTGTGTTGTCCGTATCTACTTCACTCGTGGTATCATGTTTGTGCATTAGTAGTGTAATAATGTCCATTGTCATTTGTGTGTTGTTCATATCTACTTCACTCGTGGTATCATGTTTGTGCATTTGTAGTGTAATAATGTTCATTGTCGTTTGTGTGTTGTTAATATCTACTTCACTCGTGGTATCATGTTTGTGCATTTGTAGTGTAATAATGTTCATTGTCGTTTGTGTGTTGTTAATATCTACTTCACTCGTGGTATCATGTTTGTGCATTTGTAGTGTAATAATGTTCATTGTCATTTGAGTGTTGTTAATATCTACTTCACTCGTGGTATCATGTTTGTGCATTTGTAGTGTAATAATGTCCATTGTCGTTTGTGTGTTGTCCGTATCTACTTCACTCGTGGTATCATGTTTGTGCATTTGTAGTGTAATAATGTCCATTGTCGTTTGTGTGTTGTTCATATCTACTTCACTCGTGGTGTCATGTTTGTGCATTTGTAGTGTAATAATGTTCATTGTCATTTGTGTGTTGTTCATATCTACTTCACTCGTGGTATCATGTTTGTGCATTTGTAGTGTAATAATGTTCTTTGTCATTTGTGTGTTGTTCATATCTACTTCACTCGTGGTATCATGTTTGTGCATTTGTAGTGTAATAATGTTCATTGTCATTTGAGTGTTGTTAATATCTACTTCACTCGTGGTATCATGTTTGTGCATTTGTAGTGTAATAATGTCCATTGTCGTTTGTGTGTTGTCCGTATCTACTTCACTCGTGGTATCATGTTTGTGCATTTGTAGTGTAATAATGTCCATTGTCGTTTGTGTGTTGTTCATATCTACTTCACTCGTGGTGTCATGTTTGTGCATTTGTAGTGTAATAATGTTCTTTGTCATTTGAGTGTTGTTAATATCTACTTCACTCGTGGTATCATGTTTGTGCATTTGTAGTGTAATAATGTTCTTTGTCGTTTGTGTGTTGTTCATATCTACTTCACTCGTGGTATCATGTTTGTGCATTTGTAGTGTAATAATGTTCATTGTCGTTTGTGTGTTGTTCATATCTACTTCACTCGTGGTATCATGTTTGTGCATTTGTAGTGTAATAATGTTCATTGTCGTTTGTGTGTTGTTAATATCTACTTCACTCGTGGTATCATGTTTGTGCATTTGTAGTGTAATAATGTCCATTGTCTTTTGTGTGTTGTTAATATCTACTTCACTCGTGGTATCATGTTTGTGCATTTGTAGTGTAATAATGTCCATTGTCGTTTGTGTGTTGTTAATATCTACTTCACTCGTGGTATCATGTTTGTGCATTTGTAGTGTAATAATGTCCATTGTCGTTTGTGTGTTGTTCGTATCTACTTCACTCGTGGTGTCATGTTTGTGCATTTGTAGTGTAATAATGTCCATTGTCGTTTGTGTGTTGTCCGTATCTACTTCACTCGTGGTATCATGTTTGTGCATTAGTAGTGTAATAATGTCCATTGTCATTTGTGTGTTGTTCATATCTACTTCACTCGTGGTATCATGTTTGTGCATTTGTAGTGTAATAATGTTCATTTTCGTTTGTGTGTTGTTCATATCTACTTCACTCGTGGTATCATGTTTGTGCATTTGTAGTGTAATAATGTTCATTGTCGTTTGTGTGTTGTTAATATCTACTTCACTCGTGGTATCATGTTTGTGCATTTGTAGTGTAATAATGTTCATTGTCATTTGAGTGTTGTTCATATCTACTTCACTCGTGGTATCATGTTTGTGCATTTGTAGTGTAATAATGTTCATTGTCGTTTGTGTGTTGTTAATATCTACTTCACTCGTGGTATCATGTTTGTGCATTTGTAGTGTAATAATGTTCATTGTCATTTGAGTGTTGTTCATATCTACTTCACTCGTGGTATCATGTTTGTGCATTTGTAGTGTAATAATGTTCTTTGTCATTTGTGTGTTGTTCATATCTACTTCACTCGTGGTATCATGTTTGTGCATTTGTAGTGTAATAATGTTCATTGTCATTTGAGTGTTGTTCATATCTACTTCACTCGTGGTATCATGTTTGTGCATTTGTAGTGTAATAATGTTCTTTGTCATTTGTGTGTTGTTCATATCTACTTCACTCCTGGTGTCATGTTTGTGCATTTGTAGTGTAATAATGTCCATTGTCGTTTGTGTGTTGTTCATATCTACTTCACTCGTGGTGTCATGTTTGTGCATTTGTAGTGTAATAATGTCCATTGTCGTTTGTGTGTTGTTCATATCTACTTCACTCGTGGTGTCATGTTTGTGCATTTGTAGTGTAATAATGTCCATTGTCGTTTGTGTGTTGTTCATATCTACTTCACTCGTGGTATCATGTTTGTGCATTTGTAGTGTAATAATGTCCATTGTCATTTGTGTGTTGTTAATATCTACTTCACTCGTGGTATCATGTTTGTGCATTTGTAGTGTAATAATGTTCATTGTCGTTTGTGTGTTGTTAATATCTACTTCACTCGTGGTATCATGTTTGTGCATTTGTAGTGTAATAATGTTCATTGTCATTTGTGTGTTGTTAATATCTACTTCACTCGTGGTATCATGTTTGTGCATTTGTAGTGTAATAATGTCCATTGTCATTTGTGTGTTGTTCATATCTACTTCACTCGTGGTATCATGTTTGTGCATTTGTAGTGTAATAATGTTCTTTGTCATTTGTGTGTTGTTCATATCTACTTCACTCGTGGTATCATGTTTGTGCATTTGTAGTGTAATAATGTTCATTGTCATTTGTGTGTTGTTAATATCTACTTCACACGTGGTATCATGTTTGTGCATTTGTAGTGTAATAATGTTCATTGTCATTTGTGTGTTGTTCATATCTACTTCACTCGTGGTATCATGTTTGTGCATTTGTAGTGTAATCATTTGTGTGTTGTTAATATCTACTTCACTTGTGGTATCATGTTTGTGCATTTGTAGTGTAATAATGTTCATTGTCATTTGTGTGTTGTTAATATCTACTTCACACGTGGTATCATGTTTGTGCATTTGTAGTGTAATAATGTTCATTGTCATTTGTGTGTTGTTCATATCTACTTCACTCGTGGTATCATGTTTGTGCATTTGTAGTGTAATAATGTTCATTGTCGTTTGAGTGTTGTTAATATCTACTTCACTCGTGGTATCATGTTTGTGCATTTGGTATTTGCAGATGTTCTCTTGTTGTTTTTCTTCAATAATAATAACTAGTATTAAGGAAAATGTAACAAAGTATTTTTCTTTCCTCTCAATTATTGATCCTATATATGAGGTCATTTATGAAACATTTTATCTTTCCTCTCAAATGTTGAAATGAGTTTTCTGATGCACAGTATGTTGAAGTGTTCTTTCGTCTACGTACATGCACAGTATGTTGAAGTGTTCTTTCATCTACGTACATGCACAGTATGTTGAAGTGTTCTTTCGTCTACGTACATGCACAGTATGTTGAAGTGTTCTTTCATCTACGTACATGCACAGTATGTTGAAGTCTTCTTTCATCTACGTACATGCACAGTATGTTGAAGTGTTCTTTCATCTACGTACATGCACAGTATGTTGAAGTGTTCTTTCGTCTACGTACATGCACAGTATGTTGAAGTGTTCTTTCGTCTACGTACATGCACAGTATGTTGAAGTGTTCTTTCATCTACGTACATGCACAGTATGTTGAAGTGTTCTTTCGTCTACGTACATGCACAGTATGTTGAAGTGTTCTTTCGTCTACGTACATGCACAGTATGTTGAAGTGTTCTTTCATCTACGTACATGCACAGTATGTTGAAGTGTTCTTTCATCTACGTACATGCACAGTATGTTGAAGTCTTCTTTCGTCTACGTACATGCACAGTATGTTGAAGTCTTCTTTCGTCTACGTACATGCACAGTATGTTGAAGTGTTCTTTCATCTACGTACATGCACAGTATGTTGAAGTGTTCTTTCATCTACGTACATGCACAGTATGTTGAAGTGTTCTTTCGTCTACGTACATGCACAGTATGTTGAAGTGTTCTTTCATCTACGTACATGCACAGTATGTTGAAGTGTTCTTTCGTCTACGTACATGCACAGTATGTTGAAGTGTTCTTTCATCTACGTACATGCACAGTATGTTGAAGTGTTCTTTCGTCTACGTACATGCACAGTAGGTTGAAGTGTTCTTTCGTCTACGTACATGCACAGTATGTTGAAGTGTTCTTTCATCTACGTACATGCACAGTATGTTGAAGTGTTCTTTCGTCTACGTACATGCACAGTATGTTGAAGTCTTCTTTCGTCTACGTACATGCACAGTATGTTGAAGTCTTCTTTCGTCTACGTACATGCACAGTATGTTGAAGTGTTCTTTCGTCTACGTACATGCACAGTATGTTGAAGTGTTCTTTCATCTACTTTGTATTTTCTTATTGTGTTTCATGCCAAAAAAAGGTCTTAAATATCCTTAAACTTCCATCCCATTAGCAAAATAAAAGCTTTGCTGCGCCAATTGAAAGCAAACAGTTAGCTTCAACCAGCGAGACGCTGAAGCTTAAAAAATGACAACCAAGAAGACTTTTCGACACAATAAAAGCCCAAATAAAAGTGTTTGCAGCTCAAAAAGCGGCCCTTGATAGCTGTGGTGGTCACCATGATCTCATTGCATAGTTTGCTATGTTATGATTTTTTTTCATGTCAAAACAAATCTGTGTTATTAATTAGTATTACCATGTCTATATTTTATATCGTTTGGCTTTATTTTCAATGGTCGCTGCTTGTTGTACAATGTACTTCCTGGAGAATGTTCAAGTGTTTAGAGACTTTTATTATTTTCTTTATGAAAGAGGACTAGCAATAAATCTAGCAGCTTTTTCCGGTGTTATAGTAGAATGTACTGGTGTTTAGAGACGTCACTGTCCTCTTGATATTTGCATATTTTCTAGATCGCTGTCCACGGGTATATCTGGGATATATGAAGTACGCTGCCTACGTTCCAGACACCTCTCCTTTACTTCATCACAACATCCTGTTTGGGCAGTTAAAGTCTAGTCAATATATGACCACCATACATCCATTCTTGTTGTAACGACCTGCTGGTGGTAATGTTTGATGAGGAAGTGTTGTAGTGTGTCCACTTAGACGAAGGTGTTTGCACGGTACTTAAAAACTGTTGGAATTGGGCTAGTTGTTATCATAAGATTGGCAATAAAAGTTAAAAATAGCGTGTGACTTCATCTGGAGACTACAAGGCATTATACTTTATTTGTTTTCACGTTAAAAAAAAAACCCAAAACTATTAAGGTGTAGCGGCTATGATTTTGCTGTGGCGGCTTAGTTATTACATTAAGGCAGGGGTGGGCAATTAATTTTTACCGGGGGCCGCATGAGCAACCCGAGCACTGCTGGAGGGCCACACCGACAATATTTCAATTCAATTTTGCTCAAATTATTTTTGATTTACCGTAAGATAAATAATAATAATAATAATATTTTAATTTAACCTAACTTATCTTTATACAAAAGCAGATGGCTTTTGATGGTTTTATTTTTAACACTTTCTTACACAACACTTCCTGATGTATATTACTATACAAACATTTCAATTTCTGTCACTTTATCCTGCATCGTCTTTGTTGCGAACGTAGCACACCTGTAAGGTGATTGGCAAAGAAGGAGGAAGCGTTGCTGTTGCGGAAATGAGGAGTGAGGATAGATGTGCGTGTGGAAAGAACGAGATAAGTTGAGCTGTGTTAGTATTGGTTGCTCAATAAAAGTTTAAAAAGAGCATCAGACTTGGTGTGCACTTCTTCTGGACGCTAGAATTGATGTCAGAAGTGGGATGAAATACCTTCCAGTTCGCCTTGCCATCAAACCTGGGAGTCTTCATTGAGGGCGGAATTCCCCCCGTGGCAAGCAGCGTGGCTGCACCTGTAAACGCTCTCTCTCTCTCTCTCTCTCTCTCTCTCTCTGTCTGTCTCTCTCTCTGTCTCTCTCTGTCTCTCTCTTTGCGGCGAGCTCCTCACGTGGCACGTACCTCCCGATGACGTGGCACACAAACAGTGCAGTATGGCAAAGTTGTACTTCTGCCACCAATTGTAGCGTCCAGAAGAAGTGCACACCAAGTCTGACGCTCTTTAAACTTTTATTGAGCAAGCTATACTAACACAGCTCAACTTATCTCGTTCCTTCCACACGCACGTCTATCCTCACTCCTCATTTACGCAACTCAAGAAGACAACATCTACTTCAGCAGGTGGTTACACTATATTCTTTAAAGACAGCAACGTGTGTACCACAAATTAAACACACGGCTTTACCTTTACTTGGCAGTCCATGTCTTGTTGAAAACACGCCATTTTTCAGCAACTTTTTTCTTTTTAGCGTCTCGGGGATAACCGGGCATCACTTGTCGCTGTGCGCCTTCCCTCACAGGACATACGCACATATAACACTTTTCAAAATAAAAGCAGCACAGTTGTATTGTACGCACGACAAAGATAATTTTGTTAATTTATTTTGTAATTTGTGATTGCCGCTGCGCGCACGAGCATACGTCCACACGGAAGTAATACAAATAACGCTTTTCAAAACAAAAGCAGCACCGTTGTATTGCACACTCGAAATAGATACTTTTTTAAAATGTATTTTGTAATTGATAATTGGCCTCACGCGGGCCGGACAGGGACGTACAAAGGGCCGGATGTGGTCCACGGGCCGCAGAATGCCCAGGTCTGCATTAAGGGGAATCCGTGAATTGATTAAAATGGTATTTTATTTTTATTAAGGATCCCCATTAGCTGGTTGCCACAACAACCTACTAGTCTTCCTGGGGTCCACAATCTCAATACAATTACAAGTAAAAGCATATAATTATAACTACACAATAAAGAAACAAATAAAAGCATCAACAAGCAAACATTTTACAGTCACAGAATATTAATGAGCATATAAATATAAGTACACAATACAAAACCAAACAAATCATCAACAAGCAAACTAATTTACAGACTCAGATGAAATATTATTTTCCTTTTAAAAAGCTGTTTACTTTCAATGCCGGTGAGAATTGGAGGCAGGTCATTCCACACTGTAAAAAAAAATCCTATTTTTAAGGTTAATTTACTCTAAATTTCTACTGTAATTTTTCTATTTTTTTTAAATAGTTTATAAAACTGTAGAATTGAAGACATTATCTTTAAATAAGCAATCCACCTGTTATGTTAAGTAATATGCCACTAATGACAAACTATGTATATTTCTATTTTTTTTTACAGAAAAATACCAAATTAATTATACATAGCATTTTCTTTTTTCTTAAATTACTTTCAAATTCATGTAAAATGACAGTAATTATCGTTCATTAAATATGTAGCTTGTTATATAAAAGTCTATGTCCATACTAACAATCTAATAAAGGTATTTTCTGCAGAACTGTTTGCATCGTCACTTTATTAAAGGTGGTTGATTTTAATAATTTAGTTAAAATCTGTAAAATTACGATATTTTTCCGCAAAACGTTTCATGAAAATTTCTGTAAATATAATGTTTTTGATCATTATTTGGTTTACAATGTTTTACTTTAATGTTATGGTTTTCGTTTGGCTGCCAGTAGATGACGTTTTTTTAAAGAATTTTTTTTTACAGTGCAGAGTGATACAGATCTATAAATAAAAGATTTCCGCAGAGCATTCTTCCTGGGACCAGGGAGTACAAAATGCCCCTCACTGGTATTATGATTATGCACAGTGCTACTGTGAACTATTTGGGCCATGAGAAAAGCAGAGCATCTACTGTAGTTCTTTTGGGCAAGAGAAAGATGATTTAGTAGCTGAACTTGTAAATCCAGAACAGCAAACACAGTAGCTGCTTGATGTCACTTCTTAGAAACAAGTTGAGTTCAGACTGATGACTGTCATTACATCATCAATCATTATGATGATAAAACATGTTTTCACTTCAAATGTAGAGCTTTTCAACTAAAAGAACCTTGAATACACTTCAGATCATTTAGTAGAGAAAACACAATGAAGGGGTGATCAATGGAGAAGTTTGTAGCTCCTAAGTTTGATAGCACTTCACATTCAACCATAGAGCTTTCTTGGCCCATGCAATCAAAGAGATTGAATTGAAAGTTTGGCAAGGCTAAAACAACAAGCTAAGGACCGGGTGGGTGGTGGACTATTTATGAAACGCGTCTCTTCTCTGGGCTCCATTTCCTTCTCAAAACAGCTAAGATTCCATTTGTGTCGTCCGCAGGGTTGCTTCTTTTTCATTTCTAGCGACGCCGATAAGATCAACTTTCCTCTGCTAAATCTCATCAAAACAACAGCTGGATTATCGCAGGTTCAGGATCTACCCTGACTTCCTGTGAAAAGGTCCTGGTGGTGGAGGTTAATCCAGGTGCACAGATGCTCCACTTGGTGTTTCCTGCTCTGGCTCCTGATGCCCCTGCAAGGCTTGCAAAGCTCCAGGTGGAAATTAACTCCAGCCCAAAGTGGCTCTTAGAAATAACTTCACTAAAATTCCAGAGGATCAAAAAAAGTTGATGACCTGCAGAAAGTCTGTCTTAGAGACATTTGTTTAACCTTAATTCACTTTAAAACATTTAATGCCATGAAAACATGGACTTGTTTTTTTCTCCAATCAAACCATATCAATATCCATCTTCATAAGCTATCATTAAACTATTTCAAGTACCATATATTATATCTTAACATGTCTAAATCTGCAAGTGAGCAAAATTGCTATTGCAAATTCCCTTCCCCTGACTAACTGCATACTGACACAATGAGAGCAGTTCCACTTTTCAACTGTAGATGTCAGTGTTGGCACGGAGAGAGTTGAACACTCCGTTTTTATTCCCTAAAACATTTATTTATTGCTAAATGTCTGCTAGTAAATATGTAGCATTTCTTTAACTCTCTTTATTTATTAATAAACATCAGGAAAAAAATAGAAATTCTGGTGCAATGCATCTTTTAGTGGTGAGCATTTATCTATTTTTATTTTTATGTTTATATGTTTATTTTCTTTTTTATTAAATCCACATAAAAAACACAAGATACACTTACAATTAGTGCACCAACCCAAAAAAAACCTCCCTCCCCCATTTACACTCATTCACACAAAAGGGTTGTTTCTTTCTGTTATTAATATTCTGCTTCCTACATTATATATCAATATATATCAATACAGTCTGCAAGGGATACAGTTATTAATATTAACAATATATCAATATATATCAATACAGTCTGCAAGGGATACAGTTATTAATATTAACAACATATATCAATACAGTCTGCAAGGGATACAGTTATTAATATTAACAATATATATTAATACAGTCTGCAAGGGATACAGTCCGTAAGCACACATGATTGTGCGTGCTGCTGCTCCACTAATAGTACTAACCTTTAACACTTCATTTGACTCATTTTCATTCAGTACTAGTTTCTATGTAACTGTTTTTGTATTGTTTTACTTTCTTTTTTATTCAAGAAAATATTTTTAATTTATTTATCTTATTTTATTTTATACATTTTTAAAAAAAAGGACCTTATCTTCACCAGACCAGGTTGTCAATGAAATGAGATTGTTTAAAGGGTTCTTAAAAACCAGGTCCAGTCCAGGTCGGGCTCAGCAACACACACCTTCATTTATGTGCATTCAAAATTAGAGGAACACAACAACAAATTGCATATAATCTATAAACAAAATTACATTTTCAAAAAAAGCGGTTGAGGACTTCCCATCTTTTTTTTAATGTTTTTTGGCATCATTATCGTTTTCAACCATATAACTTTCTAAAGTTAAAAAATACTGAATACATGTTTTAAAGAAAGTAATACTAAGTGAATATCTGTTTTTGGCCTTAAAAATAAACCTTTTAGCGAGTACTATAATGAAATGGACTAAATCGTGACTGTCACTGAACTCTCCTAAAAGAATAGAATAGAATAGAAAGTACTTTATTGATCCCTGGGGAAATTCAGCACCACAGTTTGCTCACAATAGACAATAATAATTATAAATAATATAATATAATATGGATGTATAATATATAAATAATATAAATATATTCTACATATGCTCTACATTTAAGTGCAGAAACCACATCAAGCTTCCGAAACAAACTAATCCTTAAACACATTTTTTCAACTTCCACCCAAAACCAAGACACAATATGACCATACCAAAACAATTTTGCTAAATGTCTGCTAGTAAATATGTAGCATTTCTTTAACTGTGTTTATTTATTAATAAACATCAGGAAAAAAATAGAAATGATGGTACAGTGCATCTTTTAGTGATGAGCATTTATTTTTAACGTGTCGATGGTTGATTTGACATATTCAAAAACACTCTTAAATACTGTTTAGCGAGTAATATACATTCTAAAAAATGATTGTAATTTAAAAATAAACATTCAGAATATTTTGAAAATACTTTGTAATCACACAGTATTTAACTAATAAGAAGAATACCAATAGTGTGAGGGGAAGTATAATTAGTATCCATCTATAAACAATACAATTAAATGCTGACATCATTGAATTGCAACAATTGCATTTAAGCAACTGGAACTGTTTTAATTATTGCACTCCTGAGTCTGATTGCTTCTACTGTACTGAAATTAAATGTATGCACAAATGTGACGTGACAAATATACATGACATGCATATTATTATCTGGACTGAAAGCAACTGCAGGGAAAAAATACTGTCTTCATTATTGTTTTTGGTTTAATATTACAGCTTAATAAAAATATTGACTGTAAAGTAAGTTGTATAAATTACAAATGAGTACAGCTGATTTGATTACACAACTTCATTTTTAATGAGTATTTAATCATGCATGGTTTGCATTATTGTGTCATCTGTCGAATATATTCTGCTTTTTGCTGTATCAGGAAACACATGTTTTTCATGCTTTTACGCTGCACATCTTTTATTGCCACGCCGCACTTGAATGCAGCATGAAAGAAATATGGCTTTAAGCAACATTAAAGGCTTATTAAGGTCATTTCTTTAACATCTTTCACTTCTCGTTTGGCTTAGGTCGATACTGAGCTCGCATGGAAGTCATTACTGGCAGGAGAAGCTTTCTCTCTCGCTTGCTTTGCTCTCCGTGCCTTTTTGTGCTTGCATCTGTGTGCTAATCACCTGAAGGCCACACCAAGTCAAGAAGGTCAAGTGACCTGGAATGGATGGAGTCCAAGTCGGACCAGGCAACTGAATCACAGCACAGCTACAACGAGATGATGATGACACGTCTCTTTATGTAGTTGCTTGTAGGGTCGGACATAATGAGCCACAAATGGACCTTTGCAAATAAAATGTGGCAAATAGTAGATTCATCGTGTGTTTTAAGGCAAAGTCTAGCACAGGCGCTGCTAATACAGGCTCAACTATGTTTGAACTGTAAATAAGACTCAGATGTTAAGTCAGATGCATAAGACCCAACAATATTCCAATTAGTATAAATCAGGGGTGTCCAAACTTTTTCCACTGAGGGCCACACATGGAAAAATGTAAGCATACGGGGGCCATTTTGATATTTTTCATTTTCAAACCATAACAAAATATATAGATTGTTGTTTTTTTTAACCTTTAGGGCTCCCGGGGACCAATCAAGGGTCACGGGTTTCAGTCATTAAAATTTTTAAAATAAGTCAAATTATTATTATTATTTTGTACAGAATATCTCTGTATCAACTTCAGGTTGATATCAAGTTAAAAAACAGGTTTTATGCCTTTTCTGTCAAAGACAACTTTTTTTTTTATAGTAAAACTGAAATATGCAGTATTTAGTCATTAGAGACAGCATTGATTTGAATTATTTTATATTTTTGAGTAATCACAGTGAAAAGTTAAATAAAATCCCACTAAATATATTTGGGACCCAAAAGGTCTCCCACTCATAAAGTGATACATTTTTACTTTTCACACTTAAATTACGAGATCAACTTCAGATTTATCTGTCGATTTTACGTTTGAACTATTATTTTGTTTGTTTTATGCTCTTTTGTCAAATAAAACTTTCATGTTTTTATATGGCAACCACACAATATATGCAATATTTTTTCCACATAAAACATTTTAAAGTGACATTTTTTTAAGTAATAATTCATTGTAACATGGATTTTTTGTCTTTTTTCTCTCTCGAGCAATGGCAAAAAAAAAGAAAAGTAAAGAAAGACAAAAGAAAAAAAAACAGCCTGCATGGCAACTTTGTGTCAACATTGTAACTTTTTCTCCTTCGATTTCACCGCATTCCACTCTTTTAAAATGTTTCTTTTTATTTTTGCATCCATCCATCTACCGCTTATTCCCTTCGGGGTCGCGGGGGGCGCTGGAGCCTATCTCAGCTACAATCGGGTGGAAGGCGGTGTACACCCTGGACAAGTCGCCACCTCATCACAGGGCCAACACAGATAGACAACATTCACACACTATAGGGACCATTTAGTGTTGCCAATCAACTTATCCCCAGGTGCATGTCTTTGGAGGTGGGAGGGGCCTATCCCCAGGTGCATGTCTTGGGAGGTGGGAGGGGCCTATCCCCAGGTGCATGTCTTTGGAGGTGGGAGGGGCCTATCCCCAGGTGCATGTCTTTGGAGGTGGGAGGAAGCCGGACACGGGGAGAACATGCAAACTCCACACAGAAAGATCCCGAGGCCGGGATTGAACTCATGACTACTCAGGACCTTCATATTGTGAGGCAGACGCACTAACCCCTCTTCCACCGTGCTGCCCTTAATTTTTGCAATACTATCAATTTTGCAATTTTTGCAGAATGTGTGGGGGGCCGGTAAACGATTAGCTGCGGGCCGCAAATGACCCCGGGGCCGCACTTTGGACACCTCTGGTATAAATGAGCAATATACATACATTTATAGAAAAACTATATCACATTTTATTGTTTTGATTTGAATTAACAAAGGAAATTTAGTTGAATACTATCACTTATTTCTGCTGTTTATAAATTGAAAACTCATTTATTTTTTTCATCTTTCCTAATTTCATTAGGATTTTATCGATTGGAATTATTATTTTTTGCAGAGAATTGAAAAAAGGAATGTAAAAAAAAAACAGCACACAAAGTCTAGTTGTAGTCATTTGTTGTATGGATGTGCTAAAATACTCTGAGCCAAACTGATGAAACTTTTATGAAAAAAAACCTTGCAAAAGTCAAATATGTTCTCCTTGTTTACAGTTCAGTCCCACGATGAAAGGAGCTGCTGAAAAAGTGATATGAATGATGATATATAATAAACAATGACGTGCATACATCACACATTTAGTCTTCACTTACAATACTTCATGTATGGTTATTTAAAGCCTCCGTGGGTGAAGCCTCCGTGGGTGAAGCCTCCGTGGGTGAAGCCTCCGTGGGTGATTCACGTGCAGCCACAATTTTCTCCAAATAGCCCGTTGTGGTGTAGAGAAAAAAAGTAAAAAACAAATATTTTATAATGTGTTATTCTTTTATTTGTATGAATTAGTTATCCTAAACTATTTTTTAAATCTTTCCAACAAATTAGATTATTCAAATACAAATTACCAAAATACACTTTATATCCTGTACTATGAACATGAACATGCCAACATTTGATTTCAAAAGTCTAAATTGCTCGCATGCTAATAGTGTCAGATTCCAAGTACAGTAATTACAGGCTTTCTGCGGGTACCAGGAAATGGGATGGCTTTTTAATGCCACTTAAGAGACATTTAATGCCCAGATAGTCAAAAGCGTACAATTGTCCGTTTAGACCAAATTGTAGGCATTTGACAATAACGTGGAATAGTTGACAAGTTGATATTCTCCTTGTTTACATTAGCACTAACTTAATAACAATGCAAATAACCCTTTCAAACACAATGTTTTTACTACATTATTCATTTGTATTTGGAAGGTGAATAACGTAACTATCATAAATAGGTCAATAAACACCAACATAAAATGGACTCAATATTTGTTAGCAAAAATGTCACTTCAATAGATATTGAACATTTGATGTGGCCTTTTTCCCTCGTTTGTGTCATTTTTGTTGCCAACTGCATGACATTTTTGAATGCCTCAACTTTTGAATGCTATTTAGGGCCTTCACATATTTAATGACTTTCAATGCTTTTTATTGGGCTGCAAGATGAAGCAACATCAAATCCACTTTGAGGTTTTAATAACCGCAAGAGTTTTCATGTTGTTTTTCCTGTCGTCAGCACATTTGAGTGACAGACATGTTTGCCAATCAGATCTGGAGACAAATGTCTGACTCTGTGCATTCGCTCTCAGCACCCGAGCGCAGTTATTTCACCGCAGAATTAACTGAACGCAGTGAGCCCTCCACAATATTTGTCTCGGTGGGCGCCATCTTTACAAACAGGAAGTCCGTGCAGAGACGACCTCCCTGCTCGACATGAGGAGTTCTGCAAAATAACACAAATTATGAGAGGAAAAAAAGATATGTTTACAAAGTCAAATGTGCCGATGTGGGAACATTCTAGTGTCACATCATTTGGGCAATATGAGCCCATCAACAGCAGCGCGTGAAACAACAAGTTCAAAACAAAACAGCTGCAAAGATACACTATACTTAGAGAATTAAATAATAACAAAATATACACTTAGAGAATTAAATAATAACAAAATATATACTTAGAGAATTAAATAATAACAAAATATATACTTAGAGAACTAAATAATAACAAAATATATACTTAGAGAACTAAATAATAACAAAAAAATATACTTAGAGAGGCCCTGTGATGAGGTGGCGACTTGTCCAGGGTGTACCCCGCCTTCCGCCCGATTGTAGCTGAGATAGGCTCCAGCGACCCCCGCAACCCCAACGGGAATAAGCGGTAGAAAATGGATGGATGGATGGATACTTAGAGAACAAAATAATAACAAAATATATACGTAGAGAACAAAATAATAACACAATATATACTTAGAGGAGAACAAAATAATAACAAAATATATACTTAGAGAACAAAATAATAACAAAAAAATATACTTAGAGAACAAAATAATAACAAAATATAAATACTTAGAGAACAAAATAATAACAAAACATATACCTAGAAGAGAACAAAATAATAACAAAATATACACGTAGAGAACAAAATAATAACAAAATATATACTTAGAGAACAAAAAAATAACAAAATATATACTTAGAGGAGAACAAAATAATAACAAAATATATACTTAGAGAACAAAACAATAACAAAAAATATACTTAGAGAACAAAATAATAACAAAATATATACTTAAAGGAGAACAAAATAATAACAAAATATATACTTAGAGGAGAACAAAATAGTAACAAAATATATACTTAGAGAACAAAATAATAACAAAAAAATATACTTAGACAACAAAATAATAACAAAATATAATTACTTAGAGAACAAAATAATAACAAAACATATACCTAGAGGAGAACAAAAATAATAACAAAATATATACGTAGAGAACAAAATAATAACAAATTATATACTTAGAGAACAAAAAAATAACACAATATATACTTAGAGGAGAACAAAATAATAACAAAATATATACTTAGAGAACAAAACAATAACAAAAAATATACTTAGAGAACAAAATAATAACAAAATATATACTTAAAGGAGAACAAAATAACAACAAAATATATACTTAGAGGAGAACAAAATAATAACAAAATATATACTTAGAGAACAAAATAATAACAAAATATATACTTAGACAACAAAATAATAACAAAATAATAACACAATATATACTTAGAGAACAAAATAATAACAAAATATATACTTAAAGGAGAACAAAATAACAACAAAATATATACTTAGAGGAGAACAAAATAATAACAAAATATATACTTAGAGAACAAAATAATAACAAAATATATACTTAGACAACAAAATAATAACAAAATAATAACACAATATATACTTAGAGAACAAAATAATAACAAAATATATACTTAGAGAACACAATAATAACAAAATATATACTTAGAAAACAAAATAATAACAAAATATATACATAGAGGAGAACACAATAATAACAAAATATATACTTAGAGAACAAAATAATAACAAAATATATACTTAGAGGAGAAAATATATATATATATATATATATGTATATATATATATATATATATATATATATATATATATATATATATATATATATATATATATATATATATATATATATATATATATATATATATATATATATATATATATATATATATATATATATATATATATATATATATATATATACGTAGAGGACAACAAAATAATAACACAATATTTACTTAGAGGAGAACAAAATTATAACAAAACATATACTTAGAGGAGAACAAAATAATAACAAAATATATACTTAGAGGAGAACTAAATAATAACAAAATATATACTTAGAGGAGAACAAAATAATAACAAAATATATACTTAGAGGAGAACAAAATAATAACAAAATATATACTTAGAGGAGAACAAAATAATAACAAAATGTATACTTAAAGGACAACAAAATAAACATTGGCTAGTTTAAAAAAAAAAGAATTAGTATTACATGTTGACACAAAGTTGCTAACAAGATAGCCATTAGCTAAACTAATAACAACATGTTGCCTTTAGTTACACTAGCATGGCACTCACCTGTTACAGTAACACACATCATGTGGTCACCTGTTACAGTAACACTGTGGTCACCTGTTACAGTAACACACATCCTGTGGTCACCTGTTACAGTAACACTGTGGTCACCTGTTACAATAACACTGTGGTCACATGTTACAGTAACACACATCCTGTGGTCACCTGTTACAGTAACACTGTGGTCACCTGTTACAATAACACTGTGGTCACATGTTACAGTAACACACATCCTGTGGTCACCTGTTACAGTAACACTGTGGTCACCTGTTACAGTAACACTGTGGTCACATGTTATAATAACACTGTGGTCACCTGTTACAATAACACTGTGGTCACATGTTACAGTAACACACATCCTGTGGTCACCTGTTACAGTAACACTGTGGTCACCTGTTACAGTAACACTGTGGTCACATGTTACAGTAACACTGTGGTCACCTGTTACAATAACACTGTGGACACCTGTTCCAGTAACACTGTGGTCACATGTTACAGTAACACACATCCTGTGGTCAACTGTTACAGTAACTCTGTGGTCACCTGTTACAGTAACACTGTGGTCACCTGTTACAGTAACCCTGTGGTCACATGATACAGTAACACTGTGGTCACCTGTTACAATAACAAACATCCTGTGGTCATCTGTTACAGTAACACACATTCTGTGGTCACCTGTTACAGTAACACTGTGGTCACCTGTTACAGTAACACACATCATGTGGTCACCTGTTACAGTAACAATGTGGTCACCTGTTACAGTAACACACATCATGTGGTCACCTGTTACAGTAACAATGTGGTCACCTGTTACAGTAACACACATCCTGTGGTCACCTGTTACAGTAACACTGTGGTCACATGTTACAGTAACACACATCCTGTGGTCACCTGTTACAGTAACACACATTATGTGGTCACCTGTTACAGTAACAGACATTATGTGGTCACCTGTTACAGTAATACACATCCTGTGGTCATCTGTTACAGTAACACCCATTATGTGGTCACCTGTTACAGTAACATTGTGGTCATCTGTTACAGTAACACACATCCTGTGGTCACCTGTTACAGTAACACTGTGGTCACCTGTTACAGTAACACAAATCTTGTGGTCACCTGTTACAGTAACCCTGTGGTCACCTGTTACAGTAACACACATCATGTGGTCACCTGTTACAGTAACACTGTGGTCACATGTTACAGTAACACACATCATGTGGTCACCTGTTACAGTAACACTGTGGTCACATGTTACAGTAACACACATCCTGTGGTCACCTGTTACAGTAACACTGTGGTCACCAGTTACAGTAACACTGTGGTCACCTGTTACAGTAACACTGTGGTCACCTGTTAAAGTAACACTGTGGTCACCAGTTACAGTAACACTGTGGTCACCTGTTACAGTAACACAGTGGTCACCTGTTACAGTAACACGGTGGTCACCTGTTACAGTAACCCTGTGGTCACCTGTTACAGTAACACTGTGGTCAACTGTTACAGTAACACTGTGGTCACCAGTTACAGTAACACTGTGGTCACCTGTTACAGTAACACTGTGGTTACCTGTTACAGAAACACTGTGGTCACCTGTTACAGTAACACTGTGGTCACATGTTACAGTAACACTGGTCACATGTTACAGTAACACTGTGGTCGCATGTTACAGTAACACTGTGGTCACCTGTTACAGAAACAATGTGGTCACCTGTTACAGCAACACTGTGGTCACATGTTACAGTAACACTGTGGTCACCTGTTACAGTAACACACATCCTGTGGTCACCTGTCACAGTAACCCTGTGGTCACCTGTTACAGTAACACTGTGGTCACATGTTACAGTAACACTCTGGTCACATGTTACAGTAACACACATCATGTAGTCACCTGCTACAGTAACACTGTGTTACTGTAACAGGTGACCACAGTAACCCTGTGTCACCTGTTACAGTAACACTGTGATCACATGTTACAGAAACACACATCCTGTGGTCACCTGTTACAGTAACACTGTGGTCACATGTTACAGAAACACACATCCTGTGGTCACCTGTTACAGTAACACTGTGGTCACCTGTTACAGTAACACTGTGATCACATGTTACAGAAACACACATCCTGTGGTCACCTGTTACAGTAACACTGTGGTCACCTGTTACAGTAACACTGTGGTCACATGTTACAGTAACACTGGTCACATGTTACAGTAACACTGTGGTCACATGTTACAGTAACACTGTGGTCACCTGTTACAGAAACAATGTGGTCACCTGTTACAGTAACACTGTGGTCACATGTTACAGTAACACTGGTCACATGTTACAGTAGCACTGTGGTCACATGTTACAGTAACACTGTGGTCACCTGTTACAGTAACACTGTGGTCACCTGTTACAGTAACCCTGTGGTCACCTGTCACAGTAACCCTGTGGTCACCTGTTACAGTAACACTGTGGTCACATGTTACAGTAACACTCTGGTCACATGTTACAGAAACACACATCCTGTGGTCACCTGTTACAGTAACACTGTGGTCACATGTTACAGTAACACTGGTCACATGTTACAGTAACACTGTGGTCACATGTCACAGTAACACTGTGGTCACCTGTTACAGAAACAATGTGGTCACCTGTTACAGTAACACTGTGGTCACATGTTACAGTAACACTGGTCACATGTTACAGTAACACTTTGGTCACCTGTTACAGTAACACTGTGGTCACCTGTTACAGTAACCCTGTGGTCACCTGTCACAGTAACCCTGTGGTCACCTGTTACAGTAACACTGTGGTCACATGTTACAGTAACACTCTGGTCACATGTTACAGTAACACACATCATGTAGTCACCTGCTACAGTAACACTGTGTTACTGTAACAGGTGACCACAGTAACCCTGTGTCACCTGTTACAGTAACACTGTGATCACATGTTACAGTAACACACATCATGTGGTCACCTGTTACAGTAACCCTGTGGTCACCTGTCACAGTAACACTGTGGTCACCTGTTACAGTAATACTGTGGTCACCTGTTACAGTAACACACATCCAGGGGTCACCTGTTACAGTACCACTGTGGTCACATGTTACAGTAACACTCTGGTCACATGTTACAGAAACACACATCCTGTGGTCACCTGTTACAGTACCACTGTGGTCACATGTTACAGTAACACTGGTCACATGTTACAGTAACACTGTGGTCACATGTTACAGTAACACTGTGGTCACCTGTTACAGAAACAATGTGGTCACCTGTTACAGTAACACTGTGGTCACATGTTACAGTAACACTGGTCACATGTTACAGTAACACTCTGGTCACATGTTACAGTAACACACATCCTGTGGTCACCTGTTACAGTAACACTGTGGTCACCTGTTACAGTAACACTGTGGTCACATGTTACAGTAACACTGGTCACATGTTACAGTAACACTGTGGTCACATGTTACAGTAACACTGTGGTCACCTGTTACAGAAACAATGTGGTCACCTGTTACAGTAACACTGTGGTCACATGTTACAGTAACACTGGTCACATGTTACAGTAGCACTGTGGTCACATGTTACAGTAACACTGTGGTCACCTGTTACAGTAACACTGTGGTCACCTGTTACAGTAACCCTGTGGTCACCTGTCACAGTAACCCTGTGGTCACCTGTTACAGTAACACTGTGGTCACATGTTACAGTAACACTCTGGTCACATGTTACAGAAACACACATCCTGTGGTCACCTGTTACAGTAACACTGTGGTCACATGTTACAGTAACACTGGTCACATGTTACAGTAACACTGTGGTCACATGTCACAGTAACACTGTGGTCACCTGTTACAGAAACAATGTGGTCACCTGTTACAGTAACACTGTGGTCACATGTTACAGTAACACTGGTCACATGTTACAGTAACACTTTGGTCACCTGTTACAGTAACACTGTGGTCACCTGTTACAGTAACCCTGTGGTCACCTGTCACAGTAACCCTGTGGTCACCTGTTACAGTAACACTGTGGTCACATGTTACAGTAACACTCTGGTCACATGTTACAGTAACACACATCATGTAGTCACCTGCTACAGTAACACTGTGTTACTGTAACAGGTGACCACAGTAACCCTGTGTCACCTGTTACAGTAACACTGTGATCACATGTTACAGTAACACACATCATGTGGTCACCTGTTACAGTAACCCTGTGGTCACCTGTCACAGTAACACTGTGGTCACCTGTTACAGTAATACTGTGGTCACCTGTTACAGTAACACACATCCAGGGGTCACCTGTTACAGTACCACTGTGGTCACATGTTACAGTAACACTCTGGTCACATGTTACAGAAACACACATCCTGTGGTCACCTGTTACAGTACCACTGTGGTCACATGTTACAGTAACACTGGTCACATGTTACAGTAACACTGTGGTCACATGTTACAGTAACACTGTGGTCACCTGTTACAGAAACAATGTGGTCACCTGTTACAGTAACACTGTGGTCACATGTTACAGTAACACTGGTCACATGTTACAGTAACACTCTGGTCACATGTTACAGTAACACACATCATGTAGTCACCTGCTACAGTAACACTGTGTTACTGTAACAGGTGACCACAGTAACCCTGTGTCACCTGTTACAGTAACACTGTGATCACATGTTACAGAAACACACATCCTGTGGTCACCTGTTACAGTAACACTGTGGTCACATGT
>NC_084756.1:13595569-13633069 GCF_033978785.1 Entelurus aequoreus
TGACTTTAACAAACAAACATACATGACTTTAACAAACATACAAACATACATGACTTTAACAAACAAACATACATGACTTTAACAAACATACAAACATACATGACTTTAACAAACATACAAACATACATGACTTTAACAAACAAACATACATGACTTTAACAAACATACAAACATACATGACTTTAACAAACAAACATACATGACTTTAACAAACATACAAACATACATGACTTTAACAAACAAACATACATGACTTTAACAAACATACAAACATACATGACTTTAACAAACAAACATACATGACTTTAACAAACATACAAACATACATGACTTTAACAAACATACAAACATACATGACTTTAACAAACATACAAACATACAAACATACATCTCTTCCAAAGGGAATTCTTTCTTTCCAATGTTTAATATTGACTTGAATGTAAGCTGCAATAAAACAACATCCAAATAGAGCGCGCATTACAAAGTGCAAACATCAGCACATTGTGGAAGGAAGGAAGGGACATTTCATTTATATAGCACTTCTTGCAGAGACATGTTTACAATACAAATATATATATATATTCTTTTTATTTATTTTATAAACCTTTATTTATAAACTGCAACATTTGCAAACAATGAAGAAATTATAATAATAAAAAACAGTACAAAACAGCGTCAGGGGGTTGTAAACTCAATAAAGTAACTAAAATAGAATGCAATATATATATATATATATATATATATATATATATATATATATATATATATATATATATATATATATATATATATATATATATATATATATATATATATATATATATATATGTGTATATATATATATATATGTATATATGTATGAAGTAATGTGTATAATTATAGGCTCACACAAGTTCAGTAAATAATTAAAATGTGGGATACATCATCATCGTTCTCACAGCTTTGTGCTTGTTAGAGGTAGAAAGTGTTTGAACGTACAGTTCTCTTTTGTTTTTAAAGGCACAAAAAAACAGGTCGGGTATTGATAACTTACATTTATGAATATACAACTTACATTTATGAATATACAACTTACATTTATGAATATAAAACTTACATTTATGTATATAAAACTTACATTTATGAATATAAAACTTACATTTATGAATATACAACTTACATTTATGAATATAAAACTTACATTTATGAATATAAAACTTACATTTATGTATATAAAACTTACATTTATGAATATACAACTTACATTTATGAATATAAAACTTACATTTATGAATATAAAACTTACATTTATGTATATAAAACTTACATTTATGAATATAAAACTTACATTTATGAATATACAACTTACATTTATGAATATAAAACTTACATTTATGTATATACAACTTACATTTATGAATATAAAACTTACATTTATGAATATACAACTTAGCCGATAGTATCATGAGGTTGCAAAGGTCAAATTCCTTTTCACATGTTTTTTCATCCCGTCTAAATCCAAATAGCACATCTTTCAAACAAAGCACACATTTACAATACAAATAGTGCCATCAAATACAAATAGTGCCATCAAATACAAATAGTGCCATCAAATACAAATAGTGCCATCAAATACAAATAGTGCCATTAAATACAAATAGTGCCATCAAATACAAATAGTGCCATCAAATACAAATAGTGCCATCAAATACAAATAGTGCCATGAAAACAAGCACGCAGCATGACGCAACAACAGAAAGAAAATATGGTAATGCAATAATAATAATAATAATAATAATAAATCATATTACAGGAGCAGCATACGGGAGTTTGCTGGCCTTTTCCTTTTGAATTGTCTACCAGCTCCAAAAAGCAGAAGGCGGTCATTTTGTCAAGTCTCTCTTGAGTTTTGCTCCTATTACAATTATTGCAAGCTGCCTTTCATCCACCAGGTCTTCATTGCGTTCAATTACTGAAATAATGTTTTCAATGACAACAAGTAAAAAAAACTAACTTAAATATATTCAGAAAAAAAACGCCACAATAGTTCTTTTTTTTTTTTTTTCTACTTTGTACTGCTTTTAAATTAATCTCAGATCCCCAAATACTACTAATTGACCTTGTGATTTATAAAACCAAATACTACTAATTGACCTTGTGATTTATAAAACCAAATACTACTAATTGACCTTGTGATTTATAAAACCAAATACTACTAATTGACCTTGTGATTTATAAAACCAAATACTACTAATTGACCTTGTGATTTATAAAACCAAATACTACTAATTGACCTTGTGATTTATAAAACCAAATACTACTAATTGACCTTGTGATTTATAAAACAAGCCAGTCAAATTTCTGTTTTGACAGAAGGACCCTAACCCGCATATTCATACAAAAGTCATATATGCACAGATAACCTTGATTGTTAAATCAGCAATGAACATGAGTTGCAAATACAACGTTGCGTGTTCCGCGCGGTATATTTTTAAAATGCTCTACAAAAAAGTGTGCTGATTAGAACTATTTATGTTTTATTGACCTATTTTTTTTAATTTTTTTTTTAACTGGCCAACGGCAACCTGAACTGTAATGTATAGAACAACCTCTGCATAAGTTATATATATATATATATATATATATATATATATATATATATATATATATATATATATATATATATATATATATATATATATATATATATATATATATATAATTAAGTTAAAGTACCAATGATTGTGTGTATGTATGTGTATATATATACAGTATATATTTATGTATGTGTATATATATATACAGTATATATGTGCGTATGCATATATATGCATGTGTATGTATGTATATAAAAACAGTATATATATATATGTATTAAGTTAAAGTTAAAGTACCAATGATTGTCACACACACACTCAAACCCCGGCCGAGTCGTACCACAGACTATAAAAATGGAACCCAGATATGTGTATGTATATATATATATATATATATATATATATATATATATATATATATATATGTATATATATATATATATATATATATATATATATATATATATATATATATATATATATATATGTATATATGTATATATATATATATATATATATATATATATATATATATATATATATATATATATATATATATATATATATATATATATATGTATGTATATATATATATATATATATATATATATATATATATATATATATATATATACATATATACATATATATATATATATTATATATATATATATATATATATATATATATATATATATATATGTATGTATGTATATAGCGCAGTGATTACAAACAATTGTTATTGTCAATGTAATGTTTCTATATGTAGTATATTGTCAAAAAGCTGACCCTGATGAGGTTCCAACGTGACGAAGGTTTTGCTTCCATTTGGTGTCCACAGCGAGTGCCGTCACCAATCGAGCGCAGCCCCGCCCCCATTTTTTCCCCCTCCAATGGATGGCCCCAGCTGAGGGGCCAATGAAGTCGCAAGGAGGGCTTACGTATGAAAAATAAAGGGTTGAAAAAGAGTTCACTGGAGCTCTAATCCCTCAAAAAAAAAAAGAATCCAGCGTCAAGAAAATCTCAACTAGAGTTCGATTTTTAATTTTTTTTTCACTAGTTTGCAAAATGTACGTGTGGAACGTTACCAAATAAATGTAACCGACGTATAAAAGGTTTACCATTGAGCTGGCTATGAAGAGCCATTTGCAGCGGAACTGACGTTTCTTTCTTGTGACCTTATCTGCTTTTCAGCGCTTCTTAAGGTCATCTTGTCATATTAACCAACCTATTAACCAACCTATTAACCAACCTATTAACCAACCACACACAGAGGCCATTTGTCTCCATACATACAAACCTCGTTTCCATGTGACTTGGCAAATTGTGTTGGATGTAAATATAAACGGAATACAATGATTTGCAAAAAATGAAGTTTATGAGTTTGAACATGAAATATGTTGTCTTTGTAGCATATTCAACTGAATATGGCTTGAAAAGGATTTGCAAATCATTGTATTCTGTTTATATTTACATCTAACACCATTTCCCAAGTCATATGGAAATGGGGTTTGTACGTTGTTAGGGCCAACAATAGCCACCTCGCTAATACGTTAGCATCTACTAGGAACACCTGTAGTGTTCTTATTGGTGAAGTCAACACCAGGAAACCACTGAGTCCGTGTGCCGATGAATGGAAGTGGAAGCGCAGGCAAATAAGGCCAGCCTTGTGGATTTATCCCTCTCCGCTTCGGCCGTTTGTCATCATCAGCGCCGGCTTGACAGCCGCGCTAACAACGGCGCTCATTGAATGATGTTGACTGGGGTTTGTGATTTATACGCGGCCATAAAAGCGCATGTAGTTGCAGAAAGGCTTGGGAGTTCTCTTCAGGTGGATCATGTGTCTGTTGTGGTGTGGCATACATTTTCTGCTTGGATTCCTGTTGCCGTGATGTGGTAGCGGCACGCTAACAAGTTGTCGTTGGTGTCGGCGGCCGAAAAAGAGACCCTCTTTTTTCCTGTTTGTCTTGAAGGAAGACATAAAGGGATGAAAAGAAAGCACAATAGTTGACATTTTGTAGAAGGAGCGCCCTTGAAGTCACACTCCATGTTTACTTGGACCAGTTTCCCATTTCATTGATTGATTGATTTTTTCAACTACTTTATACAGTTCTTTTCGGACATAAAAATGCAATAATTGCTAGTTACATTTTCACATAGTACCGTATTTTCCAGATTACATAAGCTGCACCAACTACATTTTAGAAGGAAAACATATTTTTCCTCACATTAGCTTCATTGGACTAAAAGTGTCAGATATATATGTTGTGAAATGAGATATTTACACAGAAAGATTTTGTAAATGTTTATTTCCAAACGGTGTCTGTGACTCGGCAGTAAAACGGCTGATCAAACAAAACAGAAGTCATAGTCATGGACCCACTGGCTGCGCAAGCTAGCTCTCCAATCAGCTAAACAGACTCAATAACTCCACGGTGACGTTTTGCTGAATTTACTGAGGAATTTGTGAAAGTGAAACAATACAAACATAAAGCTGTTGTAAGTTCATAATACTTACACAGACACCTGTAAACCTTTTAGCATAATAGCTAACGCTAATGACGCTAGCGTCATTACAGTACGTGTTTGTCCTCCTAAAGAAACCATGTTAAAACCAAAAATATATTTTTACTCATCTTTTCCCATTTTTACACATCTCTGAAAGAGGTCCAGGGAGCCACTAGGGCGGCGCTAAAGAGCCCCGACCTAACCCAATCCACTAGCAACTATCTGAACCAATGTCAATGTTTTTAAATGGACATTAAAGTCCGGTCCATGTAAGAAACATCACAACTTTACACTTGCACAATTATCTGAAACCTATCCCAAATTATCTGGAACCTATCCCAAATTATCTGAAACCGATCCCAAATTATCTGAAACCTATCCCAAATTATCTGAAACCTCTCCCAAATGATCTGGAACCTATCCCAAATTATCTGAAACGTATCCCAAATTATCTGAAACCTATCCCAAATTATCTGAAACCTATCCCAAATTATCTGAAACCTATCCCAAATTATCTGAAACCTATCCCAAATTATCTGGAACCTATCCCAAATTATCTGAAACTTATCCCAAATTATCTGGAACCTATCCCAAATTATCTGAAACCTATCCCAAATTATCTGAAACCTATCCCAAATTATCTGAAACCTATTCCAAATGATCTGAAACATATCCCAAATTATCTGAAACATATCCCAAATTATCTGAAACATATCCCAAATTATCTGAAACCTATCCCAAATTATCTGAAACATATCCCAAATTATCTGAAACATATCCCAAATTATCTGAAATTTATCCCAAATTATCTGAAACCTATCCCAAATTATCTGAAACCTATCCCAAATGATCTGAAACCTATTCCAAATTATCTGAAACCTATCCCAAATTATCTGAAACATATCCCAAATTATCTGGAACCTATCCCAAATTATCTGAAACCTATCCCAAATTATCTGAAACCTATTCCAAATTATCTGAAACATATCCCAAATTATCTGAAACCTATTCCAAATTATCTGAAACCTATCCCAAATTATCTGAAACATATCCCAAATTATCTGAAACATATCCCAAATTATCTGAAATGTATCCCAAATTATCTGAAACCTATCCCAAATTATCTGAAACCTATCCCAAATTATCTGAAACCTATTCCAAATTATCTGAAACCTATCCCAAATTATCTGAAACATATCCCAAATTATCTGAAACATATCCCAAATTATCTGAAACGTATCCCAAATTATCTGAAACGTATCCCAAATTATCTGAAACCTATTCCAAATTATCTGAAACATATCCCAAATTATCTGAAACATATCCCAAATTATCTGAAACCTATCCCAAATTATCTGAAACATAACCCAAATTATCTGAAACTTATCCCAAATTATCTGAAACCTATCCCAAATTATCTGAAACCTATCCCAAATTATCTGAAACATATTCCAAATTATCTGAAACATATCCCAAATTATCTGAAACATATCCCAAATTATCTGAAACATATCCCAAATTATCTGAAACATATCCCAAATTATCTGAAATATATCCCAAATTATCTGAAACCTATCCCAAATTATCTGAAACCTATCCCAAATTATCTGAAACTTATTCCAAATTATCTGAAACATATCCCAAATTATCTGAAACATATCCCAAATTATCTGAAACTTATCCCAAATTATCTGAAACCTATCCCAAATTATCTGAAACCTATCCCAAATTATCTGAAACATATCCCAAATTATCTGAAACCTATCCCAAATTATCTGAAACATATCCCAAATTATCTGAAACTTATCCCAAATTATCTGAAACCTATCCCAAATTATCGGAAACCTATTCCAAATTATCTGAAACATATCCCAAATTATCTGAAACATATCCCAAATTATCTGAAACTTATCCCAAATTATCTGAAACCTATCCCAAATTATCTGAAACCTATTCCAAATTATCTGAAACATATCCCAAATTATCTGAAACATATCCTAAATTATCTGAAACCTATTCCAAATTATCTGAAACATATCCCAAATTATCTGAAACATATCCCAAATTATCTGAAACATATCCCACATTATCTGAAACATATCCCAAATTATCTGAAACATATCCCAAAGTATCTGAAACCTATCCCAAATTATCTGAAACCTATCCCAAATTATCTGAAACCTATCCCAAATTATCTGAAACATATCCCAAATTATCTGAAACATATCCCAAATTATCTGAAACATATCCCAAAGTATCTGAAACCTATCCCAAATTATCTGAAACCTATTCCAAATTATCTGAAACCTATCCCAAATTATCTGAAACTTATCCCAAATTATCTGAAACATATCCCAAATTATCTGAAACATATCCCAAATTATCTGAAACCTATCCCAAATTATCTGAAACATATCCCAAAAGGAGGAGGAAGTAGCAGAGCTAATTTATTCCTACCCCTCCTCCATTTTTTATTTCTTACTCTTTTTTTACTTGGCTGGTCTTCACAAAACATGTGGGTATGGACACCAAGAGGACTTGGGGAATGTGTTTGAAAAGTGGTGAATAAGGAGGTGTTTGATGGCCAAAAGGAAGGCAGACAACTTCTTCTTGATGAATACCAACATAACGTTTGCTCGGCGAGCTGAAAAAGTCCGTGTGACATCACCCTTCTGTGTGTGGCGCCCGGCTGCTTCAATATGATGGTTACGTTTGGCAAAGAAGCTTTCACATGCAAATGTTTTTGAGCAGAATAGTTTTGTAAGGAATAGACGTGCAAGTGTAACGTGAAAGTGTTTAGTTTGTGTGGCATAAAAGTGTTTAGTTTGTGTGGCATAAAAGTGTTTAGTTTGTGTGGCATAAAAGTGTTTAGTTTGTGTGGCATACAAGTGTTTAGTTTGTGTGGCATAAAAGTGTTTAGTTTGTGTGGCATACAAGTGTTTAGTTTGTGTGGCATAAAAGTGTTTAGTTTGTGTGGCATACACGTGTTTAGTTTGTGTGGCATAAAAGTGTTTAGTTTGTGTGGCATAAAAGTGTTTAGTTTGTGTGGCATAAAAGTGTTTAGTTTGTGTGGCATAAAAGTGCTTAGTTTGTGTGGCATAAAAGTGTCTAGTTTGTGTGGCATAAAAGTGTTTAGTTTGTGTGGCATAAAAGTGTTTAGTTTGTGTGGCATAAAAGTGTTTAGTTTGTGTGGCATAAAAGTGTTTAGTTTGTGTGTGGCATAAAAGTGTTTAGTTTGTGTGGCATAAAAGTGTTTAGTTTGTGTGGCATAAAAGTGTTTAGTTTGTGTGGCATAAAAGTGTTTAGTTTGTGTGGCATAAAAGTGCTTAGTTTGTGTGGCATAAAAGTGTTTAGTTTGTGTGGCATAAAAGTGTTTAGTTTGTGTGGCATAAAAGTGTTTAGTTTGTGTGGCATAAAAGTGTTTAGTTTGTGTGGCATAAAAGTGTTTAGTTTGTGTGTGGCATAAAAGTGTTTAGTTTGTGTGGCATAAAAGTGTTTAGTTTGTGTGGCATAAAAGTGTTTAGTTTGTGTGGCATAAAAGTGTTTAGTTTGTGTGGCATAAAAGTGTTTAGTTTGTGTGGCATAAAAGTGTTTAGTTTGTGTGGCATAAAAGTGTTTAGTTTGTGTGGCATAAAAGTGTTTAGTTTGTGTGGCATAAAAGAGTTTAGTTTGTGTGGCATAAAAGTGTTTAGTTTGTGTGGCATAAAAGTGTTTAGTATGTGTGGCATAAAAGTGTTTAGTTTGTGTGGCATAAAAGTGTTTAGTTTGTGTGGCATAAAAGTGTTTAGTTTGTGTGGCATAAAAGTGTTTAGTTTGTGTGGCATAAAAGTGTTTAGTTTGTGTGGCATAAAAGTGTTTAGTTTGTGTGGCATAAAAGTGTTTAGTTTGTGTGGCATAAAAGTGTTTAGTTTGTGGGGCATAAAAGTGTTTAGTTTGTGTGGCATAAAAGCTCCCCAAAGGGGGCGGCTGGCAAACGGGGACTAGACAAAGGTAAAAGGAGACTAGACAAAGGTCAAAGGAGACTAGACAAAGGTCAAAGGAGACTAGACAAAGGTAAAAGGAGAACGCGTGTAGGACCCGGCCAGCAGATGCAGAGAACTGGTCTGCATGGCCGCACAAAGAGTCTGGCTCTATTCAGGCCTAATCCACCCATTGTCACTTTGTCTCCATTAGTGCTGCTGTGCTACGTTCTACGTTCTACGTACTATTGAGGCCTAATCCAGGCTGCACAGCCATTGTCACTTTGTCTCCATTAGTGCTACGTTCTACGTTCTACATACTATTCAGTCCTAATCCAGGCTGCACAGCCATTGTCACTTTGTCTCCATTAGTGCTACGTTCTACGTACTATTGAGGCCTAATCCAGGCTGCACAGCCATTGTCACTTTGTCTCCATTAGTGCTACGTTCTACGTTCTATGTACTATTGAGGCCTAATCCAGGCTGCACAGCCATTGTCACTTTGTCTCCATTAGTGCTACGTTCTACGTACTACGTACTATTGAGGCCTAATCCAGGCTGCACAGCCATTGTCACTTTGTCTCCATTAGTGCTACGTTCTACGTTCTACGTACTATTCAGGCCTAATCCAGGCTGCACAGCCATTGTCACTTTGTCTCCATTAGTGCTACGTTCTACGTTCTACGTACTATTCAGGCCTAATCCAAGCTGCACAGCCATTGTCACTTTGTCTCCATTAGTGCTACGTTCTACGTACTATTGAGGCCTAATCCAGGCTGCACAGCCATTGTCACTTTGTCTCCATTAGTGCTACGTTCTACGTTCTACGTACTATTGAGGCCTAATCCAGGCTGCACAGCCATTGCCACTTTGTCTCCATTAGTGCTACGTTCTACGTACTATTGAGGCCTAATCCAGGCTGCACAGCCATTGTCACTTTGTCTCCATTAGTGCTACGTTCTACGTTCTACGTACTATTGAGGCCTAATCCAGGCTGCACAGCCATTGTCACTTTGTCTCCATTAGTGCTACGTTCTACGTTCTACGTACTATTGAGGCCTAATCCAGGCTGCACAGCCATTGTCACTTTGTCTCCATTAGTGCTAAATTCTACATTCTACGTACTATTTAGTCCTAATCCAGGCTGCACAGCCATTGTCACTTTGTCTCCATTAGTTCTACATCCTACGTTCTACGTACTATTTAGTCCTAATCCAGGCTGCACAGCCATTGTCACTTTGTCTCCATTAGTGCTACGTTCTACGTTCTACGTACTATTTAGTCCTAATCCAGGCTGCACAGCCATTGTCACTTTGTCTCCATTAGTGCTACGTTCTACGTTCTACGTACTATTTAGTCCTAATCCAGGCTGCACAGCCATTGTCACTTTGTCTCCATTAGTGCTGCTGTGCTATGTTCTACACACCAAACCTTTTGACTTGTTGATCATATCCACAAAGTTCAGTTTGTGTTACGTGTGATCAAGTGTGTTGACTTTTATGTTTTGTTTTGTTTTGCACCATGATTAGGGAAGGTTGTTTGGATGTGCTGTGCTATCATCACAAAGAGTGTGATTTACTCACATCTACTATACCGCCTCTAAAAATGACACCCCCAGCGCACACACACAGAGTACTTACAAGCAGACACAGTGTGTAGACAGAAAAGGGAGAATGTTGGTGTAAAAAGTCAAGATAAAGGTGAAGTTCTAACACTGAAACACCCTCAGGAAGAGCTGCTTTAACACATGGCTGGCTAGCTAGCTAGTGGCTAACATCCATCCACAGTGTTTTAGCTACTTCTAAATCACTAATCCTGGTCTCCATGGTGACAAATAAAGTAAGTTTCTTATTTGTATATTATCACTGGAGGACGAGGAATAGCTAAACATGCTTCACTACACACCGTAGCTCACTGGTATCATTGCTAATGACGCTGTTCCTGAATGTATCCACTGTAATGATACCAAGTACAAGAGTGTATCTAGTCGATACTACTATGAATACAACAATATTTTTTAGCATCACAAAGTCTTGTTTCGTTTTTTTTAAAAATATGTCCCTGGACACATGAGGACTTTGAATATGACCAATGTATGATCCTGTATCTACTTGGTATCACATCCATACCTAAAGGCCTACTGAAATGAATTTTTTTTATTTAAACGGGGATAGCAGATCTATTCTATGTGTCATACTTGATCATTTCGCGATATTGCCATATTTTTGCTGAAAGGATTTAGTATAGAACAACGACGATAAAGATTGCAACTTTTGGTATCTGATAAAAAAAAGGCTTGCCCCTACCGGAAGTAGCGTGACGTAGTCAGTTGAACATATACACAAAGTTCCCTATTGTTTACAATGATGGCCGCATGAAGTGAGAGAGATTCGGACCGAGAAAGCGACAATTTCCCCATTAATTTGAGCGAGGATGAAAGATTTGTGGAAGAGTAAAGTGCAAGTGAAGGACTAGAGGGCAGTGGAAGCGATTCAGATAGGGAAGATGCTGTGAGAGCCGGGGGTGACCTGATATTCAGCTGGGAATGACTACAACAGTAAATAAACACAAGACATATATATACTCTATTAGCCACAACACAACCAGGCTTATATTTAATATGCCACAAATTAATCCTGCATAAAAACACCTGCGTGTTTGTTATGCTAGCTCCTAGCTCCTATGCTAGCTCCTAGCTCCATAGAACACGCCAATACAATTCAAACACCTGATCAACACACACAATCACTCAGCCCAAAAGACCGTTCACCTAACCCAAGGTTCATAAAGCTTATATATTTTAAAAAAGTTACGTACATACGCAAAAAAAAGTTGCGCACATACGGTCAAGCGATCAAATGTTTAGAAGCCAAAGCTGCATATTCACAGTAGCACGTCTGCGTCTTTGTCATCCAAATCAAAGTAATCCTGGTAAGAGTCTGTGTTGTCCCAGTTCTCTACAGGCGTCTGTGTATCGAAGTCAAAAGTCCTCCTGGTTAGAGTCTCTGTTATCCGAGTTCTTCCATCTTGACTGCATCTTTCGGGAATGTAAACAAAGAAGCGCCGGCTGTGTACTGTTGTTGCTGACTACGTTCGAAAAATACGTCCATTTCGCACCGACAACTTTCTTCTTTGCTTGCTCAGCTTCTTTCTCCATAATGCAATGAACATAATTGCAACAGATTCACGAACACAGATGTCCAGAATACTGTGGAATTATGAAATGAAAACAGAGCTTTTTCGTATTGGCTTCAATGTGGAAGGCATACCCGTGTTCCCCGGTCTACGTCACGCGCATACGTCATCCTCAGAGGCGTTTCGAACCGGAAGTTTAGCGGCAAATTTAAAATGTCACTTTATAAGTTAACCCGGCCGTATTGGCATGTGTTATAATGTTAAGATTTCATCATTGATATATAAACTATCAGACTGCGTGGTCGGTAGTAGTGGGTTTCAGTAGGCCTTTAAATGTGTGGTATCATCCAGAACTAATGTCACGTATCAAAGAAGAGAAGAATAAGTGATTATTACATTTGAACAGAAGTGTAGATAGAACATGTTGAAAGAGAAAATAAGCAGATATTAACAGTAAATGAACAAGTAGATTAATAATGCATTTTTACAATTTGTCCCTCATAATGTGTAGAAAATAATAGGTGTATAAATGACACAATATGTTACTGCATACGACTAATTAGGAGTCTTTGTTTGATTACTTACTACTAAAAGACAAGTTGTCACTATTTTATTGAAGGACTAAATGACAATAATAAACATATGTTTCATGTACACTAACATATGTTTCATGTACACTAACATATGTTTCATGTACACTAACATTTGTTTCATGTACACTAACATATGTTTCATGTACACTAACATTTGTTTCATGTACACTAACATATGTTTCATGTACACTAACATTTGTTTCATGTACACTAACATTTGTTTCATGTACACTAACATATGTTTCATGTACAGTAACATATGTTTCATGTACAGTAACATATGTTTCATGTACACTAACATATGTTTCATGTACACTAACATTTGTTTCATGTACACTAACATATGTTTCATGTACACTAACATATGTTTCATGTACACTAACATTTGTTTCATGTACACTAACATATGTTTCATGTACACTAACATATGTTTCATGTACACTAACATATGTTTCATGTACACTAACATTTGTTTCATGTACACTAACATATGTTTCATGTACACTAACATATGTTTCATGTACACTAACATTTGTTTCATGTACACTAACATATGTTTCATGTACACTAACATTTGTTGTTACAATAAAGACAATAATGAGAATTTTGTTGGTCCCCTTTATTTAGAGAAGTATCAAAGTACCGAAAAGTATCAAAATACATTTTGGTACCGGTACCGGTACCAACATATTGGTATCGTGACAACACTACTCACATCTGAAACATCCTGGTATTTGCTTAATTGATCTCATGACCTCTCGCGGGCCAAGTCGGACAGGTCTGGTCTGGACAGGTCTGGTCTGGACATGTCTGGTCTGGTCTGGACAGGTCTGGTCTGGTCTGGACAGGTCTGGTCTGGACATGTCTGGTCTGGACAGGTCTGGTCTGGACAGGTCTGGTCTGGTCTGGTCTGGACAGGTCTGGTCTGGTCTGGACAGGTCTGGTCTGGTCTGGACAGGTCTGGTCTGGACATGTCTGGTCTGGACAGGTCTGGTCTGGACAGGCCTGGTGTGGATAGGTCTGGTCTGGACAGGTCTGGTCTGGACAGGCCTGGTCTGGACAGGCCTGGTCTGGACAGGCCTGGTCTGGACAGGTCTGGTCTGGACAGGTCTGGTCTGGACTTACCTTTTTCAGGGTGAGATGATATCACAGTTTCACACAACATCACTACTTCTCCTTTGTCAGATCGCTCCTTGTTCTGCGGCGTGAAATGAAAGCAGAAAAGAAGGCGTTTAGGTGTGCTTGTTGAGAAGTTGTGATCCCGTAGGTTTTGTCCCAGCAGGATAGGATGCAGCTGAAGGCAGCGTTTGTGTGCCTTCAGCTGTCTGCTGCCGTCTGCACTCGCCAGACAACTCTTCAGGCTTTTCTACTTTGAACTGTTCCAATCCTCACACGTTAGCCCCCCAGCCAGGATGCTAAACTAGCACACTGAAAGTATCAGTGATGGATGGAAGTAAATATTACATTTAAAAAGTATCTGCACCAATCAGAATGGCATTTATGGACTTTTCAGTGTGTTTTGTAGCTGACAGGATGGTCATTAAAAGAAAATATGACATCATAACGGTGTGACTAAAAGCCAGGACATGTTTTCAAGTATCTGCTGTAACTTGTCTGAATGTGTACTCATGACTTCCTGTGATAAATGAACGTGTATTCATGACTTCCTGTGATAAATGGCTACACATCTCACCTTGTCAAACATGTCCCAGCTCGTAACAAGTCGGGGTGTGACCATGCACACACGTGTCATTTGGAACTTTCACTACACGATCCTACTCTCTTCCCGCGTAAATGGACGTATACCAGTGGACTACACCACCACTCTTTTACCCTTTTCTTCAGTAGACCAGTGCTTCTCAAACTCAACTCTCCAAGTACCAACATTAAATATGTAGTAAACCCAAGTATTCATTAAGTACCACCATAGTGTACAGTAGTGTAGTAGACCTAAGTATTCATTAAGTACCACCATAGTGTACAGTAGTGTAGTAGACCTAAGTATTCATTAAGTACCACCATCATGACAACATTAAATACAGTAGTGTAGTAGTACTAAGTATTCATTAAGTACCACCATAATGACAACATTAAATACAGTAGTGTAGTAGACCTAAGTATTCATTAAGTACCACCATCATGACAACATTAAATACAGTAGTGTAGTAGACCTAAGTATTCATTAAGTACCACCATAATGACAACATTAAATACAGTAGTGTAGTAGACCTAAGTATTCATTAAGTACCACCATAATGACAACATTAAATACAGTAGTGTAGTAGACCTAAGTATTCATTAAGTACCACCATCATGACAACATTAAATACAGTAGTGTAGTAGACCTAAGTATTCATTAAGTACCACCATCATGACAACTTTAAATACAGTAGTGTAGTATCAGTATTTCTGGTGTGATAGTAACTCATTCATTACCAGGGTATTTGAAAGAAACAACAGGTGCGTAATCAGACCTGTTGACTTTGGAGAAAGCAGCCGTTTATTGATGCTATCAGAAGGAGCTAACAGGTGTTTAGCCTGCTGTCTTGCTATGTTGAAATGTGTTGTTATATGATGCACATGATGACATCATGTTATATGATGCACATGATGACATCATGTTATATGATGCACATGATGACATCATGTTATATGATGCATGTGATGACATCATGTTATATGATGCACATGATGACATCAAGTTATATGATGCACATGATGACATCATGTTATATGATGCACATGATGACATGTTATATGATGCACATGATGACATCATGTTATATGATGCACATGATGACATCATGTTATATGATGCACATGATGACGTCATGTTATATGATGCACATGATGACATCATGTTATATGATGCACACAATGACATCATGTTATATGATGCACATGATGACATCATGTTATATGATGCACATGATGACATCATGTTATATGATGCACATGATGACATCATGTTAAATGATGCACATGATGACATCATGTTATATGATGCACATGATGACATCATGTTATATGATGCACATGATGACATCAAGTTATATGATGTACATGATGACATCATGTTATATGATGCACATGATGACATCATGTTATATGATGCACATGATGACATCATGTTATATGATGCACATGATGACATCATGTTATATGATGCACATGATGACATCATGTTATATGATGCACATGATGACATCATGTTATATGATGCACATGATGACATGTTATATGATGCACATGATGACGTCATGTTATATGATGCACATGATGACATCATGTTATATGATGCACATGATGACATCATGTTATATGATGCACATGATGACATCATGTTATATGATGCACATGATGACATCATGTTATATGATGCACATGATGACGTCATGTTATATGATGCACATGATGACATCATGTTATATGATGCACATGATGACATCATGTTATATGATGCACATGATGACATCATGTTATATGATGCACATGATGACATCATGTTATATGATGCACATGATGACATCATGTTATATGATGCACATGATGACATCATGTTATATGATGCACATGATGACATCATGTTATATGATGCACATGAGGACATCATGTTATATGATGCACATGATGACATCATGTTATATGATGCACATGATGACATCATGTTATATGATGCACATGATGACATCATGTTAAATGATGCACATGATGACATCATGTTATATGATGCACATGATGACATCATGTTATATGATGCACGTGATGACATCATGTTATATGATGCACATGATGACATCATGTTATATGATGCACATGATGACGTCATGTTATATGATGCACATGATGACATCATGTTATATGATGCACGTGATGACATCATGTTATATGATGCACATGATGACATCATGTTATATGATGCACATGATGACATCATGTTATATGATGCACATGATGACATCATGTTATATGATGCACATGATGACATCATGTTATATGATGCACGTGATGACATCATGTTATATGATGCACGTGATGACATCATGTTATATGATGCACATGATGACATCAAGTTATATGATGCACGTGATGACATCATGTTATATGATGCACATGATGACATCAAGTTATATGATGCACATAATGACATCATGTTATATGATGTACATGATGACATGTTATATGATGCACATGATGACATCATGTTATATGATGCACATGATGACATCATGTTATATGATGCACATAATGACATCATGTTATATGATGCACATGATGACATCATGTTATATAATGCACATGATGACATCATGTTATATGATGCACATGATGACATCATGTTATATGATGCACATGATGACATCATGTTATATGATGCACATGATGACATCAAGTTATATGATGTACATGATGACATCATGTTATATGATGCACATGATGACATCATGTTATATGATGCACATGATGACATCATGTTATATGATGCACATGATGACATCAAGTTATATGATGCACATGATGACATCATGTTATATGATGCACATGATGACATCATGTTATATGATGCACATGATGACATCATGGTAGAAATGTTGAAACTCCCTTCATTCCCTGTGTGCCAAGATCAATGTCTCAAGGAGTTTGACTCACAAATGCTGGGAAGCAACTTTGACTGTGATGGGCTGCAAGTGCAACATTTAAACAAGCGCATATGTTTACAACTTTGACTGTGATGGGCTGCAAGTGCAACGTTTGAACAAGCGCATATGTTTACAACTTTGACTGTGATGGGCTGCAAGTGCAACGTTTAAACAAGCGCATATGTTTACAACTTTGACTGTGATGGGCTGCAAGTGCAACGTTTAAACAAGCGCATATGTTTACAACTTTGACTGTGATGGGCTGCAAGTGCAACGTTTAAACAAGCGCATATGTTTACAACTTTGACTGTGATGGGCTGCAAGTGCAACGTTTAAACAAGCGCATATGTTTACAACTTTGACTGTGATGGGCTGCAAGTGCAACGTTTAAACAAGCGCATATGTTTACAACTTTGACTGTGATGGGCTGCAAGTGCAACGTTTAAACAAGCGCATATGTTTACAACTTTGACTGTGATGGGCTGCAAGTGCAACGTTTAAACAAGCGCATATGTTTACAACTTTGACTGTGATGGGCTGCAAGTGCAACATTTAAACAAGCGCATATGTTTACAACTTTGACTGTGATGGGCTGCAAGTGCAACGTTTGAACAAGCGCATATGTTTACAACTTTGACTGTGATGGGCTGCAAGTGCAACGTTTGAACAAGCGCATATGTTTACAACTTTGACTGTGATGGGCTGCAAGTGCAACGTTTGAACAAGCGCATATGTTTACAACTTTGACTGTGATGGGCTGCAAGTGCAACGTTTGAACAAGCGCATATATTTACAACTTTGACTGTGATGGGCTGCAAGTGCAACGTTTAAACAAGCGCATATGTTTACAACTTTGACTGTGATGGGCTGCAAGTGCAACGTTTGAACAAGCGCATATGTTTACAACTTTGACTGTGATGGGCTGCAAGTGCAACATTTAAACAAGCGCATATGTTTACAACTTTGACTGTGATGGGCTGCAAGTGCAACTTTTAAACAAGCGCATATGTTTACAACTTTGACTGTGATGGGCTGCAAGTGCAACGTTTAAACAAGCGCATATGTTTACAACTTTGACTGTGATGGGCTGCAAGTGCAACGTTTAAACAAGCGCATATGTTTACAACTTTGACTGTGATGGGCTGCAAGTGCAACGTTTAAACAAGCGCATATGTTTACAACTTTGACTGTGATGGGCTGCAAGTGCAACGTTTAAACAAGCGCATATGTTTACAACTTTGACTGTGATGGGCTGCAAGTGCAACGTTTAAACAAGCGCATATGTTTACAACTTTGACTGTGATGGGCTGCAAGTGCAACATTTAAACAAGCGCATATGTTTACAACTTTGACTGTGATGGGCTGCAAGTGCAACGTTTGAACAAGCGCATATGTTTACAACTTTGACTGTGATGGGCTGCAAGTGCAACGTTTGAACAAGCGCATATGTTTACAACTTTGACTGTGATGGGCTGCAAGTGCAACGTTTGAACAAGCGCATATGTTTACAACTTTGACTGTGATGGGCTGCAAGTGCAACGTTTGAACAAGCGCATATATTTACAACTTTGACTGTGATGGGCTGCAAGTGCAACGTTTAAACAAGCGCATATGTTTACAACTTTGACTGTGATGGGCTGCAAGTGCAACGTTTGAACAAGCGTATATGTTTACAACTTTGACTGTGATGGGCTGCAAGTGCAACATTTAAACAAGCGCATATGTTTACAACTTTGACTGTGATGGGCTGCAAGTGCAACTTTTAAACAAGCGCATATGTTTACAACTTTGACTGTGATGGGCTGCAAGTGCAACGTTTAAACAAGCACATATGTTTACAACTTTGACTGTGATGGGCTGCAAGTGCAACGTTTAAACAAGCGCATATGTTTACAACTTTGACTGTGATGGGCTGCAAGTGCAACGTTTGAACAAGCGCATATGTTTACAACTTTGACTGTGATGGGCTGCAAGTGCAACGTTTAAACAAGCGCATATGTTTACAACTTTGACTGTGATGGGCTGCAAGTGCAACGTTTGAACAAGCGCATATGTTTACAACTTTGACTGTGATGGGCTGCAAGTGCAACGTTTAAACAAGCGCATATGTTTACAACTTTGACTGTGATGGGCTGCAAGTGCAACGTTTGAACAAGCGCATATGTTTACAACTTTGACTGTGATGGGCTGCAAGTGCAACGTTTGAACAAGCGCATATCTTTACAACTTTTACTGTGCTGGGCTGCAAGAGTATTCAGCTTTTATTGGTGCTGGCAGACCGTCTCCATTTCAATCGCCCAGTGTTGAACACAAATGTAGCGCTTCCTTCCCACTTTTCACTTATCAGGTCATCGCCAACAATTTAGGTCAACCAAAGTCAAAACCGTGCACGGGTTATCGTTTCCTCCCCTAATAGAGCTTGCTTGATGCGTGGGAATGGTAGATTGAGGACGATAAGGAAGGCAGATAAGAGGAAAAACCGTTTCGACTTTCCGTTTGAATAGATTGTGTGTTTGCAAATCAAGTAGGTCCAAATTGCGTAATGGTGGCTAAAGCTTTTGAAAGCTTGTTAGAGTGCACCATGCACTCATTAAGCACTTCATTAAATACACCTACGCAGCAATTCAAAACAACTCTCCAACTGACAAGTGGAATTCTACGGTGTGTTTATTATTGAGCTCATGCTGGTGTGTGCAGGTTGTGAAAAAGGTAAATGGGGTAGAAAACATGTCAATAATACATTACACTGTATCTGTGCAGGGTTCACCTAATGTATTTGACCGTGGCAATATAAAAGCCGCCACACCTCACTGTATTAGGTATGAATAATGTAGCGTATGAATGGATATATATTAGAGCTGTGACTCTTTCGGCACCACACGATTCCATGCGATTCTTCTGGGTAACGATTCGATTCAGAATCGATTCTCAATTCAAAATCCATACTTTTTAGTCGCATTGGGGGCTAGTTCTATGATTAACTACATCCCTCCATAAAAAAAAAGGTCAACCGCTGTGAAAAATGTCTATATTACTTAAAGTAACCTGGTTTTGTTGAATACAATTCTACCCAAACATTTAATAAAGTCAAATTAATATAAGTCAACAAGAGAAGTATCCCACACTTGTCTTTTCTAAAGTAAATGTGTAGAGCAGATATAGATCACCTACATCTACTATATGATTTGTCTGAGTGGCTGGACAGGACAGAATAAAACAATTAATTAACTAATTAACAAAAATAAAATACATCGATTTTTGACTTTTTTTAATCGATTAAGAATCGTGACAAATAAGAATCGCGATTCAATTGAAAATCGATTTTTTATTTTTTACACCCCTAATGTGTATACTCCTATTATTTGGGCACTATTGACTAGTTATGCACTGAAAATTTGACCGTCAAAAATCAGCGAACGAAACCGCACAGCCTAACCCAGATGTTGTGATTACGTAAGCAATAGGTACGGAGCAGCAGATGTGGACTTACTTAAATATATCCCAGGTATACCCGCGGACAGCCATCTACAAAATGTGCAATGTGCTAATATTAAGAGGACAGTGGCTATGTTTAGAGGGTTAGGGTTATGTTTAGAGGGTTAGGCTTAGAGGGTAAGGGTTAGGTTTGGGTTAGGGAAAGGGTTTAGAGGGTTAGGGCTATGTTTAGAGGGTTAGGGTTAAAGGGTAAGGGTTAGGTTTGGGTTATGATTAGGGAAAGGGTTTAGAGGGTTAGCGTTAGGGTTAGAGGGTTAGGGTTAGGGTTAGAGGGTTAGGGCTAGCTTTAAAAGGTTATGGTTAGTGTTCTGCTTCAGCTCTCGATGTTCGCAACAAACATCGTAGTAGGATTTCTAAACACAAGTACAGTCTCTAATAACACCAGAGAAAATATGCTACATTTGTTGCTAGTCATTTTTACTACGGGAAAAAGTCACTAAAAGAATTGGAGAAGTCTTCAGAAACTTGAAAAACTCTCAACAAAGTACAATTGGAAAATAGAGCAAAACGATGTAATATAATAAAAAAAGTATACATTAATACTAATTATTATTAACACAGATTTGTTTTCATATGTTTTTAGCCTTTTAAAAGAAAATACATGCATCATCGCAGATTTTGCAAATGGTATGTTGTCATATTGACCCCGCCCCCGTGCCACAGGTATGTTGGCCATCTGAAGGAAATATCAGGATATACAACATCTTTTTCTGGTGTTATTAGAGGCTGATATATATCAAACCTGATCTACGTATGCAATTGAATGTATGGGAATTTGAGTCCCTAGAGCCCAAAGTGGGTCCCTGGGTAAATTCCTCTGTCCCCAATTTAAATATAATTAAATTAAAAAGTATTTTTCTTGAGTTGAGGCATTAAACTTGTGTGATGATGGTTTGGTATGGTTATTATAATATAAATGCATTTTTTTTTCTCAATTCTCATTCAGTTTTTCCATTTTTCATTTTTACCTTTTACACTTGTTTTAGAGTACTGTAAATTCCGGACTATAAGCCCCTCCTTTTTCCCTTCACTTTGAACCATATGGCTTATAAAAGTCACTCATGCATGTTTCTTCACTGAAAATGTTGTGGTGTTATTCTTTCGGGTTTGGCGCCATCTTTTGAAAGAGTTTGCTCACTGCAGGTGCTGCTGGGTGAAAGGTTGCAGTGTTTCCTGCTGTTTAAAGCTTTGAACCGGAAGTACAAGTGCCGTCTTCTATCAATCAATCAAAGCTTACTTATATAGCCCTAAATCACGAGTGTCTCAAAGGGCTGCACAAACCACCACCACATCCTGGGCTCAGATCCCACATCAGGGCAAGAACAAACTCAACCCAATGGGATGACAATGAGAAACCTTGGAGATTCTTCTAATGGGGTTTAGAAAGCGTCCCGTCCACTAGCAGACTGTAGTCCAGGTAGCAGTCAGCCCTGTGAGAGACCAGCAGACTGTAGTCCAGGTAGCAGTCAGCCCTGTGAGAGACCAGCAGACTGTAGTCCAGGTAGCAGTCAGCCCTGTGAGAGACCAGCAGACTGTAGTCCAGGTAGCAGTCAGCCCTGTACCAGCAGACTGTAGTCCAGGTAGCAGTCAGCCCTGTGAGAGACCAGCAGACTGTAGTCCAGGTAGCAGTCAGCCCTGTGAGAGACCAGCAGCCTGTAGTCCAGGTAGCAGTCAGCCCTGTACCAGCAGACTGTAGTCCAGGTAGCAGTCAGCCCTGTGAGAGACCAGCAGACTGTAGTCCAGGTAGCAGTCAGCCCTTTGAGAGACCAGCAGACTGTAGTCCAGGTAGCAGTCAGCCCTGTGAGAGACCAGCAGACTGTAGTCCAGGTAGCAGTCAGCCCTGTGAGAGACCAGCAGACTGTAGTCCAGGTAGCAGTCAGCCCTGTGAGAGACCAGCAGACTGTAGTCCAGGTAGCAGTCAGCCCTGTGAGAGACCAGCAGACTGTAGTCCAGGTAGCAGTCAGCCCTGTGAGAGACCAGCAGACTGTAGTCCAGGTAGCAGTCAGCCCTGTGAGAGACCAGCAGACTGTAGTCCAGGTAGCCTGACACCTCATACTTTTATGTTTATGCTAACATATTGTTGTTTTCCTTCTGTTTACTGGCTGTGTTTTCCATGGTCCAGTCTCAACCGCACCACATGCTGATTTTCCACCATCAATACTAAACATGTGGAATGTTCACATTTTACGGCCCCGTCAGGATAATCTTCAGTGACAGCAGATATTTCAGCTATAAGATAAACAAAATTGCGAGGCGCTTTCTCTCACAGCTTCTTTGAGATCCGAAGAGCAGATTTTTGCGCCGAATGACATTTTTGGACCTGTCTGGTTCCCAGGGGTCTTTGCGCGGTACGAGGAGAAGACACGTTGAAATAAACAGACTTCCGTACCTCACAAAGGAATCTAGATCAAGGCTGTCTTCCATCGCGTTATCTTCATTAGCACATGCTAATTGGCAAGTCTCTTGGTGACTTTATTGTCTCCAGCCTGCTTGCTATGAACCTGCCGGGAGCATTTATCTCTGGGGGACAATGCGGAGCCTATTTATACCAGGGACCTTTAGTAACGTATCTTGGCCTCGTTTGCAGGCTGGATTTTGACAGCAGTCCACTTGCTTTAAAGGCCTACTGAAATGACATTTTCTTATTTAAACGGGGATAGCAGATCCATTCTATGTGTCATACTTGATCATTTCGCGATATTGCCATATTTTTGCTGAAAGGATTTAGTAGAGAACATCGACGATAAAGTTGGCAACTTTTGGTGGCTGCTAAAAAAGCCTTGGCTGTATCGGAAGTAGCGTGACATCACAGGTTGTGGAGCTCCTCACATCTGCACGTTGTTTACAATCATGGCCACCAGCAGAAGTAGCGTGACGTCACAGGTTGTGGAGCTCCTCACATCTGCACATTGTTTACAATCATGGCCACCAGCAGAAGTAGCGTGACGTCACAGGTTGTGGAGCTCCTCACATCTGCACATTGTTTACAATCATGGCCACCAGCAGAAGTAGCGTGACATCACAGGTTGTGGAGCTCCTCACATCTGCACATTGTTTACAATCATGGCCACCAGCAGAAGTAGCGTGACGTCACAGGTTGTGGAGCTCCTCACATCTGCACATTGTTTACAATCATGGCCACCAGCAGAAGTAGCGTGACGTCACAGCTTGTGGAGCTCCTCACATCTGCACATTGTTTACAATCATGGCCACCAGCAGAAGTAGCGTGACGTCACAGGTTGTGGAGCTCCTCACATCTGCACATTGTTTACAATCATGGCCACCAGCAGAAGTAGCGTGACATCACAGGTTGTGGAGCGATTCGGACAGAGAAAGCGACAATTACCACATTAATTTGAGTGAGGATGAAAGATTTGTGGATGAGGAAAGTGAGAGTGAAGGACTAGAGAGCAGTGGAAGCGATTCAGATAGGGAAGATGCTGTAAGAGGCGGGTGGGACTTGATATTCAGCTGGGAATGACTACAAGAGTAAATAAACACAAGACATATATATACTCTATTAGCCACAACACAACCAGGCTTATATTTAATATGCCACAAATTAATCCCGCATAAAAACACCTCCCCCCTCCCGTCCATATAACCCACCAATACTCCAACACCCGCACAACACACTCAATCCCACAGCCCAAAGTACCGTTCACTTCCGCAAAGTTCCTACAGCACATATATTTCCCCAAAGTCCCCAAAGTTAAGTATGTGACATGCACATAGCGGCACGCACGTACGGGCAAGCGATCAAATGTTTGGAAGCCGCAGCTGCATACTCACGGTAGCGCGTCCGCTATCCAACTCAAAGTCGTCCTGGTAAGAGTCTCTGTTGTCCCAGTTCTCCACAGGCCAATGGTAAAGCTTGACTGTCATATTTTGGGAATGTAAACAAGGAAACATCGGCTGTGTTTGTGTTGCTGCAGCCGGCCGCTAATACACCGCTTCCCACCTACAGCTTTCTTCTTTGCAGTCTCCATTGTTCATTGAACAAATTGCAAAAGATTCACCAACACAGATGTCCAGAATACTGAATTTTGAGATGAAAACAGACGACTTAATAGCTGGCCACAATGCTGTCCCAAAATGTCCGCTACAATCTGTGACGTCACGCTCAAACGTCATCATACCGAGACGTTTTCAGCAGGATATTTCGCGGGAAATTTAAAATGTCACTTTACTAATCTAACCCGGCCGTATTGGCATGTGTTGCAATGTTAAGATTTCATCATTGATGTATAAACTATCAGACTGCGTGGTCGCTAGTAGTGGCTTTCAGTAGGCCTTTAAGCATGTCGTGCTGATGGCTGTTGATTTTGGTGGCGGTACAGTTTTTCCTGAGCGTAAACATTGTCTACTGGTCTGTGCCGACATTGTCTACTGGTCTGTGCCGAGCCACAGGGGAAATGGAGAAGGCAGCTCGTAGCCTGAGAGAGGTCAGCGCTGCTTTTTGGACACAGGTACCCGGTATGTGGGGCCGGGGGACACATACCCAGAGGATTAGCGCTCGGACTCAAAGCGGGACTGATTGCGTGGCCATCTGCATGACAAAGAGAAGTCTTTTCCACCTGAAAGCGCTGCCTCGGCACATTGATCAGCCACTCTGCGCCCACGTGATAACCGCCCTTTGTTTTGGCTCTATCTCTGTTCCATGCGGTCTGTCCACCATGACCCTGACCTTTCTCATTGGAAACTGCTCGGCATCACCATCCATTGATGTCCGCTGCTCGTGACCATCTTATCTTGGCTGCCAACGTCCCAGTCCTGCACCCTTTGTACAGCATCGCATCGCTCACATAATCAATAAGTCAATCATTGAACGCTGAATGGAAATGTATCTGTAACTTTCCATAAATTTCCATGTCCGTGTGTTTGTTTTCTTCGGGTGCAAGAGAGTTCCCTCTGTGCACCTGTCTTATATTCTTATATGTAGCCATTTTTAATCGATAAAAAAAAAAATCAAAAATCGATTTTAATTAAAATTGGATGCCAGTTCTATGATTAACTACACTTCTCCATTAAATAGACAAACAGCTCTAACAAATGTCTATATTACTTCAAACAAAAACTGTTTTGTTTAATACAATTTTACCCAAACATTTAATAGTCAAATACAAATAAAGCAACACTTCTCTTTTCTAAAGTAAATCTGTACAGCTGTTATAGATCAATTTGTCTGTTTGTTAAAATAAATACAAATTAAAATGTAAAAAAAAAAAACACATTTAAAACACTAAATAAATAATATTTAAAAAAATAAAATAAATATATATATATATATATATATATATAATATATATATAAAAAAAAAATATATACATATATATATATATATATATATATATATATATATATATATATATATATATATATATATATAAAATATATATATACATATTTTAATTTTATTTTTTTATTTTTTTTATCGTCTTCTCCAGCTACTCAGCCAAATCATCATGTAGATATAGATGATCTATATTAGCTGTACACATTTACTCTAGAAAAGAGAAGGGTTGCTTTATTTGTATTTGACTTTATTAAATGTTTGGGTAGAATTTTATTAAACAACATTTTTTTCAATATTTTTTTTAAAGTAATACTGGAATTGATCAGAGCTTTTCATCGATTTTATGAAGGAGTGTAGTTTATCATAGAACTGGCATCCAATTTGATCTAAAAAGTATTCATTTTGAATCGAGAATTGTTTCGAATTCAGAATCGATTCTGAATCGAATCGTTACCCACAAGAATCAAATCAAATGGTGTTATGCCCAAAGTTTCACAGACCAATGAGCTTGGGCTGCACGTTTATGAGACTAAAACCTAATTCAATTTGGTTTACCTTGTTTATATTTTATACCTATAAATACATAAAAGTGTGAAAATAGTGAATGAATGTTACTTTGAGACTGTGGCCTTATAACACCGTTAGCCCCACAGCGCTAGGCTAGCCAGTAAACCTTTGGGCACCACACCATTCCATTCTTGGGGGTAACCATTCAATTCAGAATCGATTCTAAATTCAAAAGGATTATTCATTCAAAATCAATACTTATTTAATAACAATAGGTGATTAACTTCATTCCTCCATAAAATAGATAAGCAGACATGATACATTTTTACATTATTTAAAAGAAAACTGCTTTTGTTAGATTTTTTAAAAATCTGTTAAGAATCGTTACAAGTAAGAATCGCAAATCAAAATCAAATTTTTTTGAACACCACTCCTAGCCAGTAAGTCATGTGTTGCATGTTGTGTAGGATGTCAATCTTACAACAACTCACAATTCCAATTCTTTGTGACCATTCCATGCAGAATCCATTCTCAATTCAACAACAGTGTCCATTCAAACACATTCTGACAATATGTTTTATGCTATCAACATGATAAAATGTATTATTTGCTATCAACATGATAAAATGTATTATTTGGTATCAACATGATAAAATGTATTATTTGCTATGAACATGATAAAATATATTATTTGCTATGAACATTATAAAATATATTATTTGGTATGAACATGATAAAATATATATTATTTGCTATCAACATGATAAAATGTATTATTTGCTATGAACATGATAAAATATATTATTTGGTATGAACATGATAAAATATATTATTTGCTATGAACATGATAAAATATATTATTTGGTATAAACATGATAAAATATATATTATTTGCTATCAACATGATAAAATATATTATTTGGTATGAACATGATAAAATATATTATTTGCTATGAACATGATAAAATATATTATTTGCTATGAACATGATACAATATATTATTTGGTATGAACATGATCAAATATATTATTTGCTATGAACATGATAAAATATATTATTTGCTATGAACATGATAAAATATATATTATTTGCTATCAACATGATAAAATATATTATTTGGTATGAACATGATCAAATATATTATTTGCTATGAACATGATAAAATATATTATTTGCTATGAACATTATAAAATATATTATTTGGTATGAACATGATAAAATATATATTATTTGCTATCAACATGATAAAATGTATTATTTGCTATGAACATGATAAAATATATTATTTGCTATGAACATGATAAAATATATTATTTGCTATGAACATGATAAAATATATATTATTTGCTATCAACATGATAAAATATATTATTTGCTATGAACATGATAAAATATATATTATTTGCTATCAACATGATAAAATGTATTATTTGGTATGAACATGATAACATATATTATTTGCTATGAACATTATAAAATATATTATTTGGTATGAACATGATAAAATATATATTATTTGCTATCAACATGATAAAATGTATTATTTGCTATCAACATGATAAAATGTATTATTTGCTATGAACATGATACAATATATTATTTGCTATGAACATTATAAAATATATTATTTGGTATGAACATGATAAAATATATATTATTTGCTATCAACATGATAAAATGTATTATTTGCTATGAACATGATAAAATATATTATTTGCTATGAACATGATAAAATATATTATTTGCTATGAACATTATAAAATATATTATTTGGTATGAACATGATGAAATATATATTATTTGCTATCAACATGATAACATATATTATTTGGTATGAACATGATAAAATATATTATTTGCTATGAACATGATAAAATATATTATTTGCTATCAACATGATAAAATATATTATTTGCTATGAACATGATCAAATATATTATTTGCTATGAACATGATAAAATATATTATTTGCTATGAACATGATAAAATATATTATTTGGTATGAACATGATAAAATATATTATTTGCTATGAACATGATAAAATATATTATTTGCTATGAACATGATACAATATATTATTTGGTATGAACATGATCAAATATATTATTTGCTATGAACATGATAAAATATATTATTTGCTATGAACATGATAAAATATATATTATTTGCTATCAACATGATAAAATATATTATTTGGTATGAACATGATAAAATATATTATTTGCTATGAACATGATAAAATATATTATTTGCTATGAATATGATAAAATATATTATTTGGTATGAACATGATAAAATATATTATTTGCTATGAACATGATAAAATATATTATTTGCTATGAACACGATAAAATATATTATTTGCTATGAACATGATAAAATATATTATTTGCTATAAACATGATAAAATATATTATTTGGTATGAACATGATAAAATATATTATTTGGTATGAACATGATAAAATATATTATTTGCTATGAACATGATAAAATATATTATTTGGTATGAACATGATAAAATATATTATTTGCTATGAACATGATAAAATATATTATTTCCTATGAACATGATACAATATATTATTTGCTATGAACATGATAAAATATATTATTTGCTATGAACATGATAAAATATATTATTTGCTATGAACATGATAAAATATATGATTTGCTATGAACATGATAAAATGTATTATTTGCTATGAACATGATAAAAAACACTTTTGAAAACAGGTTACAAGTTACAAAAGTGATGAATCCATCCAAAGTCGGAATAAATACACATCTATTACTTACTGTTCAACTTGAATATTCTTTACCGTTTTTGTCCTATAATATTTGGTGACCTCGTCCCATCCATCCATTTCCTACTGCTTGTCCCTGTAATATAAATAGATCCTTCCCTTTTTGTCTTTGATGTACTTCATGACCAAATATATCATGCACTAAGTATCATTTATTGGGAAATTAAAAATGTCATTTTTGGGCTTTGGAGATAAACAGGCCATAACTATTTGAAAAATGATAACTGAAAGCAAAAAGTACATTTGGTAATATAGTGAAAGTCAAAGTACATTTGGTAATATAGTGAAAGTCAAAGTACATTTGGTAATATAGTGAAAGTCAAAGTACATTTGGTAATATAGTGAAAGTCAAAGACATACCAGGAAATCTTCATGTCCTTAAGTGTTATCATTTGTTTTTATTCACGGATAATTGAATAGGAAATTAATTAGCCAATTTGGCCTCGGGTTGTGACTCCTTGAATTCATTTGGGAATCACATTCACACATGGTCTTCAAAAGCCCGCGGCACGACACGCTGCCGAGACACAATTTACTTTGCAACACTATTTAGTTTGCAACAAAGGAAACAGCTTTTGCTTTATATTCCCTGCAAAAATATGCAGTAGCTGACGGAGTTCCCCCCAGATTGGGGATAGGTGCGTATATATATATATATATATATATATATATATATATATATATATATATATATATATATATATATATATATATATATATATATATATATATATATATATATATATGCTGGCATCAAATTCTAAAGTTAATGATTATTTGCACAAAAAAAAAAGTTTATGAGTTTGAACATGAAATATGTTGTCTTTGTAGCATATTCAACTGAATATGGCTTGAAAAGGATTTGCAAATCATTGTATTCCGTTTATATTTACATCTAACACCATTTCCCAACTCATATGGAAACGGGGTTTGTACATTGATGTTACATCCATGATGTCGTTCACAACAACACAACACATTTGTTGTGTGTGTATGATTGTGTGTACATTGATGTTACATCCATGATGTCGTTCACAACAACACAACACATGTGTTGTGTGTGTATGATTGTGTGTACATTGATGTTACATCCATGATGTCGTTCACAACAACACAACACATTTGTTGTGTGTGTATGATTGTGTGTACATTGATGTTACATCCATGATGTCGTTCACAACAACACAACAGATGACATGTGTTCAAATATCTTGCATATGCAGTCGAGAGACGTTTCCTATAGAGCACAGTGTGCCTGTGTCAGTGCTTTTAAAAGGCGGGGCTTGTTGCCTAGTGACGTGTGACTTTATCAAGGGTTTCAGCAGAGCTGTGTTTGTTAGCGTTAGCAGTTAGCAGCGGTGGTTTTTCAGCTCTTTTGAATCTTTTTAGCGGATTGTTACTTCTGGTTAATACAAAGATTGAATGTGCTTCAATGGCTGCCATATCTTCTTGTCAACAAACGGGGTATTGTTTGGATGGCAGGTTTTTCACTTCAATCGTTGATTTGTTGTTCATTATTCCCATTGTGTCACAATGATTTGCAAGGTAAAAACAGATTTTCAAGGTAAAAAAAATGATTTTCAAGGTAAAAGTTGATTTTCAAGGTAAGAACAGATTTTCAAGGTAAAAAAAAGATTTTCAAGGTAAAAGTTGATTTTCAAGGTAAAAAATAATTTTCAAGGTAAAAAATGATTTTCAAGGTAAAAGTTGATTTTCAAAGTAAAAAACGATTTTCAAGGTAAAAACTTGATTTTCAAGGTAAAAAAATTATTTTCAAGGTAAAAGTTGATTTTCAAAGTAAAAAACGATTTTCAAGGTAAAAACTGATTTTCAAGGTAAAAAATAATTTTCAAGGTAAAAAATGATTTTCAAGGTAAAAAATGATTTTCAAGGTAAAAGTTGATTTTCAAAGTAAAAACCGATTTTGAAGGTAAAAACTGATTTTCAAGGTAAAAAATAATTTTCAAGGTAAAAAATTATTTTCAAGGTAAAAAATGATTTTCAAGGTAAAAACCGATTTTCAAGGTAAAAAAAATATTTTCAAAGTAAAAAATGCTTTTCAAGGTAAAAGTTGATGTTCAAGGCAAAGAAAGATTTTCAAGGTAAAAAATTGTTTTCAAGGTAAAAAAATGGTTTGGTATCAAGTTAATTTAGCGTATACTGCTTGTTGTTTTATGAGGACAAATCTATTTCCTGCATTGAACTTGCTGTCCTGTTGACATTAAAGCCACATTACATCAAGCTATCGCTAACTTCCTGTAATGGACCTAAAAGTCATTAGATGACTTGTTACTAGTAAAAGTAACAACGTTCCTAGCGCAGTTATTATGTAACACCATTATTAGGAACACTCATATTCACAAGTTTCCCATTTTTTCAACGAAAGACCAGACTTTTGTTTTGATGCTTGTTTATTTGAATATTTGGAGGTTAAGCTCTGACTGATGCCTTGATTTGTGCCAGCTTGTTTTTTTAATATGTGGCTTAACGGAAATGAACGCAGACAGATACTAGAATTGATGAGATGGACGTGTAGACACGAGCAATGAGATGGAGGTGTAGACACGACCAATGAGATGGAGGTGTAGACACGAGCAATGAGATGGAGGTGTAGACACGACCAATGAGATGGACGTGTAGACACGACCAATGAGATGGACGTGTAGACACGAGCAATGAGATGGAGGTGTAGACACGGCACAATGAGATGGAGGTGTAGACACGAGCAATGAGATGGAGGTGTAGACACGAGCAATGAGATGGAGGTGTAGACACGGCACAATGAGATGGAGGTGTAGACACGAGCAATGAGATGGAGGTGTAGACACGGCACAATGAGATGGAGGTGTAGACACGACCAATGAGATGGAGGTGTAGACACGAGCAATGAGATGGAGGTGTAGACAGAGGAATGGGACTTTTCCTGGTGTTGTCCGAGCTAAGACCACTTTAATGAAAAAGTGCTCCCAATACGAGATGAATGCGCAGGGATTTCCTTTGAACAATTGACGCCTCGCCATTGTTGTTTCCCGTTGAGCAAATGTGATGATAAATGCCCCATTTGGGCGCGGGAAGACTGTGCAGATTTGCAAAAGCACTTATGTGAAAGTGGAGCAATCAGCAGCTGGTGCCACGCTCCGAGGAGTTTGATATGGATGCTGTGGTCTAAACGCTGAACACGTCTCATGACGCCACGCGGCGCAGGAAGCAGACATCAGGTGTACAAAAGGTGTTCTTTGCAGAAGCCCGACTGTTTCCTTGGCGGGGCTTTTCACAATGGATGGTTTGGGAGGGCGGCTGGAAAAGCTCAGGAGCCCCGCGGCGCCTGTGAAGTCAATAAAGGGCCCCAGCAGAGGCCATTACATGTTGGGAATATTATTATTCATGTGCTTTTATTCTGAGCACAATGGGTGTCAGTGAAGGCACCACTTGGTGTAGGGATGAAATATACATCACCAGATATTATTTGGCAAATATCACAAATGCCAGGCTATGAGCCGCTCATTTTTTTCTACGCTTTGAAACCTGCGGCTTGTAAAATGGTGCGGACAATTTATGGATTTTTCTTCGCTGACGGCCATAATGCAAATACAAAACCCCGAAGCAGTGAAGTTAGCACGCTGTGTAATTCGTAAATAAAAAGAGAATACAACAAATCTTTTTCAACTTATATTCAATTGAATAAACTGCAAACACAAGATATTTCATGTTCACACTCAGATTTTTTTTTTTGCAAATAATCATGAACTTAGAATTGAATGGCAACAACACAATGCAAAAGGGCATTTTTATCACTGTGTTACATGGCCTTTCCTTTTAACAACACTCAGTAAAGGTTTGGGAAGTGAGGAGACACATTTTGGAAGTGGAATTCTTTCCCATTCTTGCTTGATGTACAGCTTAAGTTGTTCAACAGTCTCCCTTCTCATATTTTAGCCTTCATACTTTCAATGTCTGGACTACAGGCAGGCCAGTCTAGTACCCGCACTCTTTTACTATGAAGCCACGTTGTTGTAACACGTGGCTTGGCATTGTCTTGCTGAAATAAGCAGGGGCGTCCATGGTAACGTTGCTTGGATGGCAACATATGTTGCTCCAAAAGCGGTATGTACCTTTCAGCATTAATGGCGCCTTCACAGATGTGTAAGTTACCCATGTCTTGACCACTAATACACCCCCATACCATCACACATGCTGCCTTTTACACTCTAGAACAATCCGGATGGTTCTTTTCCTCTTTGGTCCGGAGGACACCACGTCCACAGTTTCCAAAAACAATTTGAAATGTGGACTCGTCAGACCACAGAACACTTTTCCACTTTGTATCAGTCCATCTTAGATGAGCTTTCCTTCCAGTATTTGGTGGTGTCATGCAGTACTTCCAGTATTTGGTGGTGTCATGCAGTACTTTCCTTCCAGTATTTGGTGGTGTCATGCAGTACTTCCAGTATTTGGTGGTGTCATGCAGTACTTCCAGTATTTGGTGGTGTCATGCAGTACTTCCAGTATTTGGTGGTGTCATGCAGTACTTCCAGTATTTGGTGGTGTCATGCAGTACTTTCCTTCCAGTATTTGGTGGTGTCATGCAGTACTTTCCTTCCAGTATTTGGTGGTGTCATGCAGTACTTCCAGTATTTGGTGGTGTCATGCAGTACTTCCAGTATTTGGTGGTGTCATGCAGTACTTCCAGTATTTGGTGGTGTCATGCAGTACTTCCAGTATTTGGTGGTGTCATGCAGTACTTCCAGTATTTGGTGGTGTCATGCAGTACTTTCCTTCCAGTATTTGGTGGTGTCATGCAGTACTTCCAGTATTTGGTGGTGTCATGCAGTACTTCCAGTATTTGGTGGTGTCATGCAGTACTTCCAGTATTTGGTGGTGTCATGCAGTACTTTCCTTCCAGTATTTGGTGGTGTCATGCAGTACTTTCCTTCCAGTATTTGGTGGTGTCATGCAGTACTTCCCTTCCAGTATTTGGTGGTGTCATGCAGTACTTCCAGTATTTGGTGGTGTCATGCAGTACTTCCAGTATTTGGTGGTGTCATGCAGTACTTCCAGTATTTGGTGGTGTCATGCAGTACTTCCAGTATTTGGTGGTGTCATGCAGTACTTTCCTTCCAGTATTTGGTGGTGTCATGCAGTACTTCCCTTCCAGTATTTGGTGGTGTCATGCAGTACTTCCAGTATTTGGTGGTGTCATGCAGTACTTCCCTTCCAGTATTTGGTGGTGTCATGCAGTACTTCCAGTATTTGGTGGTGTCATGCAGTACTTCCAGTATTTGGTGGTGTCATGCAGTACTTTCCTTCCAGTATTTGGTGGTGTCATGCAGTACTTCCAGTATTTGGTGGTGTCATGCAGTACTTCCAGTATTTGGTGGTGTCATGCAGTACTTTCCTTCCAGTATTTGGTGGTGTCATGCAGTACTTCCAGTATTTGGTGGTGTCATGCAGTACTTCCAGTATTTGGTGGTGTCATGCAGTACTTCCAGTATTTGGTGGTGTCATGCAGTACTTCCAGTATTTGGTGGTGTCATGCAGTACTTTCCTTCCAGTATTTGGTGGTGTCATGCAGTACTTCCAGTATTTGGTGGTGTCATGCAGTACTTTCCTTCCAGTATTTGGTGGTGTCATGCAGTACTTCCAGTATTTGGTGGTGTCATGCAGTACTTTCCTTCCAGTATTTGGTGGTGTCATGCAGTACTTCCAGTATTTGGTGGTGTCATGCAGTACTTCCAGTATTTGGTGGTGTCATGCAGTACTTCCAGTATTTGGTGGTGTCATGCAGTACTTTCCTTCCAGTATTTGGTGGTGTCATGCAGTACTTTCCTTCCAGTATTTGGTGGTGTCATGCAGTACTTCCAGTATTTGATGGTGTCATGCAGTACTTTCCTTCCAGTATTTGGTGGTGTCATGCAGTACTTCCCTTACAGTATTTGGTGGTGTCATGCAGTACTTCCAGTATTTGGTGGTGTCATGCAGTACTTCCAGTATTTGGTGGTGTCATGCAGTACTTCCAGTATTTGGTGGTGTCATGCAGTACTTCCAGTATTTGGTGGTGTCATGCAGTACTTCCAGTATTTGGTGGTGTCATGCAGTACTTCCAGTATTTGGTGGTGTCATGCAGTACTTTCCTTCCAGTATTTGGTGGTGTCATGCAGTACTTTCCTTCCAGTATTTGGTGGTGTCATGCAGTACTTCCAGTATTTGGTGGTGTCATGCAGTACTTCCAGTATTTGGTGGTGTCATGCAGTACTTCCAGTATTTGGTGGTGTCATGCAGTACTTTCCTTCCAGTATTTGGTGGTGTCATGCAGTACTTCCAGTATTTGGTGGTGTCATGCAGTACTTTCCTTCCAGTATTTGGTGGTGTCATGCAGTACTTCCAGTATTTGGTGGTGTCATGCAGTACTTTCCTTCCAGTATTTGGTGGTGTCATGCAGTACTTCCAGTATTTGGTGGTGTCATGCAGTACTTCCAGTATTTGGTGGTGTCATGCAGTACTTCCAGTATTTGGTGGTGTCATGCAGTACTTTCCTTCCAGTATTTGGTGGTGTCATGCAGTACTTTCCTTCCAGTATTTGGTGGTGTCATGCAGTACTTCCAGTATTTGATGGTGTCATGCAGTACTTTCCTTCCAGTATTTGGTGGTGTCATGCAGTACTTCCCTTACAGTATTTGGTGGTGTCATGCAGTACTTCCAGTATTTGGTGGTGTCATGCAGTACTTCCAGTATTTGGTGGTGTCATGCAGTACTTCCAGTATTTGGTGGTGTCATGCAGTACTTCCAGTATTTGGTGGTGTCATGCAGTACTTCCAGTATTTGGTGGTGTCATGCAGTACTTCCAGTATTTGGTGGTGTCATGCAGTACTTTCCTTCCAGTATTTGGTGGTGTCATGCAGTACTTCCAGTATTTGGTGGTGTCATGCAGTACTTTCCTTCCAGTATTTGGTGGTGTCATGCAGTACTTCCAGTATTTGGTGGTGTCATGCAGTACTTCCAGTATTTGGTGGTGTCATGCAGTACTTCCAGTATTTGGTGGTGTCATGCAGTACTTCCAGTATTTGGTGGTGTCATGCAGTACTTCCAGTATTTGGTGGTGTCATGCAGTACTTCCAGTATTTGGTGGTGTCATGCAGTACTTCCAGTATTTGGTGGTGTCATGCAGTACTTCCAGTATTTGGTGGTGTCATGCAGTACTTTCCTTCCAGTATTTGGTGGTGTCAGGCAGTACTTTCCTTCCAGTATTTGGTGGTGTCATGCAGTACTTCCAGTATTTGGTGGTGTCATGCAGTACTTTCCTTCCAGTATTTGGTGGTGTCATGCAGTACTTCCAGTATTTGGTGGTGTCATGCAGTACTTTCCTTCCAGTATTTGGTGGTGTCATGCAGTACTTCCAGTATTTGGTGGTATCATGCAGTACTTCCAGTATTTGGTGGTGTCATGCAGTACTTCCAGTATTTGGTGGTGTCATGCAGTACTTTCCTTCCAGTATTTGGTGGTGTCAGGCAGTACTTTCCTTCCAGTATTTGGTGGTGTCATGCAGTACTTCCAGTATTTGGTGGTGTCATGCAGTACTTGAGGTTGATGCAGGAAGTGTGTAAGACTGTCACTGTTGTTGTTGTTGTTGTTGTTTACACTCTTCATGGTTTGTAAACATGACGTTTGCCGCCATCTTGCTGCTGTTTGTCCTGGGCTGTGCTTCTGCTGCCAGGCGTGCAGCACCTGTCTGTCCCCCAAAGAAACAAATGCTAATGCTAAGTGTAGCACTTTGGAGGAAAGGTGACTTAGACGCTGGCTGTCAGCGAGGACATGGCGGTCTGGCGGCCATGACGAGACATATGGTGGAGCAGATGTGTGTTGATGGTGTTCCTTCACTTGAGTGGCGGTGTCAGACTTGCTGTTTCACACGGCGGTGACAGCTCAAGTCTTGTAATAGCGTGTCCATTATTCGCCACACATTTAACATCAATAGGAAACAGAAGTA
>NC_084756.1:13638069-13670569 GCF_033978785.1 Entelurus aequoreus
TATGTTAGATCCACTATGGACTGGACTCTCCCACTATTATGTTAGATCCACTATGGACTGGACTCTCACACTATTATGTTAGATCCACTATGGACTGGACTCTCACACTATTATGTTAGATCCACTATGGACTGGACTCTCACACTATTATGTTAGATCCACTATGGACTGGACTCTCACACTATTATGTTAGATCCACTATGGACTGGACTCTCACACTATTATGTTAGATCCACAATGGACTGGACTCTCACACTATTATGTTAGATCCACTATGGACTGGACTCTCACACTATTATGTTAGATCCACTATGGACTGGACTCTCACACTATTAACTAGATCCATTGCACCGGTCACCTAGGGTACCCACATCTGAGGTCCCTTTCAAGGTTTCTCATTGTATCCCATTGGGTTGAGTTGAGTTTTTCCTTGCCCTGATGTGGGATCTGAGCCCAGGATGTGGTTGTGGCTTGTGCAGCCCTTTGAGACATTTGTGATGAAGGGCTATAGAAGTCAACTTGGATTGATTTTCTACTGGGCCGCACAGACTAATTTAACTAACTAACTCAATTATAACCAACCACATTTTCTCCTACTTGACTTTGTCCAGTCCCAGCAGACACACAATCAGCTTGTTCATAGATGTGTTATAAAAGTCCTGGTTTTGAAGTTCATAGATGTGTTATAAAAGTCCTGGTTTTGAAGTTCATAGATGTGTTATAAAAGTCCTGGTTTTGAAGTTCATAGATGTGTTATAAAAGTCCTGGTAGGAAGTTCATAGATGTGTTATAAAAGTCCTGGTTTTGAAGTTCATAGATGTGTTATAAAAGTCCTGGTTTTGAAGTTCATAGATGTGTTATAAAAGTCCTGGTTTTGAAGTTCATAGATGTGTTATAAAAGTCCTGGTTTTGAAGTTCATAGATGTGTTATAAAAGTCCTGGCAGGAAGTTCATAGATGTGTTATAAAAGTCCTGGTTTTGAAGTTCATAGATGTGTTATAAAAGTCCTGGTTTTGAAGTTCATAGATGTGTTATAAAAGTCCTGGTTTTGAAGTTCAAAGATGTGTTATAAAAGTCCTGGTTTTGAAGTTCATAGATGTGTTATAAAAGTCCTGGTTTTGAAGTTCATAGATGTGTTATAAAAGTCCTGGTTTTGAAGTTCATAGATGTGTTATAAAAGTCCTGGTTTTGAAGTTCATAGATGTGTTATAAAAGTCCTGGTAGGAAGTTCATAGATGTGTTATAAAAGTCCTGGTTTTGAAGTTCATAGATGTGTTATAAAAGTCCTGGTTTTGAAGTTCATAGATGTGTTATAAAAGTCCTGGTTTTGAAGTTCATAGATGTGTTATAAAAGTCCTGGTTTTGAAGTTAATAGATGTGTTATAAAAGTCCTGGTTTTGAAGTTCATAGATGTGTTATAAAAGTCCTGGCAGGAAGTTCATAGATGTGTTATAAAAGTCCTGGTTTTGAAGTTCATAGATGTGTTATAAAAGTCCTGGTTTTGAAGTTCATAGATGTGTTATAAAAGTCCTGGCAGGAAGTTCATAGATGTGTTATAAAAGTCCTGGTTTTGAAGTTCATAGATGTGTTATAAAAGTCCTGGTTTTGAAGTTCATAGATGTGTTATAAAAGTCCTGGTTTTGAAGTTCATAGATGTGTTATAAAAGTCCTGGTTTTGAAGTTCATAGATGTGTTATAAAAGTCCTGGTTTTGAAGTTCATAGATGTGTTATAAAAGTCCTGGTTTTACAGTTCATAGATGTGTTATAAAAGTCCTGGTTTTGAAGTTCATAGATGTGTTATAAAAGTCCTGGTAGGAAGTTCATAGATGTGTTATAAAAGTCCTGGTAGGAAGTTCATAGATGTGTTATAAAAGTCCTGGTAGGAAGTTCATAGATGTGTTATAAAAGTCCTGGTAGGAAGTTCATAGATGTGTTATAAAAGTCCTGGTTTTGAAGTTCATAGATGTGTTATAAAAGTCCTGGTTTTGAAGTTCATAGATGTGTTATAAAAGTCCTGGTTTTGAAGTTCATAGATGTGTTATAAAAGTCCTGGTTTTGAAGTTCATAGATGTGTTATAAAAGTCCTGGTTTTGAAGTTCATAGATGTGTTATAAAAGTCCTGGTTTTGAAGTTCATAGATGTGTTATAAAAGTCCTGGTAGGAAGTTCATAGATGTGTTATAAAAGTCCTGGTTTTGAAGTTCATAGATGTGTTATAAAAGTCCTGGTTTTGAAGTTCATAGATGTGTTATAAAAGTCCTGGTTTTGAAGTTCATAGATGTGTTATAAAAGTCCTGGTTTTGAAGTTAATAGATGTGTTATAAAAGTCCTGGTTTTGAAGTTCATAGATGTGTTATAAAAGTCCTGGCAGGAAGTTCATAGATGTGTTATAAAAGTCCTGGTTTTGAAGTTCATAGATGTGTTATAAAAGTCCTGGTTTTGAAGTTCATAGATGTGTTATAAAAGTCCTGGCAGGAAGTTCATAGATGTGTTATAAAAGTCCTGGTTTTGAAGTTCATAGATGTGTTATAAAAGTCCTGGTTTTGAAGTTCATAGATGTGTTATAAAAGTCCTGGTTTTGAAGTTCATAGATGTGTTATAAAAGTCCTGGTTTTGAAGTTCATAGATGTGTTATAAAAGTCCTGGTTTTGAAGTTCATAGATGTGTTATAAAAGTCCTGGTTTTACAGTTCATAGATGTGTTATAAAAGTCCTGGTTTTGAAGTTCATAGATGTGTTATAAAAGTCCTGGTAGGAAGTTCATAGATGTGTTATAAAAGTCCTGGTAGGAAGTTCATAGATGTGTTATAAAAGTCCTGGTAGGAAGTTCATAGATGTGTTATAAAAGTCCTGGTAGGAAGTTCATAGATGTGTTATAAAAGTCCTGGTTTTGAAGTTCATAGATGTGTTATAAAAGTCCTGGTTTTGAAGTTCATAGATGTGTTATAAAAGTCCTGGTTTTGAAGTTCATAGATGTGTTATAAAAGTCCTGGCAGGAAGTTCATAGATGTGTTATAAAAGTCCTGGTTTTGAAGTTCATAGATGTGTTATAAAAGTCCTGGTTTTGAAGTTCATAGATGTGTTATAAAAGTCCTGGTTTTGAAGTTCATAGATGTGTTATAAAAGTCCTGGCAGGAAGTTCATAGATGTGTTATAAAAGTCCTGGTTTTGAAGTTCATAGATGTGTTATAAAAGTCCTGGTTTTGAAGTTCATAGATGTGTTATAAAAGTCCTGGTTTTGAAGTTCATAGATGTGTTATAAAAGTCCTGGTTTTGAAGTTCATAGATGTGTTATAAAAGTCCTGGTTTTGAAGTTCATAGATGTGTTATAAAAGTCCTGGTTTTGAAGTTCATAGATGTGTTATAAAAGTCCTGGTTTTGAAGTTCATAGATGTGTTATAAAAGTCCTGGTTTTGAAGTTCATAGATGTGTTATAAAAGTCCTGGTTTTGAAGTTCATAGATGTGTTATAAAAGTCCTGGTTTTGAAGTTCATAGATGTGTTATAAAAGTCCTGGTTTTGAAGTTCATAGATGTGTTATAAAAGTCCTGGTTTTGAAGTTCATAGATGTGTTATAAAAGTCCTGGTTTTGAAGTTCATAGATGTGTTATAAAAGTCCTGGTTTTGAAGTTCATAGATGTGTTATAAAAGTCCTGGTAGGAAGTTCATAGATGTGTTATAAAAGTCCTGGTTTTGAAGTTCATAGATGTGTTATAAAAGTCCTGGTAGGAAGTTCATAGATGTGTTATAAAAGTCCTGGTAGGAAGTTCATAGATGTGTTATAAAAGTCCTGGTAGGAAGTTCATAGATGTGTTATAAAAGTCCTGGTAGGAAGTTCATAGATGTGTTATAAAAGTCCTGGTTTTGAAGTTCATAGATGTGTTATAAAAGTCCTGGTTTTGAAGTTCATAGATGTGTTATAAAAGTCCTGGTTTTGAAGTTCATAGATGTGTTATAAAAGTCCTGGCAGGAAGTTCATAGATGTGTTATAAAAGTCCTGGTTTTGAAGTTCATAGATGTGTTATAAAAGTCCTGGTTTTGAAGTTCATAGATGTGTTATAAAAGTCCTGGTTTTGAAGTTCATAGATGTGTTATAAAAGTCCTGGCAGGAAGTTCATAGATGTGTTATAAAAGTCCTGGTTTTGAAGTTCATAGATGTGTTATAAAAGTCCTGGTTTTGAAGTTCATAGATGTGTTATAAAAGTCCTGGTTTTGAAGTTCATAGATGTGTTATAAAAGTCCTGGTTTTGAAGTTCATAGATGTGTTATAAAAGTCCTGGTTTTGAAGTTCATAGATGTGTTATAAAAGTCCTGGTTTTGAAGTTCATAGATGTGTTATAAAAGTCCTGGTTTTGAAGTTCATAGATGTGTTATAAAAGTCCTGGTTTTGAAGTTCATAGATGTGTTATAAAAGTCCTGGTTTTGAAGTTCATAGATGTGTTATAAAAGTCCTGGTTTTGAAGTTCATAGATGTGTTATAAAAGTCCTGGTAGGAAGTTCATAGATGTGTTATAAAAGTCCTGGTTTTGAAGTTCATAGATGTGTTATAAAAGTCCTGGCAGGAAGTTCATAGATGTGTTATAAAAGTCCTGGTTTTGAAGTTCATAGATGTGTTATAAAAGTCCTGGTTTTGAAGTTCATAGATGTGTTATAAAAGTCCTGGTTTTGAAGTTCATAGATGTGTTATAAAAGTCCTGGTTTTGAAGTTCATAGATGTGTTATAAAAGTCCTGGTTTTGAAGTTCATAGATGTGTTATAAAAGTCCTGGTTTTGAAGTTCATAGATGTGTTATAAAAGTCCTGGTTTTGAAGTTCATAGATGTGTTATAAAAGTCCTGGTTTTGAAGTTCATAGATGTGTTATAAAAGTCCTGGTTTTGAAGTTCATAGATGTGTTATAAAAGTCCTGGTTTTGAAGTTCATAGATGTGTTATAAATGTCCTGGTTTTGAAGTTCATAGATGTGTTATAAAAGTCCTGGTTTTGAAGTTCATAGATGTGTTATAAAAGTCCTGGTTTTGAAGTTCATAGATGTGTTATAAAAGTCCTGGTTTTGAAGTTCATAGATGTGTTATAAAAGTCCTGGTAGGAAGTTCATAGATGTGTTAAAAAAGTCCTGGTAGGAAGTTCATAGATGTGTTATAAAAGTCCTGGTTTTGAAGTTCATAGATGTGTTATAAAAGTCCTGGTTTTGAAGTTCATAGATGTGTTATAAAAGTCCTGGTAGGAAGTTCATAGATGTGTTATAAAAGTCCTGGTAGGAAGTTCATAGATGTGTTATAAAAGTCCTGGTTTTGAAGTTCATAGATGTGTTATAAAAGTCCTGGTTTTGAAGTTCATAGATGTGTTATAAAAGTCCTGGTTTTGAAGTTCATAGATGTGTTATAAAAGTCCTGGTAGGAAGTTCATAGATGTGTTATAAAAGTCCTGGTTTTGAAGTTCATAGATGTGTTATAAAATTCCTGGTTTTGAAGTTCATAGATGTGTTATAAAAGTCCTGGTTTTGAAGTTCATAGATGTGTTATAAAAGTCCTGGTTTTGAAGTTCATAGATGTGTTATAAAAGTCCTGGTAGGAAGTTCATAGATGTGTTATAAAAGTCCTGGTTTTGAAGTTCATAGATGTGTTATAAAAGTCCTGGTTTTGAAGTTCATAGATGTGTTATAAAAGTCCTGGTTTTGAAGTTCATAGATGTGTTATAAAAGTCCTGGTTTTGAAGTTCATAGATGTGTTATAAAAGTCCTGGTTTTGAAGTTCATAGATGTGTTATAAAAGTCCTGGTTTTGAAGTTCATAGATGTGTTATAAAAGTCCTGGTTTTGAAGTTCATAGATGTGTTATAAAAGTCCTGGTTTTGAAGTTCATAGATGTGTTATAAAAGTCCTGGTTTTGAAGTTCATAGATGTGTTATAAAAGTCCTGGTTTTGAAGTTCATAGATGTGTTATAAAAGTCCTGGTTTTGAAGTTCATAGATGTGTTATAAAAGTCCTGGTTTTGACGTTCATAGATGTGTTATAAAAGTCCTGGTTTTGAAGTTCATAGATGTGTTATAAAAGTCCTGGTAGGAAGTTCATAGATGTGTTATAAAAGTCCTGGTTTTGAAGTTCATAGATGTGTTATAAAAGTCCTGGTTTTGAAGTTCATAGATGTGTTATAAAAGTCCTGGTTTTGAAGTTCATAGATGTGTTATAAAAGTCCTGGTTTTGAAGTTCATAGATGTGTTATAAAAGTCCTGGTTTTGAAGTTCATAGATGTGTTATAAAAGTCCTGGTTTTGAAGTTCATAGATGTGTTATAAAAGTCCTGGTAGGAAGTTCATAGATGTGTTAAAAAAGTCCTGGTAGGAAGTTCATAGATGTGTTATAAAAGTCCTGGTTTTGAAGTTCATAGATGTGTTATAAAAGTCCTGGTTTTGAAGTTCATAGATGTGTTATAAAAGTCCTGGTAGGAAGTTCATAGATGTGTTATAAAAGTCCTGGTAGGAAGTTCATAGATGTGTTATAAAAGTCCTGGTTTTGAAGTTCATAGATGTGTTATAAAAGTCCTGGTTTTGAAGTTCATAGATGTGTTATAAAAGTCCTGGTTTTGAAGTTCATAGATGTGTTATAAAAGTCCTGGTAGGAAGTTCATAGATGTGTTATAAAAGTCCTGGTTTTGAAGTTCATAGATGTGTTATAAAATTCCTGGTTTTGAAGTTCATAGATGTGTTATAAAAGTCCTGGTTTTGAAGTTCATAGATGTGTTATAAAAGTCCTGGTTTTGAAGTTCATAGATGTGTTATAAAAGTCCTGGTAGGAAGTTCATAGATGTGTTATAAAAGTCCTGGTTTTGAAGTTCATAGATGTGTTATAAAAGTCCTGGTTTTGAAGTTCATAGATGTGTTATAAAAGTCCTGGTTTTGAAGTTCATAGATGTGTTATAAAAGTCCTGGTTTTGAAGTTCATAGATGTGTTATAAAAGTCCTGGTTTTGAAGTTCATAGATGTGTTATAAAAGTCCTGGTTTTGAAGTTCATAGATGTGTTATAAAAGTCCTGGTTTTGAAGTTCATAGATGTGTTATAAAAGTCCTGGTTTTGAAGTTCATAGATGTGTTATAAAAGTCCTGGTTTTGAAGTTCATAGATGTGTTATAAAAGTCCTGGTTTTGAAGTTCATAGATGTGTTATAAAAGTCCTGGTTTTGAAGTTCATAGATGTGTTATAAAAGTCCTGGTTTTGACGTTCATAGATGTGTTATAAAAGTCCTGGTTTTGAAGTTCATAGATGTGTTATAAAAGTCCTGGTAGGAAGTTCATAGATGTGTTATAAAAGTCCTGGTAGGAAGTGTTAGTGACATGGGACAATGCACTTTAATAATGTCACTTCATAGCTTAATGCTAGGATCCATCTGAAGTGGCAGGTTAGTGACCTAAGATCAGGACCAAGTGACCAGGTTGGTGACCTAAGATCAGGACCAAGTGACCAGGTTGGTGACCTAAGATCAGGACCAAGTGACCAGGTTGGTGACCTAAGATCAGCAACAAGTGAGCAGGTTGGTGACCTAAGATCAGGACCAAGTGACCAGGTTGGTGACCTAAGATCAGCAACAAGTGAGCAGGTTGGTGACCTAAGATCAGCAACAAGTGACCAGGTTGGTGACCTAAGATCAGCAACAAGTGACCAGGTTGGTGACCTAAGATCAGCAACAAGTGACCAGGTTGGTGACCTAAGATCAGCAACAAGTGAGCAGGTTGGTGACCTAAGATCAGCAACAAGTGAGCAGGTTGGTGACCTAAGATCAGCAACAAGTGAGCATAGTCGTTATGGAGAAGTGCTAAATTGTTGCATATAATAATTGTGCTGAAGTAGGGTTGTCCCCAAAGCAATATATTGGTACCGGTACTGGTACCAAAATATATTTCGATACTTCTCTAAATAAAGGGGACCAACAAAATTCTCATTATTGTCTTTATTGTAACAACAAATGTTAGTGTACATGAAACATATGTTAGTGTACATGAAACATATGATAGTGTACATGAAACAAATGTTAGTGTACATGAAACATATGTTAGTGTACATGAAACAAATGTTAGTGTAGATGAAACATATGTTAGTGTACATGAAACAAATGTTAGTGTACATGAAACATATGTTAGTGTACATGAAACAAATGTTAGTGTACATGAAACATATGTTAGTGTACATGAAACAAATGTTAGTGTACATGAAACAAATGTTAGTGTACATGAAACAAATGTTAGTGTACATGAAACATATGTTTATTATTGTCATTTAGTCCTTCAATAAAATAGTGACAACTTGTCTTTTAGTAGTAAATAAACAAACAAAGACTCCTAATTAGTCTGCAGTAACATATTGTGTCATTTATACACCTATTATTTTCTACACATTATGAGGGACAAACTGTAAAAAATGGATTATTAATCTACTTGTTCATTTACTGTTAATATCTGCTTATTTTCTGTTTGAACATGTTCTATCTACACTTCTGTTCAAATGTAATAATCACTTATTCTGCTCTTCTTTGATACTTGACATTAGTTTTGGATGATACCACACATTTAGGTATGGATGTGATACCAAGTAGTTACAGGATCATACTTTGGTCATATTCAAAGTCCTCATGTGTCCAGGGACATATTTACTGACTTTATAAACATAATATGAATCTTAAAAAAAGGAAAAAATATTTTGTGAAGATAAAAAATATCGATGTAATCATAGTAGTTTCGACTAGATACGCTCCTGTACTTGGTATCATTACAGTGGATGTCAGGCGTTTGTTTACATTGTGACGTCGGTGAGCTATTGTATCCTCCTACGGTGTGTAGTGAAGCATGTTTAGCTATTCCTCGTCCTTAAGAAACATGCTTTATTTGTCACCACGGAGACGAGGATTAGTGATTTAGAAGTAGCTAAAACACTGTGGATGGACGTTAGCCGCTAGCTAGCTAGCCAGCCATGTCTTAAAGCAGCTCTTCCTGAGGGTGTTTCAGTGTTATAACTTCACCTTTATCTTTACTTTTTACATCAAAATGCGTCCATTCTCCCTTTTCTGTCTCCACACTGTGTCTGCTTGTAAGTACTCTGTGTGTGTGCGCTGCCCAACATGCTCCTCTGCTGATAACACCAGCAATGTCACCACGTGACGACGCTCCGTCACAACCGCTAAAAAAAAAGGTGAACCGGTACTTTCCAGAGTATAGTACTGTGTTTGATTCATTAGTACTGCAATACTATACTAGTACTGGTGTACTATACTAGTACTGGTATACTATACTAGTACTGGTATACTATACTAGTACTGGTGTACTATACTAGTACTGGTATAATGTACTAGTACCAGTATAATATACTAGTACCGGTATAATATACTAGTACTGATGTACTATACTAGTACTGGTATATTATACTAGTACTGGTATACTGTACTAGTACTGGTATAATATACTAGCACTGCTGTACTGTACTGGTACTGGTATAATATACTAGTACTGGTGTACTATACTAGTACTGTGATAATATACTAGTACTGGTGTACTATACTAGTACGGTGATACTATACTAGTATCGGTTACACTTACACGTTACACATTAAATTGGTCCCTGGTGCAAAAAAGTTTGGGGACCCTGTTTTAGATGATTAGTTACTAGGTTGTTACAGCACTTCACCAAGTAGACTGCTGTTTCAGATGATTAGTTACTAGGTTGTTACAGCACTTCACCAAGTAGACTGCTGTTTTAGATGATTAGTTACTAGGTTGTTACAGCACTTCACCAAGTAGACTGCTGTTTCAGATGATTAGTTACTAGGTTTTTACAGCACTTCACCAAGTAGACTGCTGTTTTAGATGATTAGTTACTAGGTTGTTACAGCACTTCACCAAGTAGACTGCTGTTTTAGATGATTAGTTAGTAGGTTGTTACAGCACTTCACCAAGTAGACTGCTGTTTTAGATGATTAGTTACTAGGTTGTTACAGCACATGGACTGCTGTTTTAGATGATTAGTTACTAGGTTGTTACAGCACTTCACCAAGTAGACTGCTGTTTTAGATGATTAGTTACTAGGTTGTTACAGCACATGGACTGCTGTTTTAGATGATTAGTTACTAGGTTGTTACAGCACATGGACTGTTGTTTTAGATGATTAGTTACTAGGTTGTTACAGCACATGGACTGTTGTTTTAGATGATTAGTTACTAGGTAGTTAAGAGTACTGCTGTGCCATGTGCTGCTGCTTGTTTCCACACACTTAGTCACCATTGTCTTTGTGGAAATAATCCAAGACTTCTTTTTTCTCCCTAGCTTTTTTTTTAATTGTTTTTTTTAAAACAAATTTATGATGACTTTTCTGTTTTGTCATGACATTTCATCGTGACAAACTACACGCTCTGCTGCCAAATATGCTTCTTTTAGGGCTGCACAGTTTTCAGAAGAAAAACTAATTGTGATTTTTCTGCCAACAATTACAACATCGACTCCATTTGATTCATTTAGCAACTCTTCAAATGACCACTTTTTACTATTTTTACAACCTTTGATGAACATGCTGTAAATATGTCATGTATTCATAATAACATTCCATACTCATGTCATGTATTCATAATAACATTCAATACTCATGTCATGTATTCATAATAACATTCAATACTCATGTCATGTATTCATAATAACATTCAATACTGATGTCTTTGAAGCATACGTCGGGGTATTTGCAACGTTCACTTTTTCATTCAACGACAACACTATTAATGGCAGACTTCATGAGAAACAAACAACAACAACACTATTAATGGCAGACTTCATGAGAAACAAACAACAACAACAACAACACTATTAATGGCAGACTTCATGAGAAACAAACAACAACAACAACAACACTATTAATGGCAGACTTCATGAGAAACAAACAACAACAACACTATTAATGGCAGACTTCATGAGAAACAAACAACAACAACACTATTATTGGCAGACTTCATGAGAAACAAACAACAACAACACTATTAATGGCAGACTTCATGAGAAACAAACAACAACAACACTATTAATGGCAGACTTCATGAGAAACAAACAAAAACAACACTATTATTGGCAGACTTCATGAGAAACAAACAACAACAACACTATTAATGGCAGACTTCATGAGAAACAAACAACAACAACACTATTAATGGCAGACTTCATGAGAAACAAACAACAACAACACTATTAATGGCAGACTTCATGAGAAACAAACAACAACAACACTATTATTGGCAGACTTCATGAGAAACAAACAACAACAACACTATTAATGGCAGACTTCATGAGAAACAAACAACAACAACAACACTATTAATGGCAGACTTCATGAGAAACAAACAACAACACTATTAATGACAGACTTCATGAGAAACAAACAACAACAACAACAGTATTAATGGCAGACTTCATGAGAAACAAACAACAACAACACTATTATTGGCAGACTTCATGAGAAACAAACAACAACAACACTATTAATGGCAGACTTCATGAGAAACAAACAACAACAACACTATTAATGGCAGACTTCATGAGAAACAAACAACAACACTATTAATGGCAGACTTCATGAGAAACAAACAACAACACTATTAATGGCAGACTTCATGATAAACAAACAACAACAAAAACACTATTAATGGCAGACTTCATGAGAAACAAACAACAACAACACTATTAATGGCAGACTTCATGAGAAACAAACAACAACAACACTATTAATGGCAGACTTCATGAGAAACAAACAACAACAAAAACACTATTAATGGCAGACTTCATGAGAAACAAACAACAACAACACAATTAATGGCAGACTTCATGAGAAACAAACAACAACAACAACAACACTATTAATGGCAGACTTCATGAGAAACAAACAACAACAACACTATTAATGGCAGACTTCATGAGAAACAAACAACAACAACACTATTATTGGCAGACTTCATGAGAAACAAACAACAACAACACTATTAATGGCAGACTTCATGAGAAACAAACAACAACAACAACAACACTATTAATGGCAGACTTCATGAGAAACAAACAACAACAACACTATTAATGGCAGACATCATGAGAAACAAACAACAACAACAACAACACTATTAATGGCAGACTTCATGAGAAACAAACAACAACAACACTATTAATGGCAGACTTCATGAGAAACAAACAACAACAACACTATTAATGGCAGACTTCATGAGAAACAAACAACAACACTATTAATGTCAGACTTCATGAGAAACAAACAACAACAACACTATTAATGTCAGACTTCATGAGAAACAACAACAACAACACTATTAATGGCAGACTTCATGAGAAACAAACAACAACAACACTATTAATGGCAGACTTCATGAGAAACAAACAACAACAACACTATTAATGGCAGACTTCATGATAAACAAACAACAAAAACACTATTAATGGCAGACTTCATGAGAAACAAACAACAACAACACTATTAATGGCAGACTGCATGAGAAACAAACAACAACAACACTATTAATGGCAGACTTCATGAGAAACAAACAACGACAACACTATTAATGGCAGACTTCATGAGAAACAACAAAGACTACTTTGGCACGAATGATGATCCAGACACGTCTATTTTTGAGCCTGAGAATAGGGAGGATGATCCACAAGTTTTAGAAGATCCAGCTTTAGAGAAGCACTAAGCATCAAGTAGCGGCATTGCTAAGTGCTAAACAAGAAATAAAAACATAATAAAACAATCACTCACTGCAGGGTTGCTTAACCTTTTTGACCTCAGGGTCCAACTTTTCCACTGCGGAGGACTCAAATATTAACACTAGTAATGTTACTCTTAATTGTATTCCTATTCAATAATTGTAGTAGTAAAATCAATAAAACTAACAAAAGTATTTAAATAAAAGTAAAATGAAATGAATATGGTACAAATAGATGAATATAATAAAAATAAATAAATATAAAACAAATGAATAACTAAACTTATTTAACTATTTAATATGATTTCCTAAATACACATTAAATCAAATTAAAGTGCAAATTAAAGAATAGTCATCATTTTTGCGCTTAAGAAACTTCTCTTTGATTTCAGCTCCAGTCTTCTTTTTTGTGTTTGACATAGTCATTACTGCCACACGTGGTGGAAAAGTGTATTACAGCTAAGTACCGCTGCGGCCCATACGGACCACAGCTGGGAAACAGATATCTTTTTTAGCCGCCCTCTAGGGCAAGGTTTTCTAACCATTTTTAGCCGCCCTCTAGGGCAAGGTTTTCTAACCATTTTCATTTTGGGGCCCACATTTTCCACTGCAGAGGAGCCCGGGGCCCACTCAAGCGTTAACACTGAATTAGTAATCTTACTCTTGATTTGACTTTTTTTGAATGTTTACAGTGTTAAAATGAAATTGAAAATATATATGAATACATTAATTTAATAAGATATAATAATAATGAAAAATAATCAATTCTAACTAAATTTATTAATGACTATTTTTCTTCACTAAACTGTCAAAATAAAAACAAGTGTAAATAAAAATATAGCTTTAACACTTTAATCATAATTTCTGCGCTGAAGAAACTTCTCTTTGACTTAAGCTACAAACTTCTTTTGTTTGTTTTTTCTGCAATAAGTGGTGGACAAGTGTATTACAACTGAGTATCGCAGCGGCCCCTATGGGCCACAGCTGGAAAAGTGATTATTTTGGGCGGCCCTGGAGGGGAGGCTCGCAGCCCAGCAATGGGTTAAGAAACACTGACTTACTGTACAATGTCTGCTCTCACTGGGATGCCGACTGATACGATGTGTATATCTTCCCGTTTAGATGAACAATTCATCATAATTCCCACAAAGCGTTAAAAAAATGCCGTGGACGAGCGTATGTCTTTTCGTTTGTTTCTCTCCATCTTTGGGTCCAAGTTGAATGTCACAGATGAACAACTTGACTACAACCTTCTACTATCCAGGTGAGAGGCACGTTTTATCATCTGGAATTAACTTTCACCAACTCAGAGGCGATGCAGCAGCTCAATATGTCAATGTAGCAGCATAAGCTAGTTAGCTCTCTGTGATCACGCCGCGGCTAAAAGTAGTTTTCCTGCGTTAGCACTTATAATAACGATATCGCTAATACTTGTTAGTATTCAGGTCACGACATGTCAATGGAGTGTTGTTGGCACTTTTTGGATGTTTTTTCCAGAGTCATTTAGCGGCAGAATGTTTTACTCACATTAGCATCATTGCTAACCATCAAGAACAAGCTGATTATTACAAATTAGAATGCAAAAAAATAAAAAATACATATCAGAATCAGAAATACTTTAATAATCCTTGAGGGGAAATTAACATTTTCAGCACAATCCCATTCAAGATCATTTGATTGATTGAAACTTGTATTAGTAGATTGCACAGTACAGTACATATTCCGTACAATTGACCACTAAATGGTAACACCCCAATACGTTTTTACACTTGTTTAAGTCGGGGTCCACGTAAATTGATTCATGATACAGATTTATACTATCATCATAATACAGTCATCACACAAGTTAATAATCAGAGTATATACATTGAATTATTTACATTATTTACAATCTGGGGGGTGGGATGTGGAGGGTTTGGTTGATATCAGCACTTCAGTCATCAACAATTGCATCATCAGAGAAATGGACATTGAAAGAGTGTAGGACTGACTTGGTAGGATATGTACAGTGTTTACTTGGTAGGATATGTACAGCAAGTAGTGGACATAGAGAGCTCAGATAGCATAAGAACAAGTATATACATTTGATTATTTACATTTGATTATTTACAATCCAGGGAGGTGGGATGTGGAAGGGAGGGTGTTAGTTTAGGGTTGAAGTTGCCTGGAGGTGTTGTTTTAGTGCGCTTTTGAAGGAGGATAGAGATGCCCTTTCTTTTACACCTGTTGGGAGTGCATTCCACATTGATGTGGCATAGAAGGGAAATGAGTTAAGACCTTTGTTAGATGGGAATCTGGGTTTAACGTGGTTAGTGGAGCTCCCCCTGGTGTTGTGGTTATGGCGGTTAAGGAAGTAGTTTGACATGTACTTTGGTATCAGGGAGGTATCAGACAAACATTACAGAACAGGATCGCTGACGGGTCTGCCAACTTCCGGCGCCCCTTACAAAAACGGTGAGAAACAGGGAGGAAAAATAGTCAGTCTATGCCTGGGCCCCTGGAGAGGCCCCTGGAGAGTCCCCTGGAGAGGCCCCTGGAGAGGCCCCTGGAGAGGCCCAGGCATAGACACTACCGCTTTGCTCCACCGGCGCTGCCAGAACCAACCAACATGGAAAGTACTTAAGTGGGGCTTTAAGAAGGATACATAAATAAAAAATGACAATCCTCACCTCATAACCATCTTATCCTTTGGAAATGTGCTTTCATAAGTTCACCAGGCAAATCCTTTTTGCTTGTTTTTCATTTTTCCAGGTGCACGTCAAAATTTGTAAAGACGCTAAGAAACACCTGGTAAGGTTCTTTTTCCAGCTGTGTTATGTAGTTTGCTAGCTACCACCTCCATCCTTTCTGCAAACACCATCAGCTGGTTGGAGCAGAACATCTCGTGTGACAGTGAGGGCTTCAATCTCACCCTGGCACACACACCTTCTTTCAAACACACAGCACCAGTCACCACTTCACCCTCAGCTCACCATCCGGTGGACTCGGACACACTGCATGTGGACTCGGACAGACTGCATGTGGACTCGGACAGACTGCATGTGGACTCGGACAGACTGCATGTGGACTCGGACAGACTGCATGTGGACTCGGACAGACTGCATGTGGACTCGGACAGACTGCATGTGGACTCGGACAGAATGCATGTGGACTCGGACAGACTGCATGTGGACTCGGACAGACTGCATGTGGACTCGGACAGAATGCATGTGGACTCGGACAGACTGCATGTGGACTCGGACAGACTGCATGTGGACTCGGACAGACTGCATGTGGACTCGGACACACTGCATGTGGACTCGGACAGACTGCATGTGGACTCGGGACTGGAATGGCTGTGGGACTTTCTGCAAACAGTAATCACATTTTTGTGTTGGAGCTGCCTTTTTCTTGTCAGCAGCACTATTTCATGTGCTGATTGCTCTGACCAGGCTTGGCAGGATAGCCACCACACACACACACACACACACACACACACACACACACACACACACACACACACACACACACACACACACACACACACACACACACACAAACACACACACACGAGGATGCTTTGAACTGTAAGATTGAATATCTCACTGTATGCATTGGCAGTTAAAAAAGTCAACATCCATCCATCCATTTTCTACTGCTTGTCCCTTTTGGGGTGGCGGGGGGTGCAGGAGCCTACCTCAGCTGCATTCGGGCGGAAGGCGGGGTACACCCTGGACAAGTCACCATGAGATGTTTTTGTCCCACTTGGAGTGCACGCATTCTTTTGCCAAACTTTTTCAAAAACTAAACCCTACAAAAAGTGGGATGTAGGAAAACCGAGGTACCACTAATCATTTATTAGTCGTATGTTGGCCAAATCTTAGCCTTGTCTGTAGAATTTGGACCAGCGGGTGTCGTGAATATATCCCCACGTGGGCCGGACGAGTAAAACCATGGCATGATAACTTCAAAATAAAGACAACTTCGGATTGCTTTCTTTGTTTTACTTTGGCTCGAAATAGAACAAGCACATTCTGAAAATGTACATCTGACAAATAATCCTCTTGGCAGAACACTTCAAGTTCATGGAAAGTTCTGAGGGAAATGCAGTTTCAAAAAGCCCACAAAGAACAAACTGAATGTAGACTTCATTTCAGTGTGTCTACAAAGTAATTACACTTGAACTCACAGCTTGGATTGAATACAAAAATAAATAATGCATAAATAAAAACTCATTTGTCATTTCCATGAATCACTTTCTTTAAATGTCCACAGAAGACAATCATTTCCACAGAACTCTATCAGACTCTCATGCTGCATTTCAAGTGTTTATTCTACTCCAAGTTGGCTGGAGGAGGAGGAGTCACAGCCCCGCTTTAGCGCGTACCTCTTGCATGCCCAGGTACAAACTATTTGCTTGCCTAACAGAATTGTGACACCAGTGGACACATTTAGAACAGCAGTTTTTTCATTTGAAAACACAGCTTAGTTTTTACACTTAGCAAACTGATCTTGCGGGCCTGATCCGACCCGTGGGTCGCATGTTTGACATCCCTGATTTAGACACTTTAAAGGGGTCCTATTATGCAAAACCAACTTTTTTTTTAACCTGATGGTACCTGCGTATGTGTGTTTGGGATCTGCATAAGTCCTAAAAATGTGAAATCAAACCGTGGAGGCATCGCGGAGATGTTTATAAAACAATATTGCCTTTCTTCCAACTTCCTCCAAACGGCCCGATGTTTTGTTCAAGTGGTTATGAATCATAAAACATTTATTACAATGTCAATAAAGCTTGTTATACTATTCTAATCTAATCCTAGATGATGGCAGACTAGATGTGATATGGAAAAGTGCAAACTCTTCTTTGAGTGCAACAAGAAAAGCCCAACAATATAAATGCCTTTTCATTTGCATTTTAATCTTCAAAAATGTTTTTTTTGGAGTGCAAGTAGAACCATATTTTTTATGTATCATTCAACAATGAAATTGTTGCATGATCCCCTTCATTTTCAGTACCGGTACCAAAACATTAGTATGGTGACAACTCTAGTGTACTGCGAGAGTGTTCAAAGATGCCCCCAAAAGACCTTCCCGCAACTCCAAAGTTCCTATCCTTCTTCTTTCTTTCCCTTTTCAAGTGTCTTGAAATAGAAGTACCGTATTTTCCGCACCATAGGGCGCACCGGATTATAAGGCGCACTGCCGATGAATGCTCTATTTTTGATAGTTTTTCATATATAAGGCGCACTGGATTATAAGGCGCATTAAAGGAGTCATATTATTATGATTATTTTCTTAATGTCAAAGACTTCCTTGTGGTCTACATCAGTGGTACCCGGTACCGGTCCGTGGACCGATTGGTACCGGGCCGCACAAGAAATAAATTAAACAATTTTTTAAAAAAAAGTTTTTTTTATTTTTATTAAATCAACATAAAAAACACAATATATACATTATATATCAATATAGATCAATACAGTCTGCAGGGATACACTCCGTAAGCACACATGATTGGATTTCGTTATGACAAAAAAATAAAAAAAATAAAAAAAATATACCATACCCCCCCCCCCCCCCCCCGGTCCGTGGGACACATTTTCAAGCATTGACCGGTCCGCAGCTACAAAAAGGTTGGGGACCACTGGTCTACATAACATGTAATGATGGTTCTTTACTCAAAATGTTGCATAGATGATGTTTTACACATCATCTTCAAGTCACTTTCTGACTTTCTCTCTTCAGGATGCACCGTTTTGTGGGCACTCTTATTTACGTGCCTCCACTTGGACAGAGTCTTCTCCCCGTCATCTTTGTTGTAGCGGTGTGGCGTGCAAGGACGGGAGTGGAAGAAGTGTCAAAAGATGGCGCTAACTGTTTTAATGACATTCACACTTTACTTCAATCAATAACGGAGCAGCATCTCTTCATCCGGAAACATCAACACAGGAAATGTGTCCCGTGAAAAACCGTCCGACCGGAACTCTCTAATAACTAAAGTTCCTTGGGTGACTAATGTAAACTCACTACACTGGTACACTTTACTTTGTCCTCCTGTTCCTCACTGACACAAACGCCTCCAACTGCGTGCCAATAGTTTGTTGGATCAGTTTGTCAATGCGGTTGAAGTCCCTTCTGCTGCTGCTGCTCCCCCAACAAAGCACTGCAAAGTACAGGGCACTGGCCACAGCAGACTGATAAAACACTGCAAAGTACAGGGCACTGGCCACAACAGACAGATAAAACACTACAAAGTACAGGGCACTGGCCACAACAGACTGATAAAACACTGCAAAGTACAGGGCACTGGCCACAGAAGACTGATAAAACACTGCAAAGTACAGGGCACTGGCCACAACAGACTGATAAAACACTACAAAGTACAGGGCACTGGCCACAGCAGACTGATAAAACACTGCAAAGTACAGGGCACTGGCCACAACAGACTAATAAAACACTGCAAAGTACAGGGCACTGGCCACAGCAGACTGATAAAACACTGCAAAGTACAGGGCACTGGCCACAACAGACTGATAAAACACTACAAAGTACAGGGCACTGGCCACAGCAGACTGATAAAACACTGCAAAGTACAGGGCACTGGCCACAACAGACAGATAAAACACTACAAAGTACAGGGCACTGGCCACAACAGACTGATAAAACACTGCAAAGTACAGGGCACTGGCCACAACAGACTGATAAAACACTACAAAGTACAGGGCACTGGCCACAGCAGACTGATAAAACACTACAAAGTACAGGGCACTGGCCACAACAGACAGATAAAACACTACAAAGTACAGGGCACTGGCCACAGCAGACTGATAAAACACTGCAAAGTACAGGGCACTGGCCACAACAGACTGATAAAACACTACAAAGTACAGGGCACTGGCCACAACAGACTGATAAAACACTGCAAAGTACAGGGCACTGGCCACAACAGACTGATAAAACACTACAAAGTACAGGGCACTGGCCACAACAGACTGATAAAACACTACAAAGTACAGGGCACTGGCCACAACAGACTGATAAAACACTACAAAGTACAGGATACTGGCCACAACAGACTGATGAAACACTACAAAGTACAGGGCACTGGCCACAACAGACTGATAAAAGATCTCCAACAGACATTAAAGGACATAAGCTTGTCCTCCAATCCTCCATTAATCAAATACTTGTAAAAAATATAGTTAATTTGCCAGCACTGAGGAATGCATTGGCAAGTTAGCTGTAGCAGCGCTAGCGAGCCACTAGAGGTGGTAATCTTTGGCCAACTCACGATTCGATGAACAATGGATTATTGATGCATCTTTGATTGATGCAGTTGTATTCATGGCGGAAGCCTTCCCCGTAGAAAATGTACAGATCCACAGTGATCCACAGTAACTGAAGGACGTGCTACTTCTCTGGGCGAATGCCGACATGGTCTTTGATGTCTTGTGTGGATTCCCGCTGATCCTGGACGGGCGGGTCCATCTGTGGCAGCTGCAGTCAAGACTGCAGTTCCCAGAGAGCTCATCAGCCGACCATTCAGCTGTGGACAAACAGCCATTCAGCGAGCAGCCACTAAAATAACGGGGGGATCTTGGCTAACCTCTCTTGTTGTCCGTCCGACAAGCTGACTTTTATGACAGACAAACCTATTTTGTGTAAAACAGTTCAAATTACACGACACAAGGTTTTAAGAAGCAATTGGGATTGAGCGGGGGTGGGGGGGGGGTTAGGGTTAGCTCTACATCTCTTCTTCCAGTGCAATTAAGTGATTGATGCAGAAATAAACTTAATTGCTGTGTTTGCTATTAAACCGCAGAGGCCAATCAGGCTGATCCGAAGGAATGGTCTGATTCAGCCTGGAATGACTCCTTTGTGTCCTTACTCCAAAATAGCCGCCCAAAAGGAAGCCCTGACCCCCACATAGGACTGATTGTGGAACAAATAGACAAGAAAGTTGATAAACAACAGACATCATTGAAGGCTTTATGTAGCTTGTTTGCCTTAATAGCTTTTTTATGCTCTGGCTGCATATTTGATTATGAGTGTTTTGGTGTGGGCCTGCCAAAAAGCCACTTCAGGTTGAAGCTGTAATAGAGTCCTGCAACAAAGACTGCTGAAGACAGCCAAGAAATACTCTTTTCCCCTGAAGAAAAACAGTTTTTCTCATGAAAAGTACCATTTTCAGGCAAGATTGTCGTTGTTTAGTCTGGCAATATCAGGCCATTTTAGCAAGAATGATGTGTTCTACCTTTAATAACTTCATACATTGGTCAATTGTGTTATCATATCAGCAACACATGAATCATGCAGCTGTGTAGAAACCTGACCTGACACTCTTCTACATACACTCCTTAAAACCGAGAAGAAATGACAAAAAGTGAGATTTTGCGCTGGGGGATGGAAAGCAGCGTCAAAATACAACAATTGGAAACCGCAGCAAGAGAAATGATAAATATTGGGCATGTTACATTTTAAACATTCCTTTTCACCCCAAATATCACTTCCAGAAAGTCGCTACTTGGTACTCACAGACTAACGGTAAACCTGATGTGGTCATGTTGTGACTGAGATAAAAACTGTCTTGTATTCTTTATTTATTGTTCTTTACAGCTGAAATAGACATTAAGGACGCGCCTGACCCTCATCAATTCATCATTTAAAGTTAAAGTAGCAATGATTGTCACACACACACTAGGTGTGGTGAAATATGTCCTCTGCATTTGACCCATCACCCTTGATCACCCCCTGGGAGGTGAGGGGAGCAGTGGGCAGCAGCAGTGGCTGCGCCCTGGAATCATTTTTGGTGATTTAACCCCCAATTCCAAGCCTTGATGCTGACTGCCAAGCAGGGAGGTAATGGCTCCCATTTTTATAGTCTTTGGTATGACTCGGCCGGGGTTTGAACTTTACTGAGCATCATTTACAACTCACTATGGACAACAGCCTCATTTTCTATGTACACTTTGTTTATAAAACATTGTTTTGTATCTTATTCAGTTGTATTTTATTTACTTATACTTAGAATAAATCTTATCTACTATTGTCTGTTTGGTAACATGCCATCAAAGTATATTTACACAGGCCTTGAATTTGAACTTTTTAAGGTCAAGGCAAGTGTTGCCTAAAAGGAGGGCTCATATTTTAGGGCTCCAAGGCAAGTTAGAAGGGCATCAAGGAAAACATTATTTTATTTTGAGGCAGGATATATATATATATATATATATATATTTATATATATATATATATATATATATATATATATATATATATATATATATATATATATATATATATATATATATATATATATATATATATGTCTTAATTAGATTATCCAAAAAATAGTGCTCGATACCGTGGTAGAGCGTAATATGTATGTGTGGGAAAAAAATCACAAGACTATTTCATCTCTACAGGCCTGTTTCATGAGGGGTTTCCTCAATCCTCAGGAGATTGAGGAAATCTCCTGAGGATTGAGGATTGAGGAAACCCCTCATGAAACAGGCCTGTAGAGATGAAATAGTCTTGTGATTTTTTTCCCACACATACATATATATATATATATATATATATATATATATATATATATATATATATATATATATATATATATATATATATATATATATATATATATATATATATATATAATTTTGAAAGATGGCACCTGATGGCCATAAGACATAATTGCACTTTTTGTTTGTATAGGTAACAATAGTGTTCATGTATGAGATCTAGGGCTGCCAATTATGGCCAAATTAATAATTAAGGTTATTGTTATCAATATTGAAATCATGATTACTGATGATTGCTGAACGTAATGCCATCATGTCATTTGTCATGTCTAATAAAAATACTATAGATAAACGTTATCCATATATTTAAAGACAAATATTAGATTTTTTTGTATTCTTTAATAATATCAACTTGTCAGCTTTTTGTCATTACATGATGCCTTTATCTCTATTCATACATTTTGATAGAGGGATTTTTATTTATTTATTATCATTATATATATTTTTTTAAGTGACGTACATGTATATGTAGATGTAGATGATGTATGGGGACAGATCCTTTAAGAGTTTGAGCAGAAATATGTGGTATAGGAATTAACTATACACAATAACCTTTGAGACACTTGTGATTTAGGGCTATATAAATAAACATTGATTGATTGAATAACACATTAACAAAATGATGTGTCACATGAATGATTTTTGAAGTAACACATTTGTGACATGAAAAATACACAAGTAATGTAAAAAAAAACAACGTGTTTACTTTTTGATATCAATGCAGTTTGGCTAATGAAGATGAAGTCTAATACAGTGGTCCCCAACCACCGGGCCGAGGCCCGGTACCGGTCCGAGGCCCGGTACCGGTCCGTAAATCGATTGGCCGCACAAGAAAAAAAAAGAAAAAAAAAAATTCTTATTTATTTTTATTTTTTTTTATTAAATCAACATAAAAAACAAAAGACACACTTACAATTAGTGCACCTACATTATATATCAATATAGATCAATACAGTCTGCAGGGATACAGTCCGTAAGCACACATGATTGTACTTTTTTATGACAAAAAAAACAAAACAATATATGTATTGAAAATAATTTGTTTTTTTATTTTCATTGCTGCTATTTTAACTGTTTTTAAATACATAAACAATGTTAATTTTATGTTGTTGTTTTTTTTTACCACTTTCCTTTCTTTTAAATAGACAACATTTTATGAGTCGTTTTAATGTTTGTATCAGCTGAACAAGCAGCACAGTTACAGTATAAATACATATTTATGATTGAATTAGTCATCTTTTGTTGTTCCTAAAATAACTTAAGCTGCATTTAGAAGTTGATAGAAAAAATGATAGCCGTTAAATGAGTTTACAGTATGTTTAACCCCTGTGTGGTGTTCGGGTCTGTGGGACCCGTTTTCATTTTTTATTAAAAGAAAAATGATACAATTAACTAATTTTTCAAACTGAGACTCACTGACTTTGGCTCCTTTTCTGTGAAGAACATATATCAGAATACATATTTAATGACCACACACCATACACCCCCCCTACACATTTATATTACATACACACACACACACACACACACACACACACACACACACACACACACACACACACACACACACACACACACACACACACACACACACACACACACACACACACACACACACACACACACACACACACACACACACACACACACACACACACAGCAGGCCTAGACAGGAGGAGGACAGAGTGTAGGTACACAGAACATCAGAGGGTCAAATGTGCGAGAAAATGAGAGCAGACAGTGTTGACAAACAATGTTGCAACCTTGTGTGGGAAGCGCAGGTGCAGAAACACAAAAGAAGAATCCCTGTGGGATGCAGAAACTGCCAGAGAAATGTTCCATGCAACGTTCATATTGTTGTTACTCAGCCAGCGTTTGAGGCTCTGATGGACCCGTTGTGGCTTGTACTGCCAAAGTGGACCCGTTGTGGCTTGTACTGCCAAAGTGGACCCGTTGTGGCTTGTACTGCCAAAGGGTCCATCAGAGCCACAAACGCTGGCTGAGTAACAACAATATGAACATTACACAAGGGTTAACAAGGCAGCCATAACTGCAAGCTTGTTAAAGGGTGTTCAAAACATTGATTCACGTTCAAAATCAGAACTTATATTTTCAGATTTTTTTAAAGCAAAACTAGCTAAAACAAGCTAGCTCTCCAATCAGCTAAACCAGGGGTCCCCAAACTTTTTGACTCGCGGTATATATATATATATATATATATATATATATATATATATATATATATATATATATATATATATATATATATATATATATATTGTTGTTGTTGGTCATCATTTTGTTTTTTTCAGCATGGATTACCATTCCATAGGCTCAGGAGATGGTATCAAGCCTTTCAACTAGCCTGGCAAGTTCTCTTTCTTCTCCAGCTAGCCCATCGATATCATCTGCAAAATGGAGGTTGGTGGTTGGTCTGCCTCCAATGCTGACAGTTCCTTCATGATCTGCCATGGCCTCCGTCATGATACGCTCCAGAAAGATGTTGAAGAGAATGGGAGAGAGAAGGCATCCTTGGCGCACTCCAAAGTTGTCCTGAACCAGTCTCCGATAGCTCCGTTGTAGAGAACTGCGCTGGTAGCTTTATTGTACAGATGTTGAATGACCCTGACAAGGTTAGGACTGATGTTATATTTCCTCATGGTTGCCCACAGTGCAGCATGCCATACCCGGTCAAAGGCTTTCTTGAAGTCTACGAACACATGGTAAAGGTGTTGTTGATGTCTCTCACAAATGATTCTCAAGTAGAACATGTGTTCTGTGGTGCTCCGCCCTGCTCTAAATCCCGCTTGTTCTTCAGCTATGATCAGTTCAGCTTGGCGTTTTAACCTATTTAGTATTATTTTCACTAGGACTTTGCTGGGATGGCTAATAAGACTGATGGTGCGGTAGTTTTGGCACAGTTGGAGATTGCCTTTTTTCTGAAGTGTGATGATTAGTGACTGGGTCCATGATGTAGGCCACTCACCACTCTGCCAGATTGTGTTGCACATGATGGTGAGGGTGTAGATCATGGCTTGTCCCCCTGCTTGTACGAGCTCAGCTGGGATGTTGTCCACTCGGCTGCTTTTCCTGTTTTCAGACTGCTGCCTCAACTTCTTCATGGAGGACGGGCAGTGTATCTTCATCCTCTGTGCATGGAGGACATGTCAGGATTGTTGGATCTCCACTTGCCGTGTGGTTGTAGAGCTTAGAGCAGTGTTCTGTCCACCTGTCTAGGATCTTCTGTTCTTCCGCTAGGCATTCACCGGTCTTGCTCAGGATTGCAGAGACTCTGGTTTGTTTTGCTCTTGTTAGCTCCTTAACAGTTTGACATGCCTTCTTGGTGTTGTTGTTGGCATTCAGGCTGTTCTCTATTTCTTGGCACGTTCCCTCAATCCAGTTCTGTTTTGCTGACAGCATGCCTTTCTAGATGCTCTTATTGATTGCTCTATAAGCCTCAGATCCTTCAGGTGAGTTCTTACTCTTCTTCAGGGCTCTCCGCTTGTCACACAAGTCTAGCAGCTCATTAGTGACCCAAGGTTTCTTCTTTGGGCGGAGTTTATCAAGGATCTCAATGGCTGTTTCGGTTGCGACTTTGTTCAACGTGGTGGTCATGCTATTGTCATCAATTTCTTCTGCACCTAAAATGAGCAGTGGTGCAAACCTCCCTCCGATCATTGCCTTGAAGACTTCTGCCACCTCAGGGTCTCGCAGTTTGTCCAGATTGAACTTCATTCTAGCGCACTTGGAGCTTTTGATCTTCTTCAAGCGTAGGCGAAAGGACATCAGGACGAGGTCATGGTCACTCCCAATGTCTGCTTTTGGAAAGGTGCGTGTCCTGCCAGTATTGACGCTTGAGCGAAAGCGCTTCTTTACCAAGATGTAATCGATCTGGTTGTGGTACTCTCCACCAGGGCTGTGCCAGGTCCATTGTCCAGAGGCCTTATGGGGGCCAAGTGTATTCACCAGCAACAGGTTGTTGTACCTGACAAACTCCAAGAGCCTTAGGCCTCTGTCGTTGGTCTCGCTGTTGCTGTATGGACCACATGTGTCTTTCCAGTTGTTGTAAGCCTCCTCTCCAGCCTTCACATTCCAGTCTCCTTGTACAATAACATTGTCCTTCTTTGGAGTTTGATCTAGGAAGGCTTGTACTTGATGGTAAAAATCCTCCACCTCACTGTCCTCATACGTGGATGTTGGGGCATAGGCCTGAATGATGATGATGTTAAATGGGGTTGCTCTCAATGGAATGGTAATGAGTCTGCTTGAGACTGGCCGGAACAAAGAAAACAAGGAAACCAACACCATGTGGGTGTTTGTCTTCCTTGCCACTGAAATAGAGCTTGCGGCCTACGTCGCTTGATGTTTCACCGAATCCTTTCCAGCGTAGCTTGCTGATGCCTAAGATATTCCAGTGGTAGTGATCCATTTCGTGGGCTAGCTCTTCGAGTTTCCCATCAGCAGTTAGTGTTCTTACATTCCAGGTTCCCGCAACTAAATTGTCTCTAGTGCGGAATCTGCAGAGTTTCCCAGTAGTAAATGTTCCACCTCCGTCTTGGTGGCCAACGGTAGGCGCGGTCATTGGTGACCCGAGCGACGACCGAGCCGGTATGGGTAAAGCAGTAGTTGTCATCATGCGGTGTGTCTTCGGCAATTTAAACTTGGTGGCGCCCATCCCTCTCCTGGTTGGATGCAGTTTAATGTCGTACCCAGGACATACTTAATGAATACTTAGGTCTACTACACCACTGTTTTTAATGTTGTCATTATGGTGGTACTTAATGACTACTTAGGTCTACTACACCACTGTATTTAATGTTGTCATTATGGTGGTACTTAATGAATACTTAGGTCTACTACACTACTGTATTTAATGTTGTCATTATGGTGGTACTTAATGAATACTTAGGTCTACTACACTACTGTATTTAATGTTGTCATTATGGTGGTACTTAATGAATACTTAGGTCTACTACACTACTGTATTTAATGTTGTCATTATGGTGGTACTTAATGAATACTTAGGTCTACTACACTACTGTATTTAATGTTGTCATTATGGTGGTACTTAATGAATACTTAGGTCTACTACACTACTGTATTTAATGTTGTCATGATGGTGGTACTTAATGAATACTTAGGTCTACTACACTACTGTATTTAATGTTGTCATTATGGTGGTACTTAATGAATACTTAGGTCTACTACACTACTGTATTTAATGTTGTCATCATGGTGGTACTTAATGAATACTTAGGTCTACTACACTACTGTATTTAATGTTGTCATTATGGTGGTACTTAATGAATACTCAGGTCTACTACACTACTGTATTTAATGTTGTCATCATGGTGGTACTTAATGAATACTTAGGTCTACTACACTACTGTATTTAATGTTGTCATTATGGTGGTACTTAATGAATACTTAGGTCTACTACACTACTGTATTTAATGTTGTCATTATGGTGGTACTTAATGAATACTTAGGTCTACTACACTACTGTATTTAATGTTGTCATTATGGTGGTACTTAATGAATACTTAGGTCTACTACACTACTGTATTTAATGTTGTCATGATGGTGGTACTTAATGAATACTTAGGTCTACTACACTACTGTATTTAATGTTGTCATTATGGTGGTACTTAATGAATACTTAGGTCTACTACACTACTGTATTTAATGTTGTCATTATGGTGGTACTTAATGAATACTTAGGTCTACTACACTACTGTATTTAATGTTGTCATGATGGTGGTACTTAATGAATACTTAGGTCTACTACACTACTGTATTTAATGTTGTCATTATGGTGGTACTTAATGAATACTTAGGTCTACTACACTACTGTATTTAATGTTGTCATTATGGTGGTACTTAATGAATACTTAGGTCTACTACACTAATGTATTTAATGTTGTCATTATGGTGGTACTTAATGAATACTTAGGTCTACTACACTACTGTATTTAATGTTGTCATTATGGTGGTACTTAATGACTACTTAGGTCTACTACACTACTGTATTTAATGTTGTCATTATGGTGGTACTTAATGAATACTTAGGTCTACTACACTACTGTATTTAATGTTGTCATGGTGGTACTTAATGAATACTTAGGTCTACTACACTACTGTATTTAATGTTGTCATTATGGTGGTACTTAATGAATACTTAGGTCTACTACACTACTGTATTTAATGTTGTCATTATGGTGGTACTTAATGAATACTTAGGTCTACTACACTACTGTATTTAATGTTGTCATTATGGTGGTACTTAATGAATACTTAGGTCTACTACACTACTGTATTTAATGATGTCATTATGGTGGTACTTAATGAATACTTAGGTCTACTACACTACTGTATTTAATGTTGTCATTATGGTGGTACTTAATGAATACTTAGGTCTACTACACTACTGTATTTAATGATGTCATTATGGTGGTACTTAATGAATACTTAGGTCTACTACACTACTGTATTTAATGTTGTCATTATGGTGGTACTTAATGACTACTTAGGTCTACTACACTACTGTATTTAATGTTGTCATTATGGTGGTACTTAATGAATACTTAGGTCTACTACACTACTGTATTTAATGTTGTCATTATGGTGGTACTTAATGAATACTTAGGTGTATGTGGTACTTGGTATGTTTGCATTGTTTTTGATAGTAATGTTCATTCAGAAAGATTTAAAAAACAAGTGTAATCAAATGAAATATGTCTTCTTTGCTTAGTGATTCCAAGGTTCAGGATGATGCAAGAAGGTAAACTTGCATAAGAGAGCTGGAGTGAATCAAAGTGGAGAAAAGGGATCGAGGTTCAGGTTGCCGTCTTTAGACTTGCTTGGGGGCTCATTTGCCTAATCTTGGGAACTAGTCTGGAAGCTGTGTATAATGAAGACTAAGACTTGTCTGGGCCGGGGATGCAGGCTGGACCGAGGACTGGAAGGGGGGGGGGGGTTCTTTCTGAAAGACACCACGGTATTAATCGGACAAAGAGGCAACCGAGACGTTTATGAAGGGGGAGTGGGATGTCGCCTGTGGAATGGTCAAGCTATTTTGTTTTTCCTCTTTTCATGTGTTTTCACATTTTGACTGCTTTGTCTGAGTGTAGAATTAAAAGAGGAGGAAACGGTGAGAGGATGAACAGAATGGAGACCTGCTTTCAAGTTCTTGCTGAGGGTCCTCTCGGAAACTTGTTGTTTGAGAAGCAGGGAATTAGTCTTTGGAGAGAATTAGTGTTTGAATTAGATGCTCAAGATCTATTCTGAGCGTCTGTAAAAGAATCGCTCTCGTCGGATGTAACGTGAATACATTCCCAATCAATTGCCCCATAAAACCTTTTTGAACTGTGGAAATACAAGATCTTCCATGCACTCTATTAGTCTGATTTCTACAGCATTTTATTTTTCATCTGGTCCCACAACTACAATTCCAGGATCTATTCTTATGCTTGTATCTTTATCAACGTGGTGACATTGAGCAGAGGAGCATGTTTGGCAGCGCACACACACAGAGTACTTACAAGCAGACACAGTGTGTAGACAGAAAAGCAGAGGAGCATGTTTGGCAGCACACACACACAGAGTACTTACAAGCAGACACAGTGTGTAGACAGAAAAGGGAGAATGTTGGTGTAAAAAGTCAAGATAAAGGTGAAGTTATAACACTGAAACACCCTCAGGAAGAGCTGCTTTAACACATGGCTAGCTAGCTAGCGGCTAACATCCATCCACAGTGTTTTAGCTACTTCTAAATCACTAATCCTGGTCTCCATGGCGACAAATAAAGTACGTTTCTTACAAGTACATTATCACTGGAGGACGAGGAATAGCTAAACATGCTTCACTACACACCGTAGCTCACTGGCGTCACCGCTAATGACGCTGTTCCTGAATGTAAACAAATGCCATGGGTGGATCTACACCTGACATCCACTGTAATGATATCAAGTAAAAGAGTGTATCGAGTCAATACTACTATGATTACATCAATATTTTTTAGCATCACAACATCTTCTTTCATTCAAAAAAAAAAGTATATTATGTTTATAAAGTCAGTAAGTACGTCCCTGGACACATGAGGACTTTGAATATGACCAATATATGATCCTGTAACTACTTGGTATCACATCCATACCTAAATGTGTGGTATCATCCAAAACTAATGTCAAGTATCAAAGAAGAGAAGAATAAGTGATTATTACATTTGAACAGAAGTGTAGATAGAACATGTTCAAACAGAAAATAAGCAGATATTAACAGTAAATGAACAAGTAGATTAATAATCAATTTTTTACAGTTTGTCCCTCATAATGTGTACAAAATAATAGGTGTATAAATGAGTGTGCATGCACTTAGGTTGCAACGCTACAATGTGCATGCACTTACGTTGCAACGCTACAATGTGCATGCACTTAGGTTGCAACGCTACAATGTGCATGCACTTACGTTGCAACGCTACAATGTGCATGCACTTACGTTGCAACGTTACAATGTGCATGCGCTTACGTTGCAACGCTACAATGTGCATGCACTTACGTTGCAACGCTACACTGTGCATGCACTTACGTTGCAACGCTACACTGTGCATGCACTTACGTTGCAACGCTACAATGTGCATGCACTTACGTTGCAACGCTACAATGTGCATGCACTTACGTTGCAACGTTACAATGTGCATGCACTTACGTTGCAACGTTACAATGTGCATGCACTTACGTTGCAACGCTACAATGTGCATGCACTTACGTTGCAACGCTACAATGTGCATGCACTTACGTTGCAACGCTACAATGTGCATGCACTTAGGTTGCAACGCTACAATGTGCATGCACTTACGTTGCAACGCTACAATGTGCATGCACTTACGTTGCAACGTTACAATGTGCATGCACTTACGTTGCAACGCTACAATGTGCATGCACTTACGTTGCAACGCTACAATGTGCATGCACTTACGTTGCAACGCTACAATGTGCATGCACTTACGTTGCAACGTTACAATGTGCATGCACTTACGTTGCAACGCTACAATGTGCATGCACTTACGTTGCAACGCTACAATGTGCATGCACTTACGTTGCAACGTTACAATGTGCATGCACTTACGTTGCAACGCTACAATGTGCATGCACTTACGTTGCAACGCTACAATGTGCATGCACTTAGGTTGCAACGCTACAATGTGCATGCACTTACGTTGCAACGCTACAATGTGCATGCACTTACGTTGCAACGCTACAATGTGCATGCACTTACGTTGCAACGCTACAATGTGCATGCACTTACGTTGCAACGCTAAAATGTGCATGCACTTACGTTGCAACACTACAATGTGCATGCACTTACGTTGCAACGCTACAATGTGCATGCACTTACGTTGCAACGCTACAATGTGCATGCACTTACGTTGCAACGCTACAATGTGCATGCACTTAGGTTGCAATGTTACAACGTGCATGTTTCCACCAGCCAGCGGATGCATGCGAGGGTAAATAGGATCTGCAAACATCTCCTCCTCTTTGCTCTCTTCTCATGCTAATTGGTGTGTCATCGTGCGGCGATATGATTACACCAGCCGCTCCTTTCACACCCAACCTCAGGTGTTTGCCATGGCGTTATGTCGTCAGGCGGAACGCGGGCACAGATGTTGGTGTTCAATTAAAATAAAACGCCACTCGGGAGCAGAAAAGTGGCATTGTGGGGCGCACGGACCGACGTCCTTTACACCCGTGACCGCCTGATTGGACCATGACACGGACATTATCCAGCCTAATCTTGCAGTAAATGAATGAGCGTTCCAATTACCCACAATCCCCCTGAGCTGGTATGCAGTCCTAGGCTACAAAGCATATGCCATCAAAGTATCTCCGACCTTGGCGAGGAAGAGCCTGATCAAATATTCATTTTTCTCTTCTTTTGCATAAAGTGGGCCGAAAGGTATGAATGTATTAGCGTGTGGCGTCCTGCAGCCAAGGGCAGTGGGCATTTTCAAAGTAACCAACAGAACTTTCCGGAAGTAAACTCTGCCCTCATAAATAACAATTAGCAGCGCGGAGGTTTGACTTTGCCGTTAATTGGTTCTAAACGACGCCCGCAGAGATCGTGAAAGCGCTCCTTTTTAATTGGCGTAAACGTTGCTATTGTGGACTGAAGAGGAAAATGTTCTTTTGGCAGGTTGGACCCTCGCGGGCCTCACG
>NC_084756.1:13675569-13680569 GCF_033978785.1 Entelurus aequoreus
CGTTAGGGTCAAAGACAATAATCTTGTGCTCAACAAAGACAAGCCAGGCAGAGCTCAGCTACCTAGCAGACTCTCACTTCACACTACTGAAAACTGGCTGGAACAAAGAGCAGTTTGCCGTAAGAGAGACACGCAAATAAAAGAGACACGGAAATAAAAGAGACACGCAAATAAAAGAGACACGCAAATAAGAGAGACACGGAAATAAAAGAGACACGCAAATAAGAGAGACACACAAATAAAAGAGACACGCAAATAAAAGAGACACGCAAATAAGAGAGACACACAAATAAAAGAGACACACAAATAAAAGAGACACGGAAATAAAAGAGACACACAAATAAAAGAGACACGCAAATAAAAGAGACACGCAAATAAGAGAGACACGCAAATAAGAGAGACACACAAATAAAAGAGACACACAAATAAAAGAGACACACAAATAAAAGAGACACGGAAATAAAAGAGACACGGAAATAAAAGAGACACGGAAATAAAAGAGACACGCAAATAAGAGAGACACGCAAATAAAAGAGACACACAAATAAAAGAGACACACAAATAAAAGAGACACGGAAATAAAAGAGACACGGAAATAAAAGAGACACGGAAATAAAAGAGACACGCAAATAAAAGAGACACGGAAATAAAAGAGACACGCAAATAAAAGAGACACACAAATAAAAGAGACACGCAAATAAGAGAGACACACAAATAAAAGAGACACGCAAATAAAAGAGACACGCAAATAAGAGAGACACACAAATAAAAGAGACACGCAAATAAAAGAGACACGCAAATAAGAGAGACACACAAATAAAAGAGACACGCAAATAAGAGAGACACGCAAATAAAAGAGACACGCAAATAAGAGAGACACACAAATAAAAGAGACACGCAAATAAGAGAGACACGCAAATAAAAGAGACACGCAAATAAAAGAGACACGCAAATAAGAGAGACACACAAATAAAAGAGACACGCAAATAAGAGAGACACGCAAATAAGAGAGACACGCAAATAAAAGAGACACGCAAATAAAAGAGACACGCAAATAAAAGAGACACGCAAATAAGAGAGACACGCAAATAAAAGAGACACGCAAATAAAAGAGACACGCAAATAAAAGAGACACGTAAATAAGAGAGACACGCAAATAAAAGAGACACGCAAATAAAAGAGACACGCAAATAAGAGAGACACGGAAATAAAAGAGACACGCAAATAAGAGAGACACGCAAATAAAAGAGACACGCAAATAAAAGAGACACGCAAATAAGAGAGACACACAAATAAAAGAGACACACAAATAAAAGAGACACGCAAATAAAAGAGACACGCAAATAAGAGAGACACACAAATAAAAGAGACACGCAAATAAAAGAGACACGCAAATAAAAGAGACACGCAAATAAGAGAGACATGGAAATAAAAGAGACACGCAAATAAGAGAGACACACAGATAAAAGAGACACGCAAATAAAAGAGACACGCAAATAAGAGAGACACACAAATAAAAGAGACACACAAATAAAAGAGACACGGAAATAAAAGAGGCACGCAAATAAGAGAGACACACAAATAAGAGAGACACGCAAATAAAAGAGACACGCAAATAAAAGAGACACGCAAATAAGAGAGACACACAAATAAAAGAGACACGCAAATAAGAGAGACACGCAAATAAGAGAGACACACAAATAAAAGAGACACGCAAATAAAAGAGACACGCAAATAAAAGAGACACACAAATAAAAGAGACACGCAAATAAGAGAGACACGCAAATAAGAGAGACACACAAATAAAAGAGACACGCAAATAAGAGAGACACACAAATAAAAGAGACACACAAATAAAAGAGACACACAAATAAAGAGACACGGAAATAAAAGAGACACGCAAATAAGAGAGACACACAAATAAAAGAGACACGCAAATAAGAGAGACACGCAAATAAGAGAGACACACAAATAAAAGAGACACGCAAATAAAAGAGACACGCAAATAAAAGAGACACGCAAATAAAAGAGACACGCAAATAAGAGAGACATGGAAATAAAAGAGACACGCAAATAAGAGAGACACACAAATAAAAGAGGACACGCAAATAAGAGAGACACACAAATAAAAGAGACACACAAATAAAGAGACACACAAATAAAAGAGACACGGAAATAAAAGAGACACGCAAATAAGAGAGACACGCAAATAAAAGAGACACGCAAATAAAAGAGACACGCAAATAAGAGAGACACACAAATAAAAGAGACATGGAAATAAAAGAGACACGCAAATAAGAGAGACACGGAAATAATCCACAGCTGGAACGCTGCCAGTGGGCTTGACTGGAAGAGAGAAGGAAGAGGGGGGGGGGGGGGGGGGTGGAAGACAATTTGGAAGGTTTGCTTAGGGTGTCGCAATCCCTTGATGTCAAGTCTGTCAAAACAGTCTGGACTTCCAGGTGGGAACTTTGCTGCACATCATCACTAGCAGCTCTGATGCGGGGGAGTGATGGCTTAGCTCCTTTGTTTGGATTTCTAAATGGTTTTCCCCCCGAGGAACAATGGACATACAGAAATTCTCTGGTAAAAACCTTTATTAACTGTCAAAGAGCTGCCAATTGTTGCTCATGTGACTTCTACCCGCAAGTGAAAAGCAGTGGTGGTCGACCAAGCCAAGATGGCTGTTGTACATCAAGCAGCATGCCAACTATCGGAGTACAAAAGAGGCTTTAATCTTCCTGCAAAAAGCAGATACAAGCAAAAAAATCCAACTATGCTATGGAATAGATCTATACTTTATCAAACAAATATCTGTGGAGTGATATCAAGAATTATTTGTTGGTGGCGTTCCCAGACATGTGAACTATTGTGCTCCACACATCATTCTACAGGACAAAACAGATGCAACTTGTAAAAGCATGGAGGTCTACAACTTCTTTGTGTGTGTCTGGGTCAAGGACACTGGTATCAACACTCTCCTGGATAAATATGTATCGTTTTTGTGAGTGTAAGTTTGTATTTCATGATTTAACTTTGCATCTACAGCCATGTTTGTTGTTGTTGTTGTTGTTGTTGCACGCATCGTTTACAAGTAGCTTGTTTTTCCCGTCTTTATCAAAATATAACTATAGATGTCAACATTGTGTACGTGCTGAAAGATTCATTTATGATTGTTTATCAAAATATAACTATAGATGTCAACATTGTGTACGTGCTGAAATATTAATTCATGATTGTTTATCAAAATATAACTATAGATGTCAACATTGTGTACGTGCTGAAAGATTCATTTATGATTGTTTATCAAAATATAACTATAGATGTCAACATTGTGTACGAGCTGAAAGATTCATTTATGATTGTTTATCAAAATATAACTATAGATGTCAACATTGTGTACGTGCTGAAAGATTCATTTATGATTGTTTATCAAAATATAACTATAGATGTCAACATTGTGTATGTGCTGAAAGATTCATTTATGATTGTTTATCAAAATATAACTATAGATGTCAACATTGTGTACGTGCTGAAAGATTCATTTATGATTGTTTATCAAAATATAACTATAGATGTCAACATTGTGTACGTGCTGAAAGATTCATTTATGATTGTTTATCAAAATATAACTCTAGATGTCAACATTGTGTACGTGCTGAAAGATTCATTTATGATTGTTTATCAAAATATAACTATAGATGTCAACATTGTGTACGTGCTGAAAGATTCATTTATGATTGTTTATCAAAATATAACTATAGATGTCAACATTGTGTACGTGCTGAAAGATTCATTTATGATTGTTTATCAAAATATAACTATAGATGTCAACATTGTGTACGTGCTGAAAGATTCATTAATGATTGTTTATCAAAATATAACTCTAGATGTCAACATTGTGTACGTGCTGAAAGATTCATTTATGATTGTTTATCAAAATATAACTATAGTTGTCAACATTGTGTACGTGCTGAAAGATTCATTTATGATTGTTTATCAAAATATAACTATAGATGTCAACATTGTGTACGTGCTGAAAGATTCATTTATGATTGTTTATCAAAATATAACTATAGATGTCAACATTGTGTACGTGCTGAAAGATTCATTTATGATTGTTATCAAAATATAACTATAGATGTCAACATTGTGTACGTGCTGAAAGATTCATTTATGATTGTTTTATCAAAATATAACTATAGATGTCAACATTGTGTATGTGCTGAAAGATTCATTTATGATTGTTTATCAAAATATAACTATAGATGTCAACATTGTGTACGTGCTGAAAGATTCATTTATGATTGTTTATCAAAATATAACTATAGATGTCAACATTGTGTACGTGCTGAAAGATTCATTTATGATTGTTTATCAAAATATAACTATAGATGTCAACATTGTGTACGTGCTGAAAGATTCATTTATGATTGTTTATCAAATATAACTATAGATGTCAACATTGTGTACGTGCTGAAAGATTCATTTATGATTGTTTATCAAAATATAACTATAGATGTCAACATTGTTGTACGTGCTGAAAGATTCATTATGATTGTTTATCAAAATATAACTATAGATGTCAACATTGTGTACGTGCTGAAAGATTCATTTATGATTGTTTATCAAAATATAACTATAGATGTCAACATTGTGTACGTGCTGAAAGATTCATTTATGATTGTTTATCAAAATATAACTATAGATGTCAACATTGTGTACGTGCTGAAAGATTCATTTATGATTGTTTATCAAAATATAACTATAGATGTCAACATTGTGTACGTGCTGAAAGATTCATTTATGATTGTTTATCAAAATATAACTATAGATGTCAACATTGTGTACGTGCTGAAAGATTCATTTATGATTGTTTATCAAAATATAACTATAGATGTCAACATTGTGTACGTGCTGAAAGATTCATTTATGATTGTTTATCAAAATATAACTATAGATGTCAACATTGTGTACGTGCTGAAGATTCATTTATAATT
>NC_084756.1:13685569-13718069 GCF_033978785.1 Entelurus aequoreus
ATATAAACAGTAAATAACAGGACACATATAAACAGCATACAACATATAAACAGTAAATAACATATAAACAGTAAATAACAGGACACATATAAACAGCATACAACATATAAACAGTAAATAACAGGACACATATAAACAGCATACAACATATAAACAGTAAATAACATATAAACAGTAAATAACAGGACACATATAAACAGCATACAACATATAAACAGTAAATAACATATAAACAGTAAATAACAGGACACATATAAACAGCATACAACATATAAACAGTAAATAACAGGACACATATAAACAGCATACAACATATAAACAGTAAATAACATATAAACAGTAAATAACAGGACACATATAAACAGCATACAACATATAAACAGTAAATAACATATAAACAGTAAATAACAGGACACATATAAACAGCATACAACATATAAACAGTAAATAACATATAAACAGTAAATAACAGGACACATATAAACAGCATACAACATATAAACAGTAAATAACATATAAACAGTAAATAACAGGACACATATAAACAGCATATAACATATAAACAGTAAATAACAGGACACATATAAACAGTAAATAACATATAAACAGTAAATAACAGGACACGTATAAACAGCATATAACATATAAACAGTAAATAACAGGACACATATAAACAGTAAATAACATATAAACAGTAAATAACAGGACACGTATAAACAGTAAATAACATATAAACAGTAAATAACAGGACACATATAAACAGCATATAACATATAAACAGTAAATAACAGGACACATATAAACAGTAAATAACATATAAACAGTAAATAACAGGACACGTATAAACAGCATATAACATATAAACAGTAAATAACAGGACACATATAAACAGTAAATAACAGGACACGTATAAACAGTAAATAACATATAAACAGTAAATAACAGGACATATATAAACAGCATACAACATATAAACAGTAAATAACATATAAACAGTAAATAACAGGACACGTATAAACAACAATCTTAACAATTTAAAAGTTTCTGTTTTTGGGATGTGTGTTAAAACTGGAGCGCCCTGGAAAAAACAACAACAATGTTCATCTTAAAATGGGTAATGGAAGCCGTGATCTGACAAATAAATGAGAGGTAAAATACTTTCGGCCACTCCCAGACCCAAATCTGGCACAGAGGTGCTGCGGTCGGTGCCGGGGGTTTGATGCCCATCTTTCAGGACTGATTGGTGCTCATTGAGCGGCGATGCAAACAATGGCAACAAGCTTGTGGCTCCAACACGCTGTCCTCTTGTTTCTGGCTGCACACCCGTCCTGTGAGAACCAGTTGTCACATGACCCGGCCAGGCGTGGACAAAAAGGAGGGGGGGTGGGCAGGAGGGCTGCCATGGAACATACCCCCCCCCCCCAAACCCCCCCAACCCCCCCACGGCCTTCAAACGTTGCTTTTACTCACACATGCAAAACCATTTAGCACAAACCTTTTTTTATTCCTCCTCATATACACTTTATTTGTGCACTTACACACACACACACACACACACACACACACACACACACACACACACACACACACACACACACACACACACACACACACACACACACGCTCTTTGTGTTCAGGCACATGTGTGGCCACCCACGTGCACAAACAGCCATGGCCGACGGTAAAACACAACCTCGGTGTCGCTAATGCCCAAAAGAACACGACCCTTTGTCATCCACACCAGGACCTTTTCCTCCCTGGGGGGAGAGGGGGGGTGTTTCGCTATTGAAGGTCGTAATAAGACGTTCACGGCTTCTGCTGCTCGCTGAGCGTGTAAAAGGGCCTCGCTCACAACAAGCAACCTTACATCTTCTTCTTTTGTCAACACAATGTCCCTTCACACCAAACTCCACCCAGCATTTCATCAAGTGGACATTTAATAGCATTCTAAATGACAACATTGTTACCAACTACAACTTGCAATTCCAGTTGGGATTCAGGGAATTTTCAGTACCAGGACCGGGAATTTTAGAAAGTGTTGATACTAGCACATTGATATGAATGAGTTGGTGTTGACATTTTTGGAATCGGTTGACAAATGTCGACGTAGTAACAATTTGAATTGAGAATGGGTATTGCGGAATTCCTGGAATTTCGGGAAAATCGGGAATTTGTACAAAAAAAAACAAGAAACGGAGCATTTGTTGTCCCAACTAAGAGGAATGTATTTGAAGGTGGAATGGTCGAAAACGCTTGAAAAGCATGGACTTTGAAAACTTTCCAGGAAGAGGTGAAAATAGGCCTTCAGGAAAACTAGGAATTCCCAGAATTCCAGGACATTTTTTTAACTCGGAAGAAGGTAGTGTGATGGTCCCGGGTGAGTGGAGTGTGTGGGTGGTGGAACGCTTCAAATGGGGTGATAAATGTGGAATATGCATTCCATTGTATATTTGCCATTCATTGTCAATAGGGAGGAAATTACTGGAAATTCCAGGAAAACCAGGCATTTAGGGAAAGGGAAATCATGTATTGCATTCGATTTATCGGAAGAGTAGTGTGGGTGGAAGGTGTAAAGGTCGGAATCTGCTTTAAAATTGTCACAACATTTTGAGAATGTAGAGCATTGTAGAACTATGAATACATTGTAGAAATATGAATACATTGTAGAAATATGAATACATTGTAGAACTATGAATACATTGTACAACTATGAATACTATGTAGAACTATGAATACATTGTAGAACTATGACTACATTGTAGAACTATGAATACTATGTAGAACTATGAATACATTGTAGAACTATGAATACTATGTAGAACTATGAATACATTGTAGAACTATGAATACGTTGTAGAACTATGAATACTATGTAGAACTATGAATACATTGTAGAACTATGACTACATTGTAGAACTATGAATACATTGTAGAACTATGACTACATTGTATAACTATGAATACCTTGTAGAACTATGACTACATTGTACAACTATGAATACTATGTAGAACTATGAATACATTGTAGAACTATGACTACATTGTAGAACTATGAATACATTGTAGAACTATGACTACATTGCAGAACTATGAATACATTGCAGACCTATGAATACATTGTAGAACTATGACTACATTGTACAACTATGAATACTATGTAGAACTATGAATACATTGTAGAACTATGAATACATTGTAGAACTATGAATACATTGCAGAACTATGAATACATTGTAGAACTATGACTACATTGTAGAACTATGAATACATTGTAGAACTATGACTACATTGTAGAACTATGAATACATTGTAGAACTATGACTACATTGTAGAACTATGACTACATTGTAGAACTATGAATACATTGTACAACTATGAATACTATGTAGAACTATGAATACATTGTAGAACTATGACTACATTGTAGAACTATGAATACGTTGTAGAACTATGAATACTATGTAGAACTATGAATACATTGTAGAACTATGACTACATTGTAGAACTATGAATACATTGTAGAACTATGAATACATTGTAGAACTATGACTACATTGTAGAACTATGACTACATTGTAGAACTATGAATACATTGTAGAACTATGACTACATTGTAGAACTATGAATACATTGTAGAACTATGAATACATTGTAGAACTATGACTACATTGTAGAACTATGAATACATTGTAGAACTATGAATACATTGTAGAACTATGACTACATTGTAGAACTATGAATACATTGTAGAACTATGACTACATTGTAGAACTATGAATACTATGTAGAACTATGAATACATTGTACAACTATGAATACTATGTAGAACTATGAATACATTGTAGAACTATGAATACATTGTAGAACTATGACTACATTGTAGAACTATGAATACATTGTAGAACTATGAATACATTGTAGAACTACGAATACCTTGTAGAACTATGAATACATCTATTCGTAGGGAATTTCCTGGAAATGTGGGAAAACTGGGAATTTTGGAAAATATTGATACTGGCACAATAGTCCAAGATGATATGAATGTATTGGTGTTGGAATGTTTGGAATGGCTTGAAACATGTTGACGGAGTAACCAGTGTTTCCCACACATTCATTTATTTGTGGCGGCCTGCCAAGAAAAAATTATGTCCGCCACAAATTTAAAAAAAAAAGTTTTTTTTTTTTTTTTTTTTTGTCCTGTCCAGCTTCTCAGGCAAATCATATAGTTGATGTAGATGTAGATGTAGATGATCATATAGTTGATGTAGATGTAGATGTAGATGATCATATAGTTGATGTAGATGTAGATGTAGATGATCATATAGTTGATGTAGATGTAGATGTAGATGATCATATAGTAGATGTAGATGTAGATGTAGATGATCATATAGTAGATGTAGATGTAGATGATCATATAGTTGATGTAGATGTACATGTAGATGTAGATGTAGATGTAGATGATCATATAGTAGATGTAGATGTAGATGATCATATAGTAGATGTAGATGTAGATGATCATATAGTTGATGTAGATGTAGATGATCATATAGTTGATGTAGATGATCATATAGTAGATGTAGATGTAGATGTAGATGATCATATAGTTGATGTAGATGTAGATGTAGATGTAGATGATCATATAGTTGATGTAGATGTAGATGTAGATGATCATATAGTTGATGTAGATGTAGATGTAGATGATCATATAGTAGATGTAGATGTAGATGTAGATGATCATATAGTAGATGTAGATGTAGATGATCATATAGTTGATGTAGATGTACATGTAGATGTAGATGTAGATGTAGATGATCATATAGTAGATGTAGATGTAGATGATCATATAGTAGATGTAGATGTAGATGATCATATAGTTGATGTAGATGTAGATGATCATATAGTTGATGTAGATGATCATATAGTAGATGTAGATGTAGATGATCATATAGTTGATGTAGATGTAGATGATCATATAGTAGATGTAGATGTAGATGATCATATAGTAGATGTAGATGTAGATGATCATATAGTTGATGTAGACGTAGATGTAGATGATCATATAGTTGATGTAGATGTAGATGTAGATGATCATGTAGTTGATGTAGATGTAGATGTAGATGATCATATAGTTGATGTAGATGTAGATGATCATATAGTTGATGTAGATGTAGATGTAGATGATCATATAGTAGATGTAGATGTAGATGTAGATGATCATATAGTAGATGTAGATGTAGATGTAGATGGTCATATAGTAGATGTAGATGTAGATGATCATATAGTTGATGTAGATGTACATGTAGATGTAGATGTAGATGATCATATAGTAGATGTAGATGTAGATGATCATATAGTAGATGTAGATGTAGATGATCATATAGTTGATGTAGATGTAGATGTAGATGATCATATAGTTGATGTAGATGTAGATGATCATATAGTAGATGTAGATGTAGATGATCATATAGTAGATGTAGATGTAGATGATCATATAGTAGATGTAGATGTAGATGATCATATAGTAGATGTAGATGTAGATGATCATATAGTTGATGTAGACGTAGATGATCATATAGTAGATGTAGATGTAGATGATCATATATCGATACTCACACGCTACTCATTTGGCATCACTTTTCTGAAAAAAGTATGGATATAAACCAAAAAACGGCATGTGGGGGGTGCAAGCATCACTTTCAGATGTTTTTGATGACTTACTTAACTTACTATGTGCTGGGACACACCTGTACCTGGCAGAGTATAGAGCTGGGACACCCCTGTACCTGGCAGAGTATAGAGCTGGGACACCCCTGTACCTGGCAGAGTATAGAGCTGGGACACACCTGTACCTGGCAGAGTATAGAGCTGGGACACCCCTGTACCTGGCAGAGTATAGAGCTGGGACACACCTGTACCTGGCAGAGTATAGAGCTGGGACACCCCTGTACCTGGCAGAGTATAGAGCTGGGACACACCTGTACCTGGCAGAGTATAGAGCTGGGACACACCTGTACCTGGCAGAGTATAGAGCTGGGACACACCTGTACCCGGCAGAGTATAGAGCTGGGACACCCCTGTACCTGGCAGAGTATAGAGCTGGGACACACCTGTACCTGGCAGAGTATAGAGCTGGGACACCCCTGTACCTGGCAGAGTATAGAGCTGGGACACCCCTGTACCTGGCAGAGTATAGAGCTGGGACACCCCTGTACCTGGCAGAGTATAGAGCTGGGACACCCCTGTACCTGGCAGAGTATAGAGCTGGGACACCCCTGTACCTGGCAGAGTATAGAGCTGGGACACACCTGTACCTGGCAGAGTATAGAGCTGGGACACCCCTGTACCTGGCAGAGTATAGAGCTGGGACACCCCTGTACCTGGCAGAGTATAGAGCTGGGACACACCTGTACCTGGCAGAGTATAGAGCTGGGACACACCTGTACCTGGCAGAGTATAGAGCTGGGACACCCCTGTACCTGGCAGAGTATAGAGCTGGGACACACCTGTACCTGGCAGAGTATAGAGCTGGGACACCCCTGTACCTGGCAGAGTATAGAGCTGGGACACACCTGTACCTGGCAGAGTATAGAGCTGGGACACCCCAGTACCTGGCAGAGTATAGAGCTGGGACACCCCTGTACCTGGCAGAGTATAGAGCTGGGACACACCTGTACCTGGCAGAGTATAGAGCTGGGACACACCTGTACCTGGCAGAGTATAGAGCTGGGACACCCCTGTACCTGGCAGAGTATAGAGCTGGGACACACCTGTACCTGGCAGAGTATAGAGCTGGGACACCCCTGTACCTGGCAGAGTATAGAGCTGGGACACCCCTGTACCTGGCAGAGTATAGAGCTGGGACACCCCTGTACCTGGCAGAGTATAGAGCTGGGACAGCCCTGTACCTGGCAGAGTATAGAGCTGGGACAGCCCTGTACCTGGCAGAGTATAGAGCTGGGACACCCCTGTACCTGGCAGAGTATAGAGCTGGGACAGCCCTGTACCTGGCAGAGTATAGAGCTGGGACACACCTGTACCTGGCAGAGTATAGAGCTGGGACACACCTGTACCTGGCAGAGTATAGAGCTGGGACAGCCCTGTACCTGGCAGAGTATAGAGCTGGGACACACCTGTACCTGGCAGAGTATAGAGCTGGCCCAGTCACGTGACAGGAGACAGCCAATGAGCGTGGTCAACGTGCAACACACACACACACACACACACACACACACACACACACACACACACACACACACACACACACACACACACACACACACACACACACACACACACACACACACACACACACACACAGCCGACAGCGATGCAGCCATGCAGGCATATCCAGTGTTGTCCATTTGTTGACTTAAAACAGGCATTGTTTTTTTGTTTTTTAGTAATGTTTACTGAATATTTTTGTTTAAATGATTATCCTAAATTCAAATAATTTCCACACAGGGGAATTTACTGTTAGTTGAAAATTGCTTGAGTATTTAAAACAAGATAAGAAAGAGATACAATTTGGAGATTCTTCATCTTTGCATTACAGTTTTATTTTTTTTCCAAGAAAACCTTGAATATATGATTGAATGTGATTTTGGTTTTAATCTGTGACATGATTTCTTACATTTCGAAAACATTAGCCTATTTCATATTTCATTAATTGCTAATTATATCACAAACTTTAAAAAATAACTGCAGCTTCTTGCAATTTGGATTTGACTGTTAATTGGAAAGCCCTAATATTTAATTATTATTATATATAATATATAGTTATTATTATATATAATATTTAATTTATTTTTCATATTTATGTTATTTATTTTAATTTTACTTTTATTATATATTGACCATAATAAATGTGGTATAAATGGTCTGTATTTGTCTTGTGATTTGTCTTAAATAATAACAATAGTAATAATATTTTTGACTGACAAAAAATTGCCAATAAGAGATTATTGGTATCGGTATCGATGAAAATGCAAGAAAAGGTATCGGTATCGAATCCTAAAAGTGTGGTATCGCCCATCCCTAGATCTCAGTGTCTCTCATAGATTACTCCCAGGGAAAAATTAATCCTATTTACACTCTAATTACTAAATAAAGGGCGTGCCCTAATTGCACTGCAGTAATTGTCCTCTATAGCATTTACATACAGCGTGCCAGTCCAGCCACATGTTGCATGTTGTTATTACTTGCACACACAGGAGACAGCAAAGCATACTTACTTATCAGCCACACAGCTTACACTGACGGTAGCCGTATCAAACAACTTTAATATTGTTACGTTACAAATATGCGCCACACTGTGAACCCACACCAAAAAAGAATGAAAAACACATTTCTGGAGAACATCCCACCGTAACACAACATAAACACAACACAACCATTACCCAGAATCCCATGCAGCCCTAACTCTTCCGGTCTACATTATACACCCCCGCTACCACCAAATCCCCCCACACATCCCCCCCCCCCCTCCTCTCCGTGCGTTGGTTGAGCGGAAGAGTTAGTGCTGCATGGGATTCTGGGTATTGGTACCGTCAGTGTAAGATGTGTGGCTGCTGAGGTAGTACGCCTTGCTGTCACTTACGTGAGCAAGCTGAAATTGCATTCTACGTGTGGTCGAGCAGGTACACTGTTAGGGCAGACTGTAGAGGGCGCCAAAAGCAGTGTCATCACACCCTGAACATCCTCCCGGGAAAAATGAGAGGGTTGGCAAGTATGACGCTATCAAGCGCCATTCGGGCTGCACTAACATCAAATTTCCACATTAAAGTGCGTGCCGGTGCGTGTGTCTGAGACCCCTGGTTAACATAGCACAAGGCATTTAAGCTTCGTATGCGGTGTTTTTCATTTTACATTTTTTTTTGTGGCTCCCATTACTTTCTTTAATTTGTGAAACTTGCCAAAATGGCTCTTTGAGTAGTAAAGGTTGCCGACCCCTGATATAGTTGATGTAGATGTAGATGTAGATGATCATATAGTTGATGTAGATGTAGATGTATGATCATATAGTAGATGTAGATGTGGATGTAGATGATCATATAGTAGATGTAGATGTAGATGTAGATGTAGATGATCATATAGTTGATGTAGATGTAGATGTAGATGATCATATAGTTGATGTAGATGTAGATGTAGATGATCATATAGTAGATGTAGATGTAGATGTAGATGATCATATAGTAGATGTAGATGTAGATGTAGATGATCATATAGTTGATGTAGATGTAGATGATCATATAGTTGATGTAGATGTAGATGTAGATGATCATATAGTTGATGTAGATGTAGATGTAGATGATCATATAGTTGATGTAGATGTAGATGTAGATGTAGATGATCATATAGTAGATGTAGATGTAGATGATCATATAGTTGATGTAGATGTAGATGATCATATAGTTGATGTAGATGTAGATGTAGATGATCATATAGTAGATGTAGATGTAGATGTAGATGATCATATAGTAGATGTAGATGTAGATGTAGATGATCATATAGTTGATGTAGATGTAGATGTAGATGATCATATAGTTGATGTAGATGTAGATGTAGATGATCATATAGTTGATGTAGATGTAGATGTAGATGTAGATGATCATATAGTAGATGTAGATGTAGATGTAGATGATCATATAGTTGATGTAGATGTAGATGTAGATGTAGATGATCATATAGTTGATGTAGATGCCCATATCGGCTGTTCACATTTACTTTACAAAAGAGAAGTGTAGGATACTTCTTTTGTTGCCTTATTTGTATTTGACCACTACTGTTTTCTGTTTATTTGTTACTGACTGTGGCAGGACACCTCTGCCTCTGTTTCACTTTATGTTGCTGGTAAATAATATGCTTGTAGTAGTAGGCTAAAGTTAAATTATTTAGTATGCACTAATTAAAGGGGCAGAGCTTTAAGAGACATTTTAGCTTTTATATTTTACTTTTATTTTACTTTACTTACTTACCCTCCTGACACACACACACACACACACACACACACACACACACACACACACACACACACACACACACACACACACACACACACACACACACACACACACACACACACGATTAACATGGCAGCCATTCACCAGGCCAGTGAATCAGCTTCTCTGTGTTTCAGCTGTCTTTAGGCCTCACCGTCCTCCTCTTCCTCATTATTATTAGTATTATTATTATTATTTCATCTATCTGTATTTGTAAAGTGTGTGCTGGGTCAGTGACGTGTGGAAGTTGCAGACAAATCCAAACAAGCGTGTTTTTGTCGCTCTGACCGTGACTTTTCAAAATAAAGTGGATCACAAAAAAATAATTATTGGCTTTATTTTAACAGAAAATCTTATGATACAGTAAACATGTTTCTTTTTTCTTATTGAAGAACAATTTAGTCCTTAAATAAAATAGTGAACACACTAGACAACTTGTCTTTTAGTAGTAAGTAAACAAACAAAGACTCCTAATTAGTCTATGCAGTAACATATTGTGTCATTTATACACCTATTATGTTGTACACATTATGAGAGGGGCGGCGTGGCGAAGTTGGTAGAGTGGCTGGGTCAGCAATCGGAGTGTTGCTGGTTACTGGGGTTCAATCCCCACCTTCTACCTTCCTAGTCACGTCCGTTGTGTCCTTAGGCAAGACACTTCACCCTTGCTCCTGATGGCTGCTGGTTAGCGCCTTGCATGGCAGCTCCCGCCATCAGTGTGTGAATGTGTGTGTGAATGGGTGAATGTGGAAATACTGTCAGAGCGCTTTGAGTACCTTGAAGGTAGAAAAGCGCTATACAAGTATAACCCATTTATCATTATTTATTTATTATGAGGGACAAACTGTAAAAATGGATTATTAATCCACTTGTTCATTTACTGTTAATATCTGCTTATTTTCTCTTTTAACATGTTCTATCTACACTTCTGTTCAAATGTAATAATCACTAATTAAAGTGTGTCCAAGGACATATTTTCTGTATTTATAAACAATTTAAAAAATTCAACAAAATTCAAAATGACAACATTGTTATCAACTAGAATTTGCAATTCCGGTAGGGGAATGAGAGAATTTGGCTTGCATGTTCAGGGTGGGGGGAGTGTGTGGATGTTGGAACGCTTCAAATTGGTTGAGAAATGTGGAATATGCAGTAGATTGTATACTTCCCTTCCCATTCATTGTCAATGGGGAGAAAAATACTGGAAATTCCAGAAAAAAATGTGAATTTGGGGAAAGAGTAGTGTGGGTGGATGGTGGAAAGGTCGGAATCTGGTTTAAAATGTTGAGAATGTAGAGCATTGTAGAACTATGAATACATACATTCATGGGGGATTTCCTGGAAATGTGGGAATCCAGGAAATGTTTGAAAATATTGATACTAGCAATATTACAATACTAGTGTGACGTTCATATTTTGTCAATATTCAGTGTTTTATCGTTCATAGAAACATGTAAAATTCCATTGTGTTTTTTAAGGCGGTCTGTCAGACATTATTGTGAGGTTTGGTATTAGTGTTCCTAAAAATAGATATACCACAGAGTAGAATGAGAGGAGCCTCCACCTGGTGACTCCATTTGTAGATACTTATTTACCATTTAGAATGTATAAAAAAGCCAAACATATGTTCTTGTCCTACATAAGGATTGTGAATGATAAACCACACATCTCTTTACATTGTGTGCGTATTTCCAGTATGACTGCCCTAATAATGTGGTCAGAATGCTCAGGCGTTACCACCGTGACGTAGAATCTACGGAAATTTGTATTAGTATTCGGAGCGGAATATTCAAAATGGCCGACTGAATTTGTGGCACTTTGTGACATTTTAGAGGGTATTTTCACATACTTTGTGTATTGTAAATACAATTGTATATGTTTAATTGCTACAATAGAACACAAATAAGCGTATGAAGTCAACTTGTTCTTCCAGCTACTAAACTGCCTCCACCAAAGCATTTGTTTTGAGGAGTAGACACATTAAGGCCTATGAAATATTCATATTAATACGTCAGCCTGTAAAAGTGTTTTATCAAAGAATGACTTAATTAACAACCATAATTCAACATTGGCCTATAAACTTCCTTGCTGTGTTGTTCAATCATTGATTGTTGCAGCTTCAATTCAATGTTTGTAGCTTCTTCAATTGTTCCGCCACAAAGAGAGTTGTGTTGGATGCTGGCAGATGATTGCTTGCTGGAGTTGTGTTGGATGCTGGCAGATGATTGCTTGCTGGAGTTGTGTTGGATGCTGTCAGATGATTGCTTGCTGGAGTTGTGTTGGATGCTGTCAGATGATTGCTTGCTGGAGTTGTGTTGGATGCTGGCAGATGATTGCTTGCTGGAGTTGTGTTGGATGCTGGCAGATGATTGCTTGCTGGAGTTGTGTTGGATGCTGGCAGATGATTGCTTGCTGGAGTTGTGTTGGATGCTGTCAGATGATTGCTTGCTGGAGTTGTGTTGGATGCTGGCAGATGATTGCTTGCTGGAGTTGTGTTGGATGCTGGCAGACGATTGCTTGCTGGAGTTGTGTTGGATGCTGTCAGATGATTGCTTGCTGGAGTTGTGTTGGATGCTGGCAGATGATTGCTTGCTGGAGTTGTGTTGGATGCTGGCAGATGATTGCTTGCTGGAGTTGTGTTGGATGCTGTCAGATGATTGCTTGCTGGAGTTGTGTTGGATGCTGTCAGATGATTGCTTGCTGGAGTTGTGTTGGATGCTGTCAGATGATTGCTTGCTGGAGTTGTGTTGGATGCTGGCAGATGATTGCTTGCTGGAGTTGTGTTGGATGCTGGCAGATGATTGCTTGCTGGAGTTGTGTTGGATGCTGGCAGATGATTGCTTGCTGGAGTTGTGTTGGATGCTGGCAGATGATTGCTTGCTGGAGTTGTGTTGGATGCTGGCAGATGATTGCTTGCTGGAGTTGTGTTGGATGCTGTCAGATGATTGCTTGCTGGAGTTGTGTTGGATGCTGTCAGATGATTGCTTGCTGGAGTTGTGTTGGATGCTGTCAGATGATTGCTTGCTGGAGTTGTGTTGGATGCTGTCAGATGATTGCTTGCTGGAGTTGTGTTGGATGCTGGCAGATGATTGCTTGCTGGAGTTGTGTTGGATGCTGGCAGACGATTGCTTGCTGGAGTTGTGTTGGATGCTGTCAGATGATTGCTTGCTGGAGTTGTGTTGGATGCTGGCAGATGATTGCTTGCTGGAGTTGTGTTGGATGCTGGCAGATGATTGCTTGCTGGAGTTGTGTTGGATGCTGTCAGATGATTGCTTGCTGGAGTTGTGTTGGATGCTGTCAGATGATTGCTTGCTGGAGTTGTGTTGGATGCTGTCAGATGATTGCTTGCTGGAGTTGTGTTGGATGCTGGCAGATGATTGCTTGCTGGAGTTGTGTTGGATGCTGGCAGATGATTGCTTGCTGGAGTTGTGTTGGATGCTGGCAGATGATTGCTTGCTGGAGTTGTGTTGGATGCTGGCAGATGATTGCTTGCTGGAGTTGTGTTGGATGCTGGCAGATGATTGCTTGCTGGAGTTGTGTTGGATGCTGTCAGATGATTGCTTGCTGGAGTTGTGTTGGATGCTGTCAGATGATTGCTTGCTGGAGTTGTGTTGGATGCTGTCAGATGATTGCTTGCTGGAGTTGTGTTGGATGCTGTCAGATGATTGCTTGCTGGAGTTGTGTTGGATGCTGGCAGATGATTGCTTGCTGGAGTTGTGTTGGATGCTGGCAGACGATTGCTTGCTGGAGTTGTGTTGGATGCTGTCAGATGATTGCTTGCTGGAGTTGTGTTGGATGCTGGCAGATGATTGCTTGCTGGAGTTGTGTTGGATGCTGTCATGTGATTGGTTCATCAGACATTGCAGACACATACCCATGAATACAGACGGTGGATGATTGGTGTGAGGATGTGGAAGGATGTAAAAAGTAAGCTGGAAGACGGCAGTGAAACAGATGATGTCATCTTCCTCCCTGTGAGCTTCTTCATGCAAGTGTGACCTTGAAAGGGTCACGGTGCCAGAGGTCAAACATGAGAAGATTCAGATCGCAACTCAGACGCTTTTCTCCTTTCCTTTGTCTCGCAAGCGGAAGCGTCTTGTTCCGTCTTGTAAATATTTGTAGTCTGAGAGGAGACATTTGCAAAACAATGTTTAGATTGTCTGCATTGGCGTGTCCCACATGTGCAGAGAGACATCCTCGGGTGTCCCACATGTGCAGAGAGACATCCTCGGGTGTCCCACACGTGCAGAGAGACATCCTCGGGTGTCCCACATGTGCAGAGAGACATCATCGGGTGTCCTACATGTGCAGAGAGACATCATCGGGTGTCCCACATGTGCAGAGAGACATCATCGGGTGTCCCACATGTGCAGAGAGACATCATCGGGTGTCCTACATGTGCAGAGAGACATCATCGGGTGTCCCACATGTGCAGAGAGACATCCTCGGGTGTTGTCCAAACATATCCAGTACGCAAATATTTGAGGGAGCAAATTGACCTCCGAAACCAAGCATCCTTGACCATAGATCCTTGTCTTTAGGACACGGGATGAGCAGGTTGGACAGTAGCAGCCTATCAGCAAATGATGAGCAGGTTGGACAGTAGCTGCCTATCAGCAAATGATGAGCAGGTTGGACAGTAGCTGCCTATCAGCAAATGATGAGCAGGTTGGACAGTTGCAGCCTATCAGCAAATGATGAGCAGGTTGGACAGTAGCAGCCTATCAGCAAATGATGAGCAGGTTGGACAGTAGCAGCCTATCAGCAAATGATGAGCAGGTTGGACAGTAGCAGCCTATCAGCAAATGATGAGCAGGTTGGACAGTAGCAGCCTATCAGCAAATGATGAGCAGGTTGGACAGTAGCTGCCTATCAGCAAATGATGAGCAGGTTGGACAGTAGCAGCCTATCAGCAAATGATGAGCAGGTTGGACAGTAGCAGCCTATCAGCAAATGATGAGCAGGTTGGACAGTTGCAGCCTATCAGCAAATGATGAGCACTGCAGGAATTGACAGCAGCTGTTAAAGTATCTGTGAAGAGGATAAGGAGCTCTTTAAGTGGATGTTGAAGGAGTCATAAACCAGGACTGTGTTAGTCCCACTATAATGCTTTGACTTGGCACACACGCTCTGTGGCTCGGACCTCTCCACCCAGGTACCAGACAGTGGGTACCAGGTACCAGACAGTGGGTACCAGGTACCAGACAGTGGGTAAAAATAACCTACATCATTTATATATGTGTGTGTATATCAGGGCTGCAACTAACGATTAATTTGATAATCGATTAATCTGTTGATTATTACTTCGAGTAATCGATTAATAATCGTATAAAAGAGACAAACTACATTTCTATCCTTTCCAGTATTTTATTGGAAAAAAAACAGCATACTGGCACCATACTTATTTTGATTATTGTTTCTCAGCTGTTTGTACATGTTGCAGTTTATAAATAAAGGTTTATAAAAAATAAAAATACAATTTAAATTACAAAAAATTGCCTCTGCGCATGTGCATAGCATAGATCCAACGAACCGATGACTAAATTAATCGCCAACTATTTTTATAATCGCTTTTAATCGATGTATTCGATTAGTTGTTGCAGCCCTAGTATGTGTGTGTATATATATATATATATATATATATATATATATATATATATATATATATATATATATATATATATATATATATATATATATATATATATATATATATATATATATATATATCTAATATGTATGTATATATATATATATATATATATAATATGTATGTATATATCATATGTATGTATATATATATATATATATATATGCATATGTATACATATACATATGTACATATGCATATGTATATATATATGTGTATATGTATACATATATATATATATATATATATATATATATATATATATATATATATATATATATATATATATATATATATATATATATATATATATATATATATATATGTAATATGTATCATGTAATACGTCATAAATGCCGCCCAGTCAAGACCTTACTTTCTGAACAGGTTTTCATGTCCTGCCTTTAGTCCCTAAAACAAAAATACCAGTGTGAAAAGTATTTATTTTATTATTACCTATTTGTGATCCCGACCACACTGCAGGACCAGAAGTGCGATAGCAACCTCACAAGGTTTTGGGCCTGACCAAGGTCTTGTCCTAGCAGGCCTGACCAAGGTCTTGTCCTAGCAGGCCTGACCAAGGTCTTGTCCTAGCAGGCCTGACCAAGGTCTTGTCCTAGCAGGCCTGACCAAGACTGCAGAGTGCCAGATTAGTTGTTGAGGTTTTCCAGATGAACACTCAGTGACCTGTTAATTCCCAGTTATTCCAGACTTCGTCAACACACACAAAGTAAGATCCTGCCCCTTAATTAACGCACATTGTGTTACATTTGGATGTGGTAATGAGTCCCGCTTTCTTTGGATTCCACACGATGTTCATCTGGAGTCAGATGCCGTGTTTTACTACCTGCCGAGCATAATGCGACTAGGGGAGAGGAGCTGCCAGCTGCAGAGGAAATGAAAACAAGGACAGAAAGGTAGAGAAGGAAGCGTGCAGCCAGGGACTGCACAAGAGATAAGCAAGGTGTCATTCTTCCAGGAGCAGTGTACTCTTCAACTGATGTCTTGCAGGCGAGCACACTGATTGTTTCCATCAAGACAATTAGTGTCGGCGTCATTTACATGCAAAGTGCAGCCTTCCCAACACGCTCCATCATCACGCCGCATGAATACATGAATGCCATTCAAAGACTAAATTCATGTTTCAAATCTACTTTCAATAGTTTCCCACTAAGCGCACTGATGTGTTGACCAGGTCTCAAGTGAGTGTGTGCGTCTTCCGCAGGGCTGGTGATCGCCCACATGACTCACACTAACTCTCCCTTATTGACTAATGTGTCTTTCATGGCGCTCAGGAGCAACTGATGTTTAGCAGGAAGTCACCGTCGGTGATGCGTGGAGGCAAACTTTTGGGTGATTGATAACGTAGCGTTTGCTCAGTTGAGACATTCACTCGCAGCGTTCCTTGGACAAGTAGAGCGACGGTGTTCATTGTTGTCAAACTGCTTTTTACTGAGGGCCGCCCTTACAGAGCCACTTGTAAGAAATGAATATTATTACACAATTGTCATTATATATTGTGTCTGTTTTTGATTGTGGGGTAATGCACACCGTTATTAAGACAATAATCCGTAAGAAATGAATATTATTACACAATTGTCATTATATATTGTGTCTGTTTTTGATTGTGGGGTAATGCACACCGTTATTAAGACAATAATCCGTAAGAAATTAATATTATTACACAATTGTCATTATATATTGTGTCTGTTTTTGATTGTGGGGTAATGCACACCGTTATTAAGACAATAATCCGTAAGAAATGAATATTATTACACAATTGTCATTATATATTGTGTCTGTTTTTGATTGTGGGGTAATGCACACCGTTATTAAGACAATAATCCGTAAGAAATGAATATTATTACACAATTGTCATTATATATTGTGTCTGTTTTTGATTGTGGGGTAATGCACACCGTTATTAAGACAATAATCCGTAAGAAATGAATATTATTACACAATTGTCATTATATATTGTGTCTGTTTTTGATTGTGGGGTAATGCACACCGTTATTAAGACAATAATCCGTAAGAAATTAATATTATTACACAATTGTCATTATATATTGTGTCTGTTTTTGATTGTGGGGTAATGCACACCGTTATTAAGACAATAATCCGTAAGAAATGAATATTATTACACAATTGTCATTATATATTGTGTCTGTTTTTGATTGTGGGGTAATGCACACCGTTATTAAGACAATAATCCGTAAGAAATTAATATTATTACACAATTGTCATTATATATTGTGTCTGTTTTTGATTGTGTGGTAATGCACACCGTTATTAAGACAATAATCCGTAAGACCACGGAGGACCTGACCATACCGTCTTGGTCTTGGGCCTGACTGACAATTGAAGTTGGACTGACTGATGACACCGCTCGCTCATGTAGGGATTACTCTTGTACATCCTGCTCGAGGCCCCGGGAGCGCCATTCTGTATCATTCTGTCAACAGTTAGCATTCCAGAGACAGCTCCATTTTCCGTGGCTTCACTTGCTTGCGCGCCATACCGTATTTCACGTTGTGCAGTCCCCTTTGTGCCAAAACCAACTAGCCAGCTTCCTCCCCTGTCTTTTCCCCGCCCCGGAAAGCCCGCCGCAATGTGGCCCCCGATGATGTGGTGCGGAACTCTTGAGGTCTACTTCATGGCTCCCCAAACTACCTACATCATCATCTTGACTGCTAACATGCCTTTTCGGAACACCAAAATAAGCTGGTCCTCCATAAATCTTCCAGACACGAGGATGTCTCGCCAAAGATTCCATGTGGTGCCGTGGACACCCAGAGCTCCATGTCACTTTATCTTGGATTCTTGGAAGAGAAAACAACAAGATCAAGGTTTGGGCCACTGCCATGTGGCCAACAATATCCTTGAGATAAACACTGATAGCAAATGTGGGATTAAGCAATGTTGTTTATGCTTGCCAAAAGACCATTTTTAATGGTAGGCCTTCCTTCAACTTTTTCCACTAATACTCACACTTCTATTGCCGGTATAGTTGGGTGTAGGGATTGGTGGAACTCCAATTTGCAATTCCGGCAGGAAGTGCGTGTGAGTGCTGTCGAAGCGCTGATACGCGTGAATGGAACTGAAATGCTTTAATGTCCAAGGTGAGTGGAGTGTGTGGATGTTGGAACGCTTCGAATCAGGTGAGAAATGTGGGACATGGAGAGTTTTGTATATTGCCTATCAATTTTCAATGGGGGAAAATTCCGGGAAAACAGGGAATTTGGGGGAAAGGGTAAACATGTTTTGCGTTCAATATATCAGAAGAGTAGTGGGTACGGGTGGTTGAAAGGAATCAGATTTAAAAGGCGCAACATTTTGACAATTTAAGGCATTGTAGAACTTTGAATACGTCCATACATTTGAATGAGACATTTCTGGAAATTTGGGAGTTTCAGGAAAACCGTGAATCTTTGAAAATATTAATACTAGCGCAATTGTCCTAGATGATATGAATGGGTTGATGTTGGGTTTTTGGAATCAGTTGAAAAATGTTGACGTAGTAACAGTTTGAATGGAGAATGGGTATTTTGGAAATTCTGGAATTTCAGGAAAACCGGTAGTTTGTAAAAAAAAAAAAAAAATAGTAGCATGTGTTGTCCAAAATAAGAGGAATGTTTTGAAGGTGGAATGGTCAAAAATGGATGAAAAATGTGCACTGTGAAAACTTTCCAGGAAGTGAAAATAGGGCTTTGGAAAACGGGAATTGCTGGAATTTTTTAAAATTTGATGTTTGATTGTCCAAGGTGAGTGGAGTGTGTGGATGTTGGAACGGTTCGAATCGGGTGAGAAATGTGGGACATGGAGAGTTTTGTATATTGCCCATCCATTTTCAATGGGGGAAAATTCTAGAAAAACAGGGAATTTTGGGGAAAGGGTAAACATGTTTTGCTTTCGATAAATTGGAAGAGTAGTGGGTGGGGATGGTTGAAAGGAATCTGGTTTAAAAAAGCGCAAACTTTTGACAATTTAAGGCATTGTAGAACTTTGAATACGTCCATACATTTGAATGAGACATTTCTGGAAATTTGGGAGTTTCAGGAAAACCGTGAATCTTTGAAAATATTAATACTAGCTCAATTGTCCTAGATGATATGAATGGGTTGGTGTTGGAATTTTGGAATCAGTTGAAAAATGTTGACGTAGTAACAGTTCGAATGGACAATGGGTATTTCAGAAATTGTAGAATTTCGGAAAAAACGGTAATTTGTTCAAAAAGAAATAGTAGCATGTGTTGTCCCAACGAAGAGGAATGTTTTGAAGGTGGAATGGTCAAAAATGGATGAAAAATGTGCACTGTGAAAACTTTCCAGGAAGTGAAAATAGGGCTTTGGAAAACGGGAATTGCTGGAATTTTTTAGAATTTGATGTTTGATTGTCCAAGGTGAGTGGAGTTTGTGGATGGTGGAACGGTTCGAATCGGGTGAGAAATGTGGGACATGGAGAGTTTTGTATATTGCCCATCCATTTTCAATGGGGGAAAATTCTAGAAAAACAGGGAATTTTGGGGAAAGGGTAAACATGTTTTGCTTTCGATAAATTGGAAGAGTAGTGAGTGGGGATGGTTGAAAGGAATCTGGTTTAAAAAGGGGCACACTTTTGACAATTTAAGGCATTGTAGAACTTTGAATACGTCCATACATTTGAATGGGGATTTTCTGGAAATTTGGGAGTTTCAGGACAACCGTGAATCTTTGAAAATATTAATACTAGCGCAATTGTCCTAGATGATATGAATGGGTTGATGTTGGAATTTTGGAATCAGTTGAAAAATGTTGACGTAGTAACAGTTTGAATGGAGAATGGGTATTTTGGAAATTCTGGAATTTCAGGAAAACCGGTAGTTTGTAAAAAAAAAAAAAAATAGTAGCATGTGTTGTCCAAAATAAGAGGAATGTTTTGAAGGTGGAATGGTCAAAAATGGATGAAAAATGTGCACTGTGAAAACTTTCCAGGAAGTGAAAATAGGACTTTGGAAAACGGGAATTGCTGGAATTTTTTTAAATTTAATGTTTGATTGTCCAAGGTGAGTGGAGTGTGTGGATAGTGGAACGGTTCGAATCGGGTGAGAAATGTGGGACATGGAGAGTTTTGTATATTGCCCATCCATTTTCAATGGGGGAAAATTCTAGAAAAACAGGGAATTTTGGGGAAAGGGTAAACATGTTTTGCTTTCGATAAATTGGAAGAGTAGTGAGTGGGGATGGTTGAAAGGAATCTGGTTTAAAAAGGGGCACACTTTTGACAATTTAAGGCATTGTAGAACTTTGAATACGTCCATACATTTGAATGGGAAATTTCTGGAAATTTGGGAGTTTCAGGAAAACCGTGAATCTTTGAAAATATTAATACTAGCGCAATTGTCCTAGATGATATGAATGGGTTGATGTTGGATTTTTGGAATCAGTTGAAAAATGTTGACGTAGTAACAGTTTGAATGGAGAATGGGTATTTCAGAAATTGTAGAATTTCGGAAAAAACGGTAATTTGTTCAAAAAGAAATAGTAGCATGTGTTGTCCCAACGAAGAGGAATGTTTTGAAGGTGGAATGGTCAAAAATGGATGAAAAATGTGCACTGTGAAAACTTTCCAGGAAGTGAAAATAGGGCTTTGGAAAACGGGAATTGCTGGAATTTTTTAGAATTTGATGTTTGATTGTCCAAGGTGAGTGGAGTTTGTGGATGGTGGAACGGTTCGAATCGGGTGAGAAATGTGGGACATGGAGAGTTTTGTATATTGCCCATCCATTTTCAATGAGTGACAATTCTAGAAAAACAGGGAATTCGGGGGAAAGGGTAAACATGTTTTGCGTTCAATAAATTGAAATTTTGAGTGGGGATGGTTGAAAGGAATCTGGTTTAAAAAGGGGCAAACTTTTGACAATTTAAGGCATTGTAGAACTTTGAATACGTCCATACATTTGAATGGGAATTTCCTGGAAATTTGGTAGTTTCAGGAAAACTGTGAATCTTTGAAAATATTAATACTAGCGCAATTGTCCTAGATGATATGAATGGGTTGATGTTGGATTTTTGGAATCAGTTGAAAAATGTTGACGTAGTAACAGTTTGAATGGACAATGGGTATTTTGGAAATTCTGGAATTTCAGGAAAACCGGTAATTTGTAAAAAAAAAAAAAAAAATAGTAGCATGTGTTGTCCAAAATAAGAGGAATGTTTTGAAGGTGGAATGGTCACAAATGGATGAAAAATGTGCACTGTGAAAACTTTCCAGGAAGTGAAAATAAGTGAAAATAGGACTTTGGAAAACGGGAATTGCTGGAATGTTTTTAAATTTAATGTTTGATTGTCCAAGGTGAGTGGAGTGTGGATGGTGGGACGGTTGAAATCGTCCAAGGTGAGTGGAGTGTGGATGGTGGGACGGTTGAAATTGTCCAAGGTGAGTGGAGTGTGGATGGTGGGACGGTTGAAATTGTCCAAGGTGAGTGGAGTGTGGATGGTGGGACGGTTGAAATTGTCCAAGGTGAGTGGAGTGTGGATGGTGGGACGGTTGAAATTGTCCAAGGTGAGTGGAGTGTGGATGGTGGGACGGTTGAAATTGTCCAAGGTGAGTGGAGTGTGGATGGTGGGACGGTTGAAATTGTCCAAGGTGAGTGGAGTGTGGATGGTGGGACGGTTGAAATTGTCCAAGGTGAGTGGAGTGTGGATGGTGGGACGGTTGAAATTGTCCAAGGTGAGTGGAATGTGGATGGTGGGACGGTTGAAATTGTCCAAGGTGAGTGGAGTGTGGATGGTGGGACGGTTGAAATTGTCCAAGGTGAGTGGAGTGTGGATAGTGGGACGGTTGAAATTGTCCAAGGTGAGTGGAGTGTGGATGGTGGGACGGTTGAAATTGTCCAAGGTGAGTGGAGTGTGGATGGTGGGATGGTTGAAATTGTCCAAGGTGAGTGGAGTGTGGATGGTGGGACGGTTGAAATTGTCCAAGGTGAGTGGAGTGTGGATGGTGGGACGGTTGAAATTGTCCAAGGTGAGTGGAGTGTGGATGGTGGGACGGTTGAAATTATCCAAGGTGAGTGGAGTGTGGATGGTGGGATGGTTGAAATTGTCCAAGGTGAGTGGAGTGTGGATGGTGGGACGGTTGAAATTGTCCAAGGTGAGTGGAGTGTGGATGGTGGGACGGTTGAAATTGTCCAAGGTGAGTGGAGTGTGGATGGTGGGACGGTTGAAATTGTCCAAGGTGAGTGGAGTGTGGATGGTGGGACGGTTGAAATTGTCCAAGGTGAGTGGAGTGTGGATGGTGGGACGGTTGAAATTGTCCAAGGTGAGTGGAGTGTGGATGGTGGGACGGTTGAAATTGTCCAAGGTGAGTGGAGTGTGGATGGTGGGACGGTTGAAATTGTCCAAGGTGAGTGGAGTGTGGATGGTGGGACGGTTGAAATTGTCCAAGGTGAGTGGAGTGTGGATGGTGGGACGGTTCGAATCGGGTGAGAAACGTGGGAGTTGCGCATGTTGGAAAATATGCTCATTCATTCAATGGGCAACATGTCCCCAGAATTCTCTGTAATCCGGGATATTTTTTCGTAATTTTTTGGGTGGAGCTCACGATTCCCGGTCGAGCCGAACGCTTTGATAATCAAACGGTTCCGATGGGATGAAAAGTGTGGGCTGTGGAGACTGATTGAGATGATCTCTTATGCGTATGCAAACAGATTCCCCACAGACCACTGACTCTTCGGACGGACTTCTACCCAAATGCTTAGCCCCTTCAAGCGTCCACAAGTCAGTGCTGGGCCTACTCTAGTTCTCAGCACAATGACGGTTATTTTGTCACTTTACTCTTGATTCCTGTCGTTAGTGGAATGTGTGTTTGGCCTTGTTTGCAGACACTAAGTGCTGCACTCTGACTTGTCAGCTCTGGTTGGGTTAAAAGCAAGTCTGGTGCAACGGCTCTGATAATGTGCTTTGTTTGGTCACCTGAGAGCACCGCCCGTATTGTTAAGACACCAAAGAGGTTTAAGACGTCCTTTGTGTTTTCACCTCTTTTTTTACTTCAGACTCCAACACGATCTAAGTCCGTTGGATCTGAGTATGCAACTTTCTCTATACCCCTCTTTTATAATGCTTGTTTTCAGCACATGACCTAAAAGCCGCACCCTGACCCCACCCTGGGTTGGCAGAAGAAGAGTGAAGTTGTGGGTCCCCGGCTCTCCCCCTGCCCGTCACTTGAGTGGAGAGCTCTCTCTCAGATCAACACTAAACTGCCTCCTTAGTGTTGCAAGAAGCACTCTCAGCGTGGTGGGCTTCGTGTCCCGGCCCTCATTGCATATTCATGGACCCCTTCAGCAGTCCCCGGCTTATAAAAGGGGGAAAAAATGAAAGACATATAAATGACATTCTTGCTTGAATTATTTACACCCGCATTGTTAACACTCGTGAATATACCCTTTCGTATTTTCAGAAGGGAAAACTTGCGCTTGCAGGCAGCAACGTTTCGGGAGCCGGCTCCGAGGCCACCTTCCCATGAGCCCCCGCGGTTGTGTAACACTTGTTCGCATCACTTCGCCACCGCACAAAAGCTGTAAAGACGCTCAAGCATCACGAGCGGCGGTTTGTCCTTGGAGCGGGTAGCACGGCAGCGGGGTAGAGTTGCCTCCCCAACAACGGCTTGGATAAAAAGCCATTGTGCTACGTCGCTCCAACCACTCATCATTTTCAACAAATCATGGAGGAGAACCACAGAGACTGTAATAAGTATTTCAAACAATAGCGTGGACTGTTTTTGTGCCAATATTTAGTGTCAGTCATTGTTATCCCATAGGGCGCACCAGATTATAAGGCACATTAAAAGGGTCATATTAGGATATTTGTCCTTGTGGTCTACATAACATGTAATGGTGGCATAGGTGATGTTTTACAGACCATCTTCAAGTCGCTTTATGACAGTCACTTCTGGATGCGCCTTATTTACGTGCCTCCATTTCCACAGCGTCTTCTCCCCGTCATCTTTGTTGTACCGGTTAATCCAACTGGCAAATGTAAACTAGAACTGAGGAATGGCGGACGCGCACACATTTTCCGACTAATGCAGATCCCAAATACACATCAGCCGGTACCAGAAGGTAAGACAAGTTGGTTTTGCGTAATATTGCGAAAGAAAGTGCCAGATAATGTCTCCTAATAGGTGCCATGTTGGGGTCCATAATAATACTGTATGTTGAAGCACAGTACGTCTGACTATGGTAGCCATAATGCTCTGACAATCCATCAAGCGGTGTGGCTTCCTAGCTTACCAAAATCGTAATAAAACGTTTTGACAGATGTTTGTGTAATGTTCTATATATTCTCAATGCAACATCAACGTTTTGGTGTTGCTTGCTTACGGGTGCTTGCTAGCATCATTTATTGGACCTCCAGTCCACACATATATCTTATGTGTGACTGCCATCTAATCATCACACTTATCATTTCACCATGTATCAAATAAGATTGCTTAGGTCGGTGAGCACAACCAGAATGATGTGTTTTAGAAGCCGCAGGGTTCAAAGTGTTTATCTCGCTTACCAAAGTTGTACTAAAACATTTTGACAGATTTTTGAGCGCCTTATGTAAAGTTCTATATTGCTCAGGGGTACTTGCTAGCGTCATTTATTGAACATGCGTCAAACTGCAGTTGACATGTATCTCTCATGTGTGACTGCCATCTACTGGTCACACTTATCATTACACCATGTACCAAATAAAATTGCTTGGAGGTCGGTAAGCACAACCAGAATTAGTACGTACATTAGGCGCGCCGGGTTATAAGGCGCACTGTCAAGTTTTGAGAACATGAAGGGATTTCAAGTGCGCCTTATAGTCTGACAAATAGGGTACTTCTGAGCATGGAGTTCACCAGAACTGCATGACATGCTACTGGAATCATCTTCCCCTCCTCCATGCTGACATCACCCGTGGATGTTAGACACCTTCCTTCCTTCCTTCCTTCTGCCTAAGGATGCCCCCCAGGTGCGGAGTCGGGTTGGACTCCATCACCTTCACCTTCCTCAGCACCAGACTTTGTGTGTTTGGGCTCCTTATCAAGTTGGAAAGGAGCCAGCAGACGGGAGGGATCACACTCTGCTTTTCAACCTCCCGATACTTGACTCATTTTTCTCTCGGCTTCCCATTGCTGGCAGCAACGCTCCCTCCAAGGGGGGCACTGCTCACTGCTCACAAGTCCTCTGCGCACTGCAAACCTAAAAATAAAATCCAACCTAAAAGAAAAAAAACACATAATTTGTTCTTGCAATGCAAGTGTGAGTGACAGCAACTCCAAAGTGTACACGCCAGCTCAGTCACATGTGTGCTCATCCATTTATTAAGAATGTTCATGTATGGATAATAATCATGAAATGTTGTTACTAAATTAAAAAACTGCTAATAAAAATATATATTTACAGACAGAAAGTTGCAGGAATGTACACTTGATCTCATGCTTACATCTCATTGTGCAAGATGGGGATGTTTTTAGAGGAACTAAATGAAAGGGGTACAAATTATTTCCAAAGTAGGACCACCACCCAGGCATAAAATACTAGTACTGTATTTTCCAGACTATAAGGCGCACTTAAAATATGTTTTTATTTAAAACTGGACAGTGCGCCTTATAACCCGGTGCGCCTAACTTACGGAAGGATTATGGTTTTGCTGACCGACCTCGAAGCAATTTTATTTGGTACATGGTGTAATGATAAGTGTGACCAGTAGATGGCAGTCACACATGAGAGGCACATGTGGACTGCAGGTTGACGCCTGTTCAATAAATGAGGCTAGCAAGTAGCCGTACGCCAGTGGTCCTCAACCTTTTTGTAGCTGCAGACCGGTCAACGCTTGAAAATGTGTCCCATGGACCAGGAGGGGGGGTTAGGTATTTATTTTTTAAATTTGTTTTTATTTTTGTCATAAATAAATACAATCATGTGTGCTTATGGAGTGTATCCCTGCAGACTATTGATCTATATTGATATATAATGTATACATTGTGTTTTTGATGTTGATTTAATTATAGGCTCCAGCGCCCCCGAAGGGAATATGCGGTAGAAAATGGATGGATGGATGTTGATTTAATTTTTAAAAAAAATTTTAAACATTTTTTATTTTTTATTTTTATTTTTTAAATTTCTTGTGCGGCCCGGTACCAATCGGTCCACTGACCAGTACCGGGCCGTGGCCAGGTGGTTGGGGACTACTTCCGTAAGCAATATAGAACTTTACACAAGGCACAGTCAAACATAAGAGATACGTGTAGACTGCACTATGATGGCAATATGCAGGGGCGCCCATAAGGGGGGGTAAAGGAGACGGATTCTAGGGGCCCATGATGGAGGGGGGCCCATAGAGGCCCCTAATGATGATGAAATTATAATACAGGGGGCCCTGTAAAGATTATTTTCATGGGGCCCAAAATCCCTAGCGGCGCCCCTGGCAATATGACTCAAGTAAACAACACCAACATTTGATATCGGAGCTTTATTTGTCCATTCTTAACATGTACAAGACACATAAGAACTGAAATTACATTTTCGGCACAATCCTGCTAAGAGCAGACATACGTTACAGGGAGACAAGACGGGACCGCCAACGGATCAGCCACTTAGGGCGCTCCTTAAAAAGGTGGGAAAAAGGTGACATTGGGGAAGGGGGGGGAAGAGTGAAAAAAATATCAGTCTGAGGCTGGACCCTCAGGAATGGTCCAGACTGAGTCCGAGGAAAAAACCTCACATAGCATGGCACACATAAACATGGTACATGTAATCACAACAACTCGCAACAGAGTCATCCAACAGGACTTTGGAGGCCGGCAGCTGCTGTTGAGCGCTACTCAGCCCCCACAACCCCGGAGGAATTAAGCAGTGGTGAAGGCGTTGATTTGGGGAGGGGTGTGTGCGTGCATGTATGCCCAATTAACTTGGGTGAGATGTTGGAATTGTCTTTATGGGCCGAGGCCGGCCCCAAGAGTTCAAGAGTTCAAGAGTCCGACCCAGGTGCTTTTGAAAAAAAAGGGAAAGGTCAAAAGCGTCCATCTTTGAGGAGTCCTCAGGGGAGTGTTTTCAAACAGCCTTTTCCTCAAGGCCATTCGAGGGAGTCAAATCGTAGATTAAGATGTTGTTTTTTCTTCGAGCAGTCAAAACAATGACATTCCTGCTCTGTATGCTGGCTCTGACAATTCCAATTTATTCTTTCTCTAACTTCATCAAGATAGAATCCACCTTGCGATTCAAATCAGCAATCGCTCCAGTCTGTGATCCCACAGCACGACCCAATCCTTCCATTGCGTTGAACAGCCTGTTGGCCCCTTGAGTGGCTGCCATCGTCTTCCGAATTTGACGATACACCAGAGCAATGCCCAGCCCAATCAGCAAATGCCCTGCGATCACAGCTCCAAATAGGTAGATGTCTTCCACGTCCTCGATGGAAAGGACTGAGAGGCACATGATTCTCCAAGTATTCCAGGAATCTCTCACGTACCCCGCAGCAATGGTTCCATCAGGGCAGCCAGGCTCCCCCGAGCCTCTTTTCCTTGTCGAAAAGACTGTGTCAATTGCGTCGAGAGTCCAGTTGATCAAATTCATTTTGATGTTTAGATTTGAGGACAGCTCAAGAAAAGAGGCTTCAAAAAGTTTAGACAAAGACAAGGACACAAGAAAGCAAGCGGGAAGGAGGAGGAGCAGGGAAAAATGCGACCACCCTCACCAAGAGGCAAGACAGAAAAATGTTCCATTGAAAATATAGAACATTACACACGGCGCTCAAAAATCTATCCAAATGTTTTAGTAGGACTTTGGTAAGCTATGAAGCCACACCACTTGATGTGCTTCAACATAGGAGTATTATTATGGTGTGTGTATAAGGTCAGACATATTACCTGCAGTTTTGTTTCACAATATTATGCAAAAGCAACTTTTCTTACCTTCTGGTACCTGCTGATCTGTATTTGGGATCTGCATAAATCCTGAAAAATTGTGAGAATCCACCTTTGTAGTCCGTGGCGACACCGTAGTGGATAATCTTCTTCTTTTTCTCTATCTTCTTGTTATGTGACATTCATGTTGCCATTTCTAATATCAAGTAGTGTAAAGTTCTTACTTATATCTGTCAGTAAACTCACCATGAAAGCACTAAAACATACCGGTGTAGTGAGTTGACATTATTCACCCAAGGAACTTTAGTTTTTAGAGAGTTCCGGTCGGACTGTTTTTCACAGGACACATTTCGGGTGTTGTTGTTTCCGGATGAGGAGATGCTGCTCCGTTATTGATTGAAGTAAAGTGTGAATGTCATTAAAACAGTTAGCGCCATCTTTTGACACTTCTTCCACTCCCGTCCTTGCACGCTACACCGCAACAACAAAGATGACGCTGTCCAAGTGGAGGCACGTAAATAAGAGCGCCCACAAAGCGGTGCATCCTGAAGAGACTGTCAGAAAGTGAGTTGAAGATGATGAGTAAAACATCATCTATGCAACATTTTGAGCAAAGAAGCAGCATTACATGTTATGTAGACCACAAGGAAGTCTTTTACTTTTAGAACAAATAAATAATAATATGACTCCTTTAATGCGCCCTATAATGCGGTGTGCCTTATGTATGACAAAAGGTTTAAAAATAGACCATTCATGCACTGCGCCTTATAATCTGGTGTGCCCTATGGTCCGGAAAATACCGTACCTTAGCTCATGAAAAACTAGATGTTTTTGTTATTTGTATTGTAAGTGGGCCCAATCACTTCTATTGCAAAGTAATCCCCTTCAAATGACTGCAGTCATTGGGTGATTCTAATGGGACGGGTGTGACTGTGGTATGGCCATGACTGCAGTCATTGGGTGATTCTAATGGGACGGGTGTGACTGTGGTATGGCCATGACTGCAGTCATTGGGTGATTCTAATGGGACGGGTGTGACTGTGGTATGGCCATGACTGCAGTCATTGGGTGATTCTATTGGGACGGGTGTGACTGTGGTATGGCCATGACTGCAGTCATTGGGTGATTCTATTGGGACGGGTGTGACTGTGGTATGGCCATGACTGCAGTCATTGGGTGATTCTATTGGGACGGGTGTGACTGTGGTATGGCCATGACTGCAGTCATTGGGTGATTCTAATGGGACGGGTGTGACTGTGGTATGGCCATGACTGCAGTCATTGGGTGATTCTATTGGGACGGGTGTGACTGTGGTATGGCCATGACTGCAGTCATTGGATGATTCTATTGGGACGGGTGTGACTGTGGTATGGCCATGACTGCAGTCATTGGGTGATTCTATTGCGACGGGTGTGACTGTGGTATGGCCATGACTGCAGTCATTGGGTGATTCTATTGGGACGGGTGTGACTGTGGTATGGCCATGACTGCAGTCATTGGATGATTCTATTGGGACGGGTGTGACTGTGGTATGGTCATGACTGCAGTCATTGGGTGATTCTATTGGGACGGGTGTGACTGTGGTATGGTCATGACTGCAGTCATTGGGTGATTCTATTGGGACGGGTGTGACTGTGGTATGGCCATGACTGCAGTCATTGGATGATTCTATTGGGACGGGTGTGACTGTGGTATGCCCATGACTGCAGTCATTGGGTGATTCTATTGGGACGGGTGTGACTGTGGTATGGCCATGACTGCAGTCATTGGATGATTCTATTGGGACGGGTGTGACTGTGGTATGGCCATGACTGCAGTCATTGGATGATTCTATTGGGATGGGTGTGACTGTGGTATGCCCATGACTGCAGTCATTGGATGATTCTATTGGGACGGGTGTGACTGTGGTATGGCCATGACTGCAGTCATTGGATGATTCTATTGGGACGGGTGTGACTGTGGTATGGCCATGACTGCAGTCATTGGATGATTCTATTGGGATGGGTGTGACTGTGGTATGCCCATGACTGCAGTCATTGGATGATTCTATTGGGACGGGTGTGACTGTGGTATGGCCATGACTGCAGTCATTGGATGATTCTATTGGGACGGGTGTGACTGTGGTATGGCCATGACTGCAGTCATTGGATGATTCTATTGGGATGGGTGTGACTGTGGTATGGCCATGACTGCAGTCATTGGGTGATTCTATTGGGATGGGTGTGACTGTGGTATGGCCATGACTGCAGTCATTGGGTGATTCTAATGGGACGGGTGTGACTGTGGTATGGCCATGACTGCAGTCATTGGGTGATTCTATTGGGACGGGTGTGACTGTGGTATGGTCATGACTGCAGTCATTGGGTGATTCTAATGGGATGGGTGTGACTGTGGTATGCCCATGACTGCAGTCATTGGATGATTCTATTGGGACGGGTGTGACTGTGGTATGGCCATGACTGCAGTCATTGGATGATTCTATTGGGACGGGTGTGACTGTGGTATGGCCATGACTGCAGTCATTGGATGATTCTATTGGGATGGGTGTGACTGTGGTATGGCCATGACTGCAGTCATTGGGTGATTCTATTGGGATGGGTGTGACTGTGGTATGGCCATGACTGCAGTCATTGGGTGATTCTATTGGGACGGGTGTGACTGTGGTATGGCCATGACTGCAGTCATTGGGTGATTCTATTGGGACGGGTGTGACTGTGGTATGGCCATGACTGCAGTCATTGGATGATTCTAATGGGATGGGTGTGACTGTGGTATGGCCATGACTGCAGTCATTGGATGATTCTATTGGGATGGGTGTGACTGTGGTATGGCCATGACTGCAGTCATTGGATGATTCTATTGGGATGGGTGTGACTGTGGTATGGCCATGACTGCAGTCATTGGATGATTATATTGGGACGGGTGTGACTGTGGTATGGCCATGACTGCAGTCATTGGATGATTCTAATGGGATGGGTGTGACTGTGGTATGGCCATGACTGCAGTCATTGGATGATTCTATTGGGATGGGTGTGACTGTGGTATGGCCATGACTGCAGTCATTGGATGATTCTATTGGGATGGGTGTGACTGTGGTATGGCCATGACTGCAGTCATTGGGTGATTCTATTGGGACGGGTGTGACTGTGGTATGGCCATGACTGCCACCGACATGCTGGACTGCAATCGGGACACAAGTCTGTTTGTACTCGCTGTTGTTTGTCCAGTTTGTGTGGTTGAGGTGTATCTGATGTATGAGTAAGGTGCACCCGCTGCGCCACACAAACACAAGCTAGTATCCTGTGAGCGTCCATGTCCTCCTCCTCCTCCTCCTCCTCCTCCTCCTCCTCCATGCTGCAACACCGATGTGCTGCTGGGCTCCACAGGGGGGCCATGAGGTGACACCACAGCAGGCAGGAGGTTGACCAAAGAGAGCCTTTTTTATTTAGCACCAGCCACCTCTTGTATCACGATACAAGTGTCTTGTATCACGATACAAGTGTCTTGTATCACGATACAAGTGTCTTGTATCACGATACAAGTGTCTTGTATCACGATACAAGTGTCTTGTATCACCATACAAGTGTCTTGTATCACCATACAAGTGTCTTGTATCACCATACAAGTGTCTTGTATCACCATACAAGTGTCTTGTATCACCATACAAGTGTCTTGTATCACGATACAAGTGTCTTGTATCACCATACAAGTGTCTTGTATCACCATACAAGTGTCTTGTATCACCATACAAGTGTCTTGTATCACCATACAAGTGTCTTGTATCACCATACAAGTGTCTTGTATTTGTCGATATCGATAATTGTTGATATTTTTTATGACCTATCTAAAATTATGGACCGGGAGAAAAATAGACATTATATAATAATATAATGTCTATACATAATAGAATAGAATAGAATAGAATACAATATGCAATAATATAATATACAATAATATAATATAATATAATATA
>NC_084756.1:13725569-13743069 GCF_033978785.1 Entelurus aequoreus
AGTCAAAAGCAAACCTTTTAGCTCCGGCTTTGGTCTACCTTTAATTATTACCTCCCGCTTCCATTGAAAGTCCAGTTTAGAAAACTGTTTTATTTTACATATGTAATCCTCCATGTTTTTAATCAAAGTCCAAGCGAGAGGAAATAAACAATCGCTGCAAACTTTTTTTTCTTGTTTTGTTTTTCTTCTGCGGCGAGGAATGATCTCTGAGATCACTACCTCCCTCTACCACCAGGAGGCCGGATTACTGCGAGCCTCAACCAGTACGTCTTTTGCAGCAGATTTATGAATGCTCAGCACAAGAAATACGTTACACACATACAGTTGTTGACAAAATACACTGTACATTATATACCTCAGCTAACTACACTATGGAAATGTATAATATAATTCATATAGCAGTACAGTCTCACTGCACAGCAGGCCAGCAGTTAGCCGAGTCATTGTGCACAATCCATGTTGAGGCACAACGCAGTGACGCCTCAACTGGCTGCTGATCACCGCACCGTCTCTTCTCAGTATTTGAACGGCAAATGTGAAAATAAAAATACAAATACTCTAAAACTGGTGAAGTTAAATGGAAAATAACTTTAGTATAATTACCGGATACATATAACAATTTAATTATTATTTTTTTCTTTTTACATTTTTTTTTCTTTCCATGATGGCAGGTGAGGCCCCGCCTCCCCTGCCTCTAGTGACTGCACGCCACTGATATATATATATATATATATATATATATATATATATATATATATATATATATATATATATATATATATATATATATATATATATATATATATATATATATACATATAGATATGCACACATACATACTATATACATATATACACACATATATCTATATATCTATATATATATATATATATATATATATATATATATATATACATATAGATATGCACACATACATACTATATATATATATACACACATATATCTATATATATATATATATATATATATATATATATACATATATACATATATATATATATATATATATATATATATATATATATATATATATATATATATATATATATATATATATATATATATACACATATATATATATATATATATATATATATATATATATATATATATATATATATATATATATATATATATATATATATATATATATATATATTTCATACTTTGTAGTGCATTCAATTGAATATGGGTTGAAAATGATTTGCAAATCATTGTATTCCGTTTATATTTACACCTAACACAATTTCCCAACTCATATGGAAATGGGGTTTCTATATATATATATATATATATATATATATATATTCTGTTTGCTACTTTGTTACCTGCTTTTTCCTGGCACTGGCTGTTCCCGCCTGTGCCATATTGTTTTGTGTTTTTCCTCCCCGTGCTCCCATGACAGACTTTTGCAACGCACATCTCGGCCTCTCTGCTTCTGGGGTCCATACTGCTATCACAGTGTAACACACTTAGCAGGTTTGGTTTTCCACACAACTATTTAAAAAATAGTTTTTTTCTATTGGATTGTGCAACAACCATGTGGTCAAATAGAACTATGTCTTCCTTTCCACTTTGACATGTACTCTAAATATTTATATGTATATATATTTTTTTCTAAAATGTTTTAATAGTTAAACATATATTTAAATTAGGGCTGTCAAAAATGACAAGGTAAACATATTGCATGAATTAGGCAGATAACTAGCTAATCCAACTAGATTAGTGTGATTAAACAGGTTAACAAAGAATGATTAAATTCAACACATCATAGAATGAATTGAAGTATGAGAAGTTTCAAGGCAGGACTGAGTGTGGAGCAGCACCAAGACAAGAAGAACATTTCCTTTTTATATGAACATATGTTGTGCTTGTTACTCCACATCCATGGAGCCAAAGTTGTGCACAGGCACATACACAATAGAGCAGGTACGTACACAATAGAGCACAGGCACATACACAATAGAGCAGGTACGTACACAATAGAGCACAGGCACATACACAATAGAGCAGGTACGTACACAATAGAGCACAGGCACGTACACAATAGAGCAGGCACGTACACAATAGAGCAGGTACGTACACAATAGACCACAGGCACATAAACAATAGAACAGACACGTACACAATAGAGCACAGGCACGTACACAATAGAGCACAGACACGTACACAATAGAGCACAGGCACATAAACAATAGAACAGACACATACACAATAGAGCACAGACACGTACACAATAGAGCACAGGCACATAAACAATAGAACAGACACGTACACAATAGAGCACAGGCACATACACAATAGAGCACAGGCACATACACAATAGAGCAGGCATGTACACAATAGAGCAGGCACATACACAATAGAGCAGGCATGTACACAATAGAGCAGGCACGTACACAATAGAGCATAGGCACGCACACAATAGATCAGGCACGTACACAATAGAGCAGGCACATACACAATAGAGCAGGCACGTACACAATAGAGCAGGCACGTACACAATAGAGCAGGCACATACACAATAGAGCAGGCACGTACACAATAGAGCACAGGCACGTACACAATAGATCAGGCACGTACACAATAGAGCAGGCACATACACAATAGAGCACAGGCACGTACACAATAGAGCAGGCACGTACACAATAGAGCAGGCACGTACACAATAGAGCAGACACGTACACAATAGAGCAGGCATGTACACCATAGAGCACAGGCACGTACACAATAGAGCAGGCACGTACACAATAGAGCAGGCACGTACACAATAGAGCAGGCACGTACACAATAGAGCAGGCATGTACACAATAGAGCAGGCACGTACACAATAGAGCGGACACGTACACAATAGAGCACATACACGTACACAATAGAGCAGGCACGTACACAATAGAGCACAGGCATGTACACAATAGAGCACAGGCACGTACACAATAGAGCAGACACGTACACAATAGAGCACAGGCACGTACACAATAGAGCAGGCACATACACAATAGAGCAGGCACGTACACAATAGAGCAGGCACGTACACAATAGAGCGGACACGTACACAATAGAGCAGGCACGTACACAATAGAGCAGGCACGTACACAATAGAGCAGGCATGTACACAATAGAGCAGGCACGTACACAATAGAGCAGGCATGTACACAATAGAGCAGGCACGTACACAATAGAGCAGGCACGTACACAATAGAGCAGGCACGTACACAATAGAGCAGGCATGTACACAATAGAGCAGGCACGTACACAATAGAGCAGGCACGTACACAATAGAGCAGGCACGTACACAATAGAGCAGGCATGTACACAATAGAGCAGGCACGTACACAATAGAGCAGGCACGTTACACAATAGAGCAGGCACGTACACAATAGAGCAGGCATGTACACAATAGAGCAGGCACGTACACAATAGAGCAGGCACGTACACAATAGAGCAGGCACGTACACAATAGAGCGGACACGTGAGCCCGCACACAAATTAGGCTTCATGCACGTTTTCTAGGCTGAAGTTTGGCTGTCATTTTTATTTTTGATAATTTCAAGGAAGAGCAGATTGTTATGAGAGCAGCTGTGGGCGCTGGGTGGAACATTCCTGCGTGGCTAATTTGACATTCCAATATATCACAAAGTGGTGGTAGAATAACAGCAACTGCCATCAAATGTTTTATGTCATCTTCTACTTGCACTTGTTTGCATTTCCATGGTGCTGCACGCTATCTGCTGTCACCTCACCATGCTGTCATATATATATATATATATATATATATATATATATATATATATATATATATATATATATATATATATATATATATATATATATATATATATATATATATATATAATGATAAATGGGTTATACTTGTATAGTGCTTTTCTACCTTCAAGGTACTCAAAGCGCTTTGACACTATTTCCACATTCACCCATTCACACACACATTCACACACACATTCACACACACATTCACACACACATTCACACACACATTCACACACTGATGGCGGGAGCTGCCATGCAAGGCGCTAACCAGCAGCCATCAGGAGCAAGGCTGAAGTGTCTTGCCCAAGGACACAACGGACGTGACTAGGAAGGTAGAAGGTGGGGATTGAACCCCAGTAACCAGCAACACTCCCATTGCTGGCACGGCCACTCTACCAACTTCGCCACACCGTCCCATATGTGTATATATATATATATATATATATATATATATATATATATATATATATATATATATATATATATATATATATATATATATATATATATATATATATATATATTTTTTTTTCAAGCCATATTCAATTGAATGCACTACAAAGACAACATGTTTCGTGTTGACATAGAAGCTATCTTATCTTTTGCCGTAGTTAGCTTTAACGGCTAATACCGTAGCATGGCAATGTTAGTACGCTAGAAAATAGTTCCTCAGTGTTACAATAACAATGTTGTACAGTTTGTTATTACACATGTTACACAACGTAAATGAAGTATTGTTGACACTTTTTGAATGCATTTTTAAAGTGATTTAGAGGTAGACTTAATTGCTAATATTAGCTGCATTGCTAGCTACCAAGAACAAGCTGATTTTTACATGTTAGAAATGTTATATGTTGTCTCTCATGATGATGGTGAACGATAGGCAACATGCCAAACAAGTGCAGTTCCCCTTTAAGCCTTGAGCGCCACCTAGAGGGCTGCCAAAAAATATATGTTACGGACCGCAGTAGCGAGCGCTCAGGTGTAATACACTTTCACACCACTTGTGGCAGCAATGACAACATCACACAAGTATACAGGTGTAATACACTTTTACACCACTTGTGGCAGTAATGACAACATCACACAAGTACTCAGGTGTAATACACTTTTACACCACTTGTGGCAGTAATGACAACATCACACAAGTATACAGGTGTAATACACTTTTACACCACTTGTGGCAGTAATGACAACATCACACAAGTACTCAGGTGTAATACACTTTTACACCACTTGTGGCAGTAATGACAACATCACACAAGTACTCAGGTGTAATACACTTGTACACCACTTGTGGCAGTAATGACAACATCACACAAGTACTCAGGTGTAATACACTTTTACACCACTTGTGGCAGTAATGACAACATCACACAAGTACTTAGGTGTAATACACTTTTACACCACTTGTGGCAGTAATGACAACATCACACAAGTACTCAGGTGTAATACACTTTTACACCACTTGTGGCAGTAATGACAACATCACACAAGTACTCAGGTGTAATACACTTTCCCACCACTTGTGGCAGTAATGACAATCTTAAACAAACAGTATAAGTCTGGACCTCAAGTCATCGATAAGTTTCTTAAGCGCGAAAATTACGACTAAAGTGGTGAAGCCATATTTTTATTTGCACTTTAATTTTATTGACAGTTTAATTAAGAAACACATTGATGATCATTTGTTTGTTTTAACACAATGTTTTTGTATGTAAATGTATTTTTGTAAGGTTATTTATGAGTCTCTTTTTATGCAGTACAATATATGTGATCAGTATTATTTTTTTTAATCAGCCTGACCTAAGTCTAGGGTTTATATGAATCATCACGTTTGTGATGAACACATGCTTCCATATCCTTCCACAAGGTTATAAACTGTAATTAGGTTAGATATAATCATTCTAAGACTAATTCTAACCTGCTCAGTGGCCTAGTGGTTAGAGTGTCCACCCTGAGATGGGTAGGTTGTGAGTTCAAACCCCGGCCGAGTCATACCAAAGACTATAAAAATGGGAGCCATTACCTCCCTGCTTGGCATTCGGCATCAAGGCTTGGAATTGGGGGTTAAATCACCAAAAATGATTCCCGGGCGTGGCCACTGCTGCTGCCCACTGCTCCCCTCACCTCCCAGGGGGTGAACAAGGGGATGGGTCAAATGCAGAGGATAATCTCACCACACCTAGTGTGTGTGTGTGACTATCATTGCTACTTTTACTTGAATTCAGGGCCCTATGTAACACACCTGTTCAATATCTTTGCTTGTTTGTTATTAGTGATTCTAGCACAGAAAGTAACACACCTGTTCAATATATGTGCTTGTTTGTTATTAGTGATTCTAGCACAGAAAGTAACACACCTGTTCAATATATTTGCTTGTTTGTTATTAGTGATTCTAGCACAGAAAGTAACACACCTGTTCAATATATTTGCTTGTTTGTTATTAGTGATTCTAGCACAGAAAGTAACACACCTGTTCAATATATTTGCTTGTTTGTTATTAGTGATTCTAGCACAGAAAGTAACACACCTGTTCAATATATTTGCTTGTTTGTTATTAGTGATTCTAGCACAGAAAGTAACACACCTGTTCAATATCTTTGCTTGTTTGTTATTTGTTTAACTATCAGCATTATTTTCGTCAGTGGAAATAAATCCATGAATTAGTTGCACCGTCTTATCAGCCGCAGGGTCCAAAGCGTAGGAACAAAGTAGCAGCTTGTATGCATGGTAGAATAGGCACATGATTTCTGGGCCACATAAAATGAAGTCAGACGTGTTAAAATGAAGTCAGACGTGTTACAATGAAGTCAGACGTGTTACAATGAAGTCAGACGTGTTACAATGAAGTCAGACGTGTTAAAATGAAGTCAGACGTGTTACAATGAAGTCAGACGTGTTACAATGAAGTCAGACGTGTTACAATGAAGTCAGACGTGTTACAATGAAGTCAGACGTGTTACAATGAAGTCAGACGTGTTAAAATGAAGTCAGACGTGTTACAATGAAGTCAGACGTGTTACAATGAAGTCAGACGTGTTAAAATGAAGTCAGACGTGTTACAATGAAGTCAGACGTGTTACAATGAAGTCAGACGTGTTACAATGAAGTCAGACGTGTTACAATGAAGTCAGACGTGTTACAATGAAGTCAGACGTGTTAAAATGAAGTCAGACGTGTTACAATGAAGTCAGACGTGTTACAATGAAGTCAGACGTGTTAAAATGAAGTCAGACGTGTTACAATGAAGTCAGACGTGTTACAATGAAGTCAGACGTGTTAAAATGAAGTCAGACGTGTTACAATGAAGTCAGACGTGTTACAATGAAGTCAGACGTGTTACAATGAAGTCAGACGTGTTACAATGAAGTCAGACGTGTTACAATGAAGTCAGACGTGTTAAAATGAAGTCAGACGTGTTACAATGAAGTCAGACGTGTTACAATGAAGTCAGACGTGTTACAATGAAGTCAGACGTGTTACAATGAAGTCAGACGTGTTAAAATGAAGTCAGACGTGTTACAATGAAGTCAGACGTGTTACAATGAAGTCAGACGTGTTAAAATGAAGTCAGACGTGTTACAATGAAGTCAGACGTGTTACAATGAAGTCAGACGTGTTACAATGAAGTCAGACGTGTTACAATGAAGTCAGACGTGTTACAATGAAGTCAGACGTGTTACAATGAAGTCAGACGTGTTACAATGAAGTCAGACGTGTTACAATGAAGTCAGACGTGTTAAAATGAAGTCAGACGTGTTACAATGAAGTCAGACGTGTAACAATGAAGTCAGACGTGTTACAACGAAGTCAGACGTGTTACAACGAAGTCAGACGTGTTAAAAGGAAGTCAGACGTGTTACAATGAAGTCAGACGTGTTACAATGAAGTCAGACGTGTTACAATGAAGTCAGACGTGTTACAATGAAGTCAGACGTGTTAAAATGAAGTCAGACGTGTTACAATGAAGTCAGACGTGTTACAATGAAGTCAGACGTGTTACAATGAAGTCAGACGTGTTACAATGAAGTCAGACGTGTTACAATGAAGTCAGACGTGTTAAAATGAAGTCAGACGTGTTACAATGAAGTCAGACGTGTAACAATGAAGTCAGACGTGTTACAACGAAGTCAGACGTGTTACAACGAAGTCAGACGTGTTAAAAGGAAGTCAGACGTGTTACAATGAAGTCAGACGTGTTACAATGAAGTCAGACGTGTTACAATGAAGTCAGACGTGTTACAATGAAGTCAGACGTGTTAAAATGAAGTCAGACGTGTTACAATGAAGTCAGACGTGTTACAATGAAGTCAGACGTGTTACAATGAAGTCAGACGTGGCCCCCGAGCCTTAAGTTTGACACGTGTGACTTGTGAACAAACAGTAAAGAGGGTAGGTGCGCTTCATTTGCTCACCCTGAAGAAGCAGAATAATGACAAGTGAGAATAATCTGCTGCTCTGAGGGGCCGTGCAGCAGCACCACCCTCACCTCCACCCTCCGACACATGAGCGCTCAAAGCTCTGAGGGGCCGTGCAGCAGCACCACCCTCACCTCCACCCTCCGACACATGAGCGCTCAAAGCTCTGAGGGGCCGTGCAGCAGCACCACCCTCACCTCCACCTTCCAACACATGAGCGCTCAAACCTGTGAGGGGCCGTGCAGCAGCACCACCCTCACCTCCACCTTCCAACACATGAGCGCTCAAAGCTCTAAAGGGGCCGTGCAGCAGCACCACCCTCACCTCCACCTTCCAACACATGAGCGCTCAAAGCTCTGAGGGGCCGTGCAGCAGCACCACCCTCACCTCCACCCTCCGACACATGAGCGCTCAAAGCTCTGAGGGGCCGTGCAGCAGCACCACCCTCACCTCCACCTTCCAACACATGAGCGCTCAAAGCTCTAAAGGGGCCGTGCAGCAGCACCACCCTCACCTCCACCTTCCAACACATGAGCGCTCAAAGCTCTGAGGGGCCGTGCAGCAGCACCACCCTCACCTCCACCCTCCGACACATGAGCGCTCAAAGCTCTGATGGGGCTGTGCAGCAGCACCACCCTCACCTCCACCCTCCGACACATGAGCGCTCAAAGCTCTGATGGGGCCGTGCAGCAGCACCACCCTCACCTCCACCTTCCAACACATGAGCGCTCAAAGCTGTGAGGGGCTGTGCAGCAGCACCACCCTCACCTCCACCCTCCAACACATGAGCGCTCAAAGCTGTGAGGGGCTGTGCAGCAGCACCACCCTCACCTCCACCTTCCAACACATGAGCGCTCAAAGCTCTGAGGGGCCGTGCAGCAGCACCACCCTCACCTCCACCTTCCAACACATGAGCGCTCAAAGCTGTGAAAATGAAGACGTTTGTTGTCATTTCACAGCCGGCGTGTGATGGCTGGCTCTTATTACGCCCATTTGCTGCCCTCCACTGGCTGCCATTAAAGCGGGGCCAAAGGGGCCGTGACAGGACAAAAAGGGGCCCTCCAGCGCAACACATTTTGTTTGGGGTCTTTTTTCCCCCCCCCCAATACATTGAACCCCCGCAGCCCCCACCTGTCCTCCATTTTAGCCAGGCAGAGTCCTGAGATGGTGGGCTCTTATTTAATTGGCCCCCAACTTTCTTCTTCTTTAATTGGCCCCCAGTTTTCTTCTTTATTTGGCCCCCGCTTCCCTGCTGCTCTTCAGGGGAGCAGGAAGGTCAATGGCTGCTCACGACTGCCATGATGATGACAAACACAACTCCAGCCTTCAAATGTACAAACCCCGTTTCCATATGAGTTGGGAAATGGTGTTAGATGTAAATATAAACAGAATACAATGATTTGTGAATCCTTTTCAAGCCATATTCAGTTGAATATGCTACAAAGACAACATATTTCATGTTCAAACTCATAAACTTTATTTTTTTTGTGCAAATAATAATGAACTTAGAATTTCATGGCTGCAACACGTGCCAAAGTAGTTGGGAAAGGGCATGTTCACCACTGTGTTACATGGCCTTTCCTTTTAACAACACTCAGTAAAGGTTTGGGAAGTGAGGAGACACATTTTTGAAGTGGAATTCTTTCCCATTCTTGCTTGATGTACAGCTTAAGTTGTTCAACAGTCCGGGGGTCTCCCTTCTGCTATTGCAGGTGCCACACATTTTCAATGTCTGGACTACAGGCAGGCCAGTCTAGTACCCGCACTCTTTTACTATGAAGCCACGTTGATGTGACACGTGGCTTGGCATTGTCTTGCTGAAATAAGCAGGGGCGTCCATGGTAACGTTGCTTGGATGGCAACATATGTTGCTCCAAAAGCTGTATGTACCTTTCAGCATTAATGGTGCCTTCACAGATGTGTAAGTTACCCATGTCTTGACCACTAATACACCCCCATACCATCACACATGCTGCCTTTTACACTTTCACCCTAGAACAGGGGTGTCAAACTCATTTTAGATCGGGGGCCACATGGAGAAAAATCTACTCCCAAGTGGGCCAGACTGGTAAAATCCCGGCACGATAACTTCTTTTTTTTTGTTTTCTTTGTTTAAAAATAGAACAAGCACATTCTGAAAATGTACAAACCGTAATGTTTTTGGGGTTTTTTACACTTATGTTGCGGTTAATAGTATTCTATCTTTATTTGTCGTTATTTATACTTTCTGAATAAACGATGTGATAATGTTCATCAGTCAACTCATTGGTGTTAATTTTTAATCTATCAAGATAAAAAATTATATCAAAATCAAATAACAAAATGTTATTTATGTAGTTTGATCATTTTCTTTGACTGGTGCACTAACATGTGGTTTATTTTGTACATATGTAGCATCATCTACAAAGAATTGCTATTGCGACATCCAGTGGACACATTTAGAACATTAGTTTCTTTCATTAAAAAATTTCGGGTACGTTTTTATACTTAACAAACTCATTCCGTGGGCCGGATAAATCCTATTCGCGGGCCTGATCCGGCCCTCGGGCCGTACGTTTGACACCCCTGCCCTAGAACATGTCTTGACCACTAATACACCCCCATACCATCACACATGCTGCCTTTTACACTTTCACCCTAGAACATGTCTTGGCCACTAATACACCCCCATACCATCACACATGCTGCCTTTTACACTTTCACCCTAGAACAATCCGGATGGTTCTTTTCCTCTTTGGTCCGGAGGACACGACGTCCACAGTTTCCAAAAACAATTTGAAATGTGGACTCGTCAGACCACAGAACACTTTTCCACTTTGCATCAGTCCATCTTAGATGAGCTCAGGCCCAGCGAAGCCGACGGCGTTTCTGGGTGTTGTTGATAAACGGTTTTCGCCTTGCATAGGTGAGTTTTAACTTGCACTTACAGATGTAGCGACCAACTGTAGTTACTGACAGTGGGTTTCTGAAGTGTTCCATGTGGTGATATCCTTTACACACACTTGTTGATGCAGTACAGCCTGAGGGATGGAAGGTCACAGGCTTAGCTGCTTACCTGCAGTGATTTCTCCACATTCTCTCAACCCTTTGATGATATTACGGAGCGTAGATGGTGAAATCCCTCAATTCCTTGCAATAGCTGCTTGAGAAAGGTTGTTCTTAAACTGTTCAACAATTTGCTCAGGCATTTGTTGACAAAGTGGTGACCCTCGCCCCATCCTTGTTTGTGAATGACTGAGCATTTCATGGAATCTACTTTTATAGCCAATCATGGCACCCACCTGTTCCCAATTAGCCTGCACACCTGTGGGATGTTCCAAATAAGTGTTTGATGAGCATTCCTCAACTTTATCAGTATTTATTGCCACCTTTCCCAACTTCTTTGTCACGTGTTGCTGCCATCAAATTATAAAGTTGATGATTATTTGCAAAAAAAAAAAATGTTTATCAGTTTGAACATCAAACATGTTATATTTGATGTTCATTATATTTACATCTAACACAATTTCCCAACTCATATGGAAACGGGGTTTGTACCATTAAACACTGTGGAGGCTCGTTAGCGGGATTTCTGACACGCCTCAACTTCTAGAATTACTGAATTATGTCAGCTGGTTTCATTCATTGTGTGAACGCTCCAAACGTTCACTCGTCCTTTTCTACACCAACATTTATCCATTTCTTCTTCTTCTTCTTCTTCTTCTTCTCCTTCTTCTTCTTCTTCTTCTTCTTCTTCTTCTTCTTCTTCTTCTTCAATGAATACTTAGGTCTACTACGCTACTGTATATAATGTTGTCATGATGGTGGTACTTAATGAATACTTAGGTCTACTACACTACTGTATTTAATGTTGTCATTATGGTGGTACTTAATGAATACTTAGGTCTACTACACTACTGTATTTAATGTTGTCATTATGGTGGTACTTAATGAATACTTAGGTCTACTACACTACTGTATTTAATGATGTCATTATGGTGGTACTTAATGAATACTTAGGTCTACTACACTACTGTATTTAATGTTGTCATTATGGTGGTACTTAATGAATACTTAGGTCTACTACACTACTGTATTTAATGTTGTCATTATGGTGGTACTTAATGAATACTTAGGTCTACTACACTATTGTATTTAATGTTGTCATTATGGTGGTACTTAATGAATACTTAGGTCTACTACACTACTGTATTTAATGTTGTCATTATGGTGGTACTTAATGAATACTTAGGTCTACTACACTACTGTATTTAATGTTGTCATTATGGTGGTACTTAATGAATACTTAGGTCTACTACACTACTGTATTTAATGTTGTCATTATGGTGGTACTTAATGAATACTTAGGTCTACTACACTACTGTATTTAATGTTGTCATTATGGTGGCACTTAATGAATACTTAGGTCTACTACACTACTGTATTTAATGTTAGTTGTGTGTGTCAGGTGTGTGTGTTGTAAAGTGTGTGTGTTAGTTGTGTGTGTTGTAAAGTGTGTGTGTTGTAAAGTGTGTGTGTTAGTTGTGTGTGTCAGGTGTGTGTGTTGTAAAGTGTGTGTGTTAGTTGTGTGTGTCAGGTGTGTGTGTGTTGTAAAGTGTGTGTGTTAGTTGTGTGTGTGTCAGGTGTGTGTGTTGTAAAGTGTGTGTGTTAGTTGTGTGTGTCAGGTGTGTGTGTTGTGTCAGGGTCAGGCCGAGCAAGCATCCCAGTGTCTGTGATCAATGAGGACGTGAGAATAAAGAATGTGTGCTGTTGCAATTAGTTGCCAGTGTTAGATGGAATGTTAGATGGAATGTTTGATGGAATGTTAGATGGAATGTCAGATGGAATGTCAGATGGAATGTCAGTCCGTGCAGCAGCAAGAGGCTGACTTCTCCCCCCAGACCCGTCACAATGTGTCAGGGTCCTGCCTAAGTGGGCTCTAATTTGAGGAATGACATCAGCTGTGAAGTGGAGCGTCCACGCCAAGAAGCTCGCCGGGGTTTTACCACGCCGCGGAGGTCAAGGTCGCGACCCCGATGTTTCGAAGTCTTGATCCTCGGCCAAGGGGGCCCGGAGGCATCTGGAGCTTTCACACGGAAAGACCCAGGTTTTGCTGCGGCCCAGATGGACAATCACAATCGATAATTATTCAGGAAATCTAGTCTCTGCTCTTTGATTGATGTTGCTGGCCTGACGTGAACGCAGCTTGTGCCACTTTATTTACACTATATTTACACTATATGTACACTATATTTACACTATATTTACACTATATTTACACTATATTTACATTATATCTACTCTATATTTACACTATATTTACTCTATATTTACTCTATATTTACATTATATCTACTCTATATTTACACTATATTTACTCTATATTTACTCTATATTTACATTATATCTACTCTATATTTACTCTATATTTACACTATATTTACACTTTATTTACACTATATTTACACTATATATACTCTATATTTACACTATATTTACACTATATTTACACTATATTTACATTATATCTACTCTATATTTACACTATATTTACTCTATATTTACACTATATTTACACTATATGTACACTATATTTACACTATATTTACACTATATGTACACTATATTTACACTATATTTACTCTATATTTACATTATATCTACTCTATATTTACACTATATTTACTCTATATTTACTCTATATTTACATTATATCTACTCTATATTTACACTATATTTACTCTATATTTACTCTATATTTACATTATATCTACTCTGTATTTACTCTATATTTACACTATATTTACACTTTATTTACACTATATTTACACTATATATACTCTATATTTACACTATATTTACACTATATTTACACTATATTTACATTATATCTACTCTATATTTACACTATATTTACTCTATATTTACACTATATTTACTCTATATTTACACTATATTTACTCTATATTTACTCTATATTTACACTATATTTACACTATATTTACTCTATATTTACACTATATTTACACTATATTTACCCTATATTTACATTATATCTACTCTATATTTACACTATATTTACTCTATAGTTACACTATATTTACACTATATTTACCCTATATTTACACTATATTTACACTATATTTACACTGTATTTACACTATATTTAATAATAATAATAATAATAATGGATTAGATTTATATAGCGCTTTTTCTAGACACTCAAAGCGCTTCACAGAGAAGTGAGAACCCATCATTCATTTTTACAACTCATTCATTCATCATTCATTCTCCGGTGTGAGCGGCACCGGGGGCAAGGGTGAAGTGTCCTGCCCAAGGACACAACGGCAGCGATTTTTTTTTTTTTTTTTGGATGGTAAGAGGCGGGGAGCGAACCTGCAACCCTCAGGTTTCTGGCAAGGCCGCTCTACCCACTACGCCAAGCCGCCCCTTACACTGTATCTACTCTATATTTACTCTATATTTACTCTATATTTACACTATATTTACACTATATTTACATATATATTTACACTGTATCTACTCTATATTTACTCTATATTTACACTATATTTACACTATATATACACTATATTTACTCTATATTTACATTATTATTACTCTATATTTACGCTGTATTTACACTATATTTACACTATATTTAGACTATATTTAGACTATATTTAGACTATATTTACTCTATATTTACACTATATTTACCCTATATTGACACTATATTTACACTATATCTGCACTATATGTACACTATATCTACAGTATATATACACTATATTTACACTATGTTTACTCTATATTTACACTATATTTACACTATGTTTACACTATATTTACACTATATTTACACTATTATTACTCTATATTTAGACTATATTTACACTATATTTACACTATATCTACTCTATATCTACTCTATATTTACACTATATTTACTCTATATTTACACTATATTTACACTATATTTACACTATATTTACATTATATCTACTCTATATTTACACTATGTTTACTCTATATTTACACTATATTTACACTATATTTACTCTATATTTACACTATATTTACACTATATTTACTCTATATTTACTCTATATTTACACTATATTTACACTATATTTACTCTATATTTACACTATATTTACACTATATTTACACTATATTTACTCTATATTTACACTATATTTACTCTATATTTACACTATATTTACACTATATTTACGCTATATTTACTCTATATTTACACTATATTTACGCTATATTTACACTATATTTACACTATATTTACACTATATTTAGACTATGTTCATACTATATTTACACTATATTTAGACTATATTTACACTATATTTACACTATATTTACACTATATTTACACTATATTTAGACTATATTTAGACTATATTTACACTACATTTAGACTATATTTACACTATAATTAGACTATATTTACACTATATTTAGACTATATTTACACTATATTTACACTATATCTACTCTATATCTACTCTATATTTACACTATATTTACTCTATATTTACACTATATTTACACTATATTTACACTATATTTACATTATATCTACTCTATATTTACACTATGTTTACTCTATATTTACACTATATTTACACTATATTTACTCTATATTTACACTATATTTACACTATATTTACTCTATATTTACTCTATATTTACACTATATTTACACTATATTTACTCTATATTTACACTATATTTACACTATATTTACTCTATATTTACACTATATTTACTCTATATTTACACTATATTTACACTATATTTACACTATATTTACTCTATATTTACACTATATTTACACTATATTTACACTGTATTTACACTATATTTACACTGTATCTACTCTATATTTACTCTATATTTACTCTATATTGACACTATATTTACACTATATTTACATATATATTTACACTGTATCTACTCTGTATTTACTCTATATTTACACTATATTTACTCTATATTTACTCTATATTTACACTATATTTACACTATATATACACTATATTTACTCTATATTTACACTATTATTACTCTATATTTACACTGTATTTACACTATATTTACACTATATTTAGACTATATTTAGACTATATTTAGACTATATTTACTCTATATTTACACTATATTTACCCTATATTTACACTATATTTACACTATATCTGCACTATATGTACACTATATCTACAGTATATATACACTATATTTACACTATGTTTACTCTATATTTACACTATATTTACACTATGTTTACACTATATTTAGACTATATTTACACTATATTTACACTATATTTAGACTATATTTAGACTATATTTAGACTATATTTACACTATATTTACGCTATATTTACTCTATATTTACACTATTTTTACACTATGTTTACGCTATATTTACTCTATATTCACACTATATTTACGCTATATTTACACTATATTTACACTATATTTAGACTATATTTACACTATATTTACTCTATATTTACACTATATTTACACTATATTTACACTATATTTACACTATATTTACACTATATATACACTATATTTACACTATGTTTACTCTATATTTACACTATATTTACACTATGTTTACACTATATTTAGACTATATTTACACTATATTTAGACTATATTTAGACTATATTTAGACTATATTTACACTATATTTACGCTATATTTACTCTATATTTACACTATATTTACACTATGTTTACGCTATATTTACTCTATATTTACACTATATTTACGCTATATTTACACTATATTTACACTATATTTACACTATATTTACACTATATTTAGACTATATTTACACTATATTTAGACTATGCTATACTATATTTACACTATATTTACACTATATTTACACTATATTTACACTATATTTAGACTATATTTACACTATATTTAGACTATATTTAGACTATATTTACACTATATTTAGACTATATTTACACTATATTTAGACTATATTTAGACTATATTTACACTATATTTAGACTATATTTACACTATAATTAGACTATATTTACACTATATTTAGACTATATTTACACTATATTTAGACTATATTTACACTATATTTACACTATATTTACACTATATTTAGACTATATTTACATACAGAGCGGTAACAGCCAATCAGCAGTGTGTATTCAGAGCGGTAACAGTCAATCAGCAGTGGGTATTCAGAGCGGTAACAGTCAATCAGCAGTGTGTATTCAGAGCGGTAACAGCCAATCAGCAGTGTGTATT
>NC_084756.1:13745569-13795569 GCF_033978785.1 Entelurus aequoreus
AGGAGCATGCTTCATAAACTAACAGACTTGGTCAAACATCAGAGATGTGGGTGGTGTAAAGTGCACCACCAGCAACATGCTTCAGTCAACTAACAGACTTGGTCAAACATCAGAGATGTGGGTGGTGTAAAGTACACCACCAGCAACATGCTTCAGTCAACTAACAGACTTGGTCAAACATCAGAGATGTGGGTGGTGTAAAGTGCACCACCAGCAACATGCTTCAGTCAACTAACACACTTGGTCAAACATCAGAGATGTGGGTGGTGTAAAGTGGAGGTAAAGAGGAGCATGCTTCAGTCAACTAACAGACTTGGTCAAACATCAGAGATGTGGGTGGTGTAAAGTGCACCACCAGCAACATGCTTCAGTCAACTAACAGACTTGGTCAAACATCAGAGATGTGGGTGGTGTAAAGTGCACCAGCAGCAACATGCTTCAGTCAACTAACAGACTTGGTCAAACATCAGAGATGTGGGTGGTGTAAAGTGCACCACCAGCAACATGCTTCAGTCAACTAACACACTTGGTCAAACATCAGAGATGTGGGTGGTGTAAAGTGGAGGTAAAGAGGAGCATGCTTCAGTCAACTAACAGACTTGGTCAAACGTCAGAGATGTGGGTGGTGTAAAGTGCACCAGCAGCAACATGCTTCAGTCAACTAACAGACTTGGTCAAACATCAGAGATGTGGGTGGTGTAAAGTGGAGGTAAAGAGTAGCATGCTTCAGTCAACTAACAGACTTGCTGTTTGTGGTCCAACAGTGGGAGGAGGTGAGCGGTTACGACGAGAACATGAACACCATCAGGACGTACCAGGTGTGCAACGTGTTCGACAACAACCAGAACAACTGGGTGAGGAGCAAGTACATCCGGCGTCGAGGCGCACAGAGGATCCACGTGGAGATGAAGTTCTCGGTGAGGGACTGCAGCAGCATCCCCAACGTTCCCGGCTCCTGCAAGGAGACCTTCAACCTCTACTACTACGAGTCCGACTCGGACACGGCCACCCGCACCTCGCCGGCCTGGATGGAGAACCCCTGGACCAAGGTGGACACCATCGCGGCGGATGAGAGCTTCTCCCAGGTGGACCTCGGGGGCAGGGTGATGAAGATCAACACGGAGGTGCGCAGCTTCGGCCCCGTGTCGCGGAACGGCTTCTACCTGGCCTTCCAGGACTACGGCGGCTGCATGTCCCTCATAGCCGTCCGCGTCTTCTACCGAAAGTGCGCCCGCATCATCACCAACGGGGCCCTGTTCCAGGAGACCCTGTCGGGGGCGGAGAGCACCTCGCTGGTGGCGGCGCGGGGTGTTTGTATCCCCAACGCCGAGGAGGTGGACGTGCCCATCAAACTCTACTGCAATGGCGACGGCGAGTGGATGGTGCCCATCGGACGCTGCATGTGCAAGGCCGGCAACGAGGCGGTGGAAAACGCCACCGTGTGTCGAGGTATGTGAACTACACATGTACGTCTGTCTTCCTGAATGTCCTCAGAGGACGCAGTGTGATTAATCAAGACTGAAAGTGTCTTTATTGAAGCGGCCAAAGCCGTGAGAAAAGAAGCGATGGCCTACGCGTGCTTGTCAGATACTGCCATCTATTCAGCAACATACTTTTATCATTCTCTAGCTGCTGGATAACTTAAGAAAAGAGGTGATGGCCTACGTGTGCTTGTCAGATACTGCCATCTATTCAGCAACATACTTTTATCATTCTCTAGCTGCTGGATAACTTAAGAAAAGAGGTGATGGCCTACGTGTGCTTGTCAGATACTGCCATCTATTCAGCAACATACTTTTATCATTCTCTAGCTGCTGGATAACTTAAGAAAAGAGGTGATGGCCTACGTGTGCTTGTCAGATACTGCCATCTATTCAGCAACATACTTTTATCATTCTCTAGCTGCTGGATAACTTAAGAAAAGAGGCGATGGCCTACGTGTGCTTGTCAGATACTGCCTTCTATTCAGCAACATACTTTTATCATTCTCTAGCTGCTGGATAACTTAAGAAAAGAGGTGATGGCCTACGTGTGCTTGTCAGATACTAGCAAACATCATATCATCTATTGTCAGATACTGGCAAACATCATATCATCTATTGTCAGATACTAGCAAACATCATATCATCTATTGTCAGATACTGGCAAACATCATATCATCTATTGTCAGATACTGGCAAACATCATATCATCTATTGTCAGATACTGGCAAACATCATATCATCTATTGTCAGATACTGGCAAACATCATATCATCTATTGTCAGATACTGGCAAACATCATATCACCTATTGTCAGATACTGGCAAACATCATATCACCTATTGTCAGATACTGGCAAACATCATATCATCTATTGTCAGATACTGGCAAACATCATATCACCTATTGTCAGATACTGGCAAACATCATATCACCTATTGTCAGATACTGGCAAACATCATATCATCTATTGTCAGATACTGGCAAACATCATATCATCTATTGTCAGATACTGGCAAACATCATATCACCTATTGTCAGATACTGGCAAACATCATATCACCTATTGTCAGATACTGGCAAACATCATATCATCTATTGTCAGATACTAGCAAACATCATATCATCTATTGTCAGTTACTGGCAAACATCATATCATCTATTGTCAGATACTGGCAAACATTATATCATCTATTGTCAGATACTAGCAAACATCATATCATCTATTGTCAGATACTGGCAAACATTATATCATCTATTGTCAGATACTAGCAAACATCATATCATCTATTGTCAGATACTAGCAAACATCATATCATCTATTGTCAGATACTAGCAAACATCATATCATCTATTGTCAGATACTAGCAAACATCATATCATCTATTGTCAGATACTAGCAAACATCATATCATCTATTGTCAGATACTAGCAAACATCATATCATCTATTGTCAGATACTGGCAAACATCATATCATCTATTGTCAGATACTAGCAAACATCATATCATCTATTGTCAGATACTGGCAAACATCATATCATCTATTATCAGATACTGGCAAACATTATATCATCTATTATCAGATACTAGCAAACATCATAGCATCTATTCAGCAACATACTTTCATAATTTTCTAGCTGCTGGATAACTTAAGAGGCTGCTTCAAACTAATTATATTGCTAACTTTTAGGGCTTCCCTCAAGGTTTTGTCCCGTCACTCATATAAAACTGTTCAAACTTAGTTGTTTATGTATATATATATATATATATATATATATATATATATATATATATATATATATATATATATATATATATATATATATATATATATATATATATATATATATATATATATATATATATATATTAATGTGTATATTTATATATGTATATATATGTATATACAGTATATGTATATGTATATATATATAAATATATATGTATATATATATTTGTATATATGTGTATATATGAACGTATATACACACATATAAACCAAGGAAACCTTGACTATATATATACATATATATATATATATATATATATATATATATATATATATATATATATATATATATATATATATATATATATATATATATATATATATATATATATATATATATATATATATATATATATATATATATATAGTGGAGGTTTCTGTGGTTGATCCATTATACAGTGCTTAATACTGGTGTAGAGTGGGATGTAACTCCACAGATACTTAATACTGGTGTAGAGTGGGATGTAACTCCACGGATACTTAATACTGGTGTAGAGTGGGATGTAACTCCACATATACTTAATACTGGTGTAGAGTGGGATGTAACTCCACAGATACTTAATACTGGTGTAGAGTGGGATGTAACTCCACGGATACTTAATACTGGTGTAGAGTGGGATGTAACTCCACGGATACTTAATACTGGTGTAGAGTGGGATGTAACTCCACATATACTTAATACTGGTGTAGAGTGGGATGTAACTCCACATATACTTAATACTGGTGTAGAGTGGGATGTAACTCCACAGATACTTAATACTGGTGTAGAGTGGGATGTAACTCCACAGATACTTAATACTGGTGTAGAGTGGGATGTAACTCCACAGATACTTAATACTGGTGTAGAGTGGGATGTAACTCCACATATACTTAATACTGGTGTAGAGTGGGGTGTAACTCCACAGATACTTAATACTGGTGTAGAGTGGGATGTAACTCCACATATACTTAATACTGGTGTAGAGTGGGATGTAACTCCACGGATACTTAATACTGGTGTAGAGTGGGATGTAACTCCACAGATACTTAATACTGGTGTAGAGTGGGATGTAACTCCACGGATACTTAATACTGGTGTAGACTGGGATGTAACTCCACGGATACTTAATACTGGTGTAGAGTGGGATGTAACTCCACAGATACTTAATACTGGTGTAGAGTGGGATGTAACTCCACAGATACTTAATACTGGTGTAGAGTGGGATGTAACTCCACAGATACTTAATACTGGTGTAGAGTGGGATGTAACTCCACAGATACTTAATACTGGTGTAGAGTGGGATGTAACTCCACAGATACTTAATACTGGTGTAGAGTGGGATGTAACTCCACGGATACTTAATACTGGTGTAGAGTGGGATGTAACTCCACAGATACTTAATACTGGTGTAGAGTGGGATGTAACTCCACGGATACTTAATACTGGTGTAGAGTGGGATGTAACTCCACAGATACTTAATACTGGTGTAGAGTGGGATGTAACTCCACAGATACTTAATACTGGTGTAGAGTGGGATGTAACTCCACAGATACTTAATACTGGTGTAGAGTGGGATGTAACTCCACAGATACTTAATACTGGTGTAGAGTGGGATGTAACTCCACGGATACTTAATACTGGTGTAGAGTGGGATGTAACTCCACAGATACTTAATACTGGTGTAGAGTGGGATGTAACTCCACAGATACTTAATACTGGTGTAGAGTGGGATGTAACTCCACAGATTGCAGGATGTAACTCCACAGATAGCTGCAATTGCAGACAAAGGATTGACTTTGTTGACACCCCTAGTAGTCCTAGTAGTCCTAGTAGTCCTAGACCACCATGAGTGAGGTTCCAGCAGCAGCTCCACCAAAGTGTGCGTGTAATGGTCCTGACTGCCCGTGGTTGCCCATAGGGCTGAGCTGTAATGGTCCTGACTCTTCATTGGCCGCCCATAGGGCCGAGCTGTAATGGTCCTGACTCTTCATTGGCCGCCCATAGGGCCGAGCTGTAATGGTCCTGACTCTTCATTGGTCACCCATAGGGCTGAGCTGTAATGGTCCTGACTCTTCATTGGCCGCCCATAGGGCCGAGCTGTAATGGTCCTGACTCTTCATTGGCCGCCCATAGGGCCGAGCTGTAATGGTCCTGACTCTTCATTGGTCGCCCATAGGGCCGAGCTGTAATGGTCCTGACTCTTCATTGGCCGCCCATAGGGCCGAGCTGTAATGGTCCTGACTCTTCATTGGCCGCCCATAGGGCTGAGCTGTAATGGTCCTGACTCTTCATTGGTCGCCCATAGGGCCGAGCTGTAATGGTCCTGACTCTTCATTGGCCGCCCATAGGGCCGAGCTGTAATGGTCCTGACTCTTCATTGGTCACCCATAGGGCCGAGCTCCTCCAGGAGTGCAGGCCATGAACACGCAGAGATCCTCTGCCAGCCAGCATCATCACAGCAGCCTGCATGTTTGGCTGACCTTCTTGTAAGTCGCCGCTTCAAACGTCCCCGGGCTCATTATTTGTCACGCCGCTCTTTTCCCGCCTAATCGGATTATGCACATAATTGTTTTCCTCGCGGCGGAGAAGGTCCGCTGAGCCCTTCCCTACCCTGGCAGCCAGCTCTGTGCGAGGAGGCTGGGCCCACACCACGCCAGACACATGTTCCTCACATCTTCCTCACATGTTCCTCACATCTTCCTCATACCACTACATGTTCCTCACATGTTCATCACATGTTCCTCATACCACTACATGTTCCTCACATGTTCATCACATGTTCCTCATACCACTACATGTTCCTCACATGTTCATCACATGTTCCTCACATCTTCCTCACATGTTCCTCACATGTTCCTCATACCACTACATGTTCCTCACATGTTCATCGCATGTTCCTCATACCACTACATGTTCCTCACATGTTCATCACATGTTCCTCACATCTTCCTCACATCTTCCTCACATCTTCCTCACATGTTCCTCATACCACTACATGTTCCTCACATGTTCCTCACATGTTCCTCACATGTTCCTCATACCACTACATGTTCCTCACATGTTCCTCACATGTTCCTCATACCACTACATGTTCCTCACATGTTCATCACATGTTCCTCATACCACTACATGTTCCTCACATGTTCATCACATGTTCCTCATACCACTACATGTTCATCACATGTTCATCACATCTTCCTCACATCTTCCTCACATCTTCCTCACATGTTCCTCATACCACTACATGTTCCTCACATCTTCCTCACATGTTCCTCACATGTTCCTCATACCACTACATGTTCCTCACATGTTCATCACATGTTCCTCATACCACTACATGTTCCTCACATGTTCATCACATGTTCCTCACATCTTCCTCACATCTTCCTCACATCTTCCTCACATGTTCCTCATACCACTACATGTTCCTCACATGTTCCTCACATGTTCCTCACATGTTCCTCATACCACTACATGTTCCTCACATGTTCCTCACATGTTCCTCATACCACTACATGTTCCTCACATGTTCATCACATGTTCCTCACATCTTCCTCACATCTTCCTCACATGTTCCTCACATGTTCATCACATGTTCCTCACACCACCACATGCTCCTCACATGTTCATCACATGTTCATCACATCTTCCTCACATGTTCATCACATGTTCATCACATGTTCATCACATGTTCCTCACACCACCACATGCTCCTCACATGTTCATCACATGTTCATCACATCTTCCTCACATGTTCATCACATGTTCATCACATCTTCCTCACATGTTCATCACATGTTCGTCACATGTTCATCACATGTTCCTCACACCACCACATGCTCCTCACATGTTCATCACATGTTCATCACATCTTCCTCACATGTTCATCACATGTTCATCACATGTTCATCACATGTTCCTCACACCACCACATGCTCCTCACATGTTCATCACATGTTCCTCACATCTTCCTCACATGTTTCTCATACCACTACATGTTCCTCACATGTTCCTCACATGTTCATCACATGTTCCTCACACCACCACATGTTCCTCACATGTTCCTCACACTACCACATGTTCATCACATGTTCATCACATCTTCCTCACATGTTCATCACATGTTCATCACATGTTCATCACATGTTCCTCATACCACTACATGTTCCTCACATGTTCCTCGCATGTTCCTCACATGTTCATCATACCACTACATGTTCCTCACATGTTCCTCACATGTTCCTCATACCACTACATGTTCCTCACATGTTCCTCACATGTTCCTCACATGTTCCTCACACCACTACATGTTCCTCACATGTTGCTGCCAGCACCCTGAGTGCCCATGTAAGCTGCATGTGTGTTAGAGTGCCTCCTGAGTGGAGCCTTGATGTGATGCTCATGAATTGGGAGACTTCTTTTATCCTGGTCTCCTGTCCTGAAAGGCCATGTCAGCTTGGAGCTGCGGTGTGTGTGTGTGTGTGTGTGTGTGTGTGTGTGTGTGTGTGTGTGTGTGTGTGTGTGTGTGTGTGTGTGTGTGTGTGTGTGTGTGTGTGTGTGTGTGTGTGTGTAATGTGTGTGTGTGTGTGTGTGTGATGTGTGTGTGTGTGTGTGTGTAATGTGTGTGTGTGTGTGCGTGTAATGTGTGTGTGTGTGTGTGTGTAATGTGTGTGTGTGTGTGTAATGTGTGTGTGTGTGTGTGTAATGGATTGATCCAGGATATTACAACATAATGAATAGATGTGCAAGATCTTCTTTCATAGGCCAGTTTACGGAGCTGCAGCCAGCGCCGGGATGGAAGCTGCTATTTGGACCTCATATTTAGAAAGCAAGCTTGGTCCCAACATGCAATTACGGCCGTGACAATGAAAGTGTTGGCTAATCCCTCACAAATAATCTTCTTGTCAGCAAATGAGTCCAAACACGGACATGGAAGGGAAGGGAAGGGGCGTCCTCACCACTATGTGCCTTACATGCCACATGACATGTGAAGAAGTGGTGGAGGAAGCATGTTCTTCTTTGTTTCTTACATGCCACATGACATGTGAAGAAGTGGTGGAGGAAGCATGTTCTTCTTTGTTTCTTACATGCTTGTATGTACAGCAAGTAGTGGACATAGAGAGTTCAGAAAGCATAAGAACAAGTATATACATTTGATTATTTACATCTGATTATTTACAATCCGGGGAGGTGGGATGTGGAAGGGGGAGGGTGTTAGTTTAGGGTTGTAGCTGCCTGGAGGTGTTCTTTTATTGCGGTTTTGAAGGAGGATAGAGATGCCCTTTCTTTTACACCTGTTGGGAGCGCATTCCACATTGATGTGGCATAGAAGGAGAATGAGTTAAGACCTTTGTTAGTTCGGAATCCGGGTTTAACGTGGTTAGTGGAGCTCCCCCTGGTGTTGTGGTTATGGCGGTCATTTACGTTAAGGAAGTAGTTTGACATGTACTTCGGTATCAGGGAGGTGTAGCGGATTTTATAGACTAGGCTCAGTGCAAGTTGTTTAACTCTGTCCTCCACCTTGAGCCAGCCCACTTTAGAGAAGTGGGTAGGAGTGAGGTGGGATCTGGGGTGGAGGTCTAGAAGTGATCTGACTAGCTTGTTCTGAGATGTTTGGAGTTTAGATTTGAGGGTTTTGGAGGTGCTAGGGTACCAGGAGGTGCATGCGTAATGGAAAAAGGGTTGAACGAGAGTTCCCGCCAGAATCCTCAAGGTGCTTTTGTTGACCAGAGAGGAGATTCTGTAGAGAAATCTCGTTCGTTGGTTGACCTTTTTGATTACCTTGGTTGCCATTTTATCACAGGAAAGGTTAGCCTCTAGAATGGAACCTAGGTAGGTGACCTCATCTTTCCTGGTGATAACAATGTCACCCACTTTTATGGTGAAGTCATTGACTTTCTTAAGGTTGATGTGGGACCCAAACAGGATGGATTCAGTTTTACCCAAGTGTATGGATAGCTTGTTGTCAGCGAGCCAGGTGCAAGTTCTACACAGCTCAGCACTGAGGATTTTCTCCACCTGTGACTTGTCCTTGCCGGATACCAGCAGGGCAGAGTCATCCGCAAACAAGAACAATTCACAGTCGCATGCTGATGACATGTGGTTTATGTATATTAGGAACAGTAAAGGTCCCAATATACTGCCTTGGGGGACTCCACAGCTCACCGAGAGGGGGGTGGGGGGGACACGGTGCCGTTCACCTCTACCACCTGTTCCCTCCCCTCCAAGTAAGATTGCATCCAGCTCCAAGAGGTTTTGTTAAATCCGATTGCTCTGAGCTTATCCAACAGTATAGCGTGGTTAACGGTGTCAAAGGCCTTCTGAAGGTCCAGCATGACCATGCCGCAGTATTTGCCCGCGTCCACCTCATGTTTGATGTGGTCGCTCACATAGAGAAGGCATGTGTCAGTGGAGTGGTTAGTTCTGAAGTCAGATAGAGAAGGCATGTGTCAGTGGAGTGGTTAGTTCTGAAGTCAGATAGAGAAGGCATGTGTCAGTGGAGTGGTTAGTTCTGAAGTCAGATAGAGAAGGCATGTGTCAGTGGAGTGGTTAGTTCTGAAGCCAGATTGGAATTTGTACATGAGTTTATTAGTGGCAAGGTAACTATCCACCTGTTCATAAACGATTTTTTCCATTACTTTCTAAATGGAACTGAGAATAGAAACAGGTCGGTAGTTGCCAGGTTCCAATTTGCTTCCTTTTTTAAAGAGGGGAGTTACTCTTGCTATCTTGAAATCTTTTGGTACTTGGCCTTGTGTAATTGATATGTTTATTATGTGTGAGATGATCGGGGCAATGATGGAGGCAGAGTCCCTGAGGAATCTGGAGGGGATATTGTCAAGGCCCGTGGCCTTGTTAGGGTGGAGCACGCTCAATTTTTAAATATTCTTATATAAGTGTTATAATGAAGACAACACATGATGTAAGTGTCTATATTAACTATTTTAGCCTACTATCAAAATGACTATGTTGCAGGCTGAAGCAAGTCTTTGTTGACAGAAATGTTGAAATATAATATTTATTCTACACATTTTTAGAACATTGGAAATCATTAGTAAAACAGAGGATTCTCAGAGGGTGAGATAACTCCTGGTAATGACTGTCTTAGAATGACCAAAGGTATAGATGTGTGTGTCCAAGTTAAAGCAAACTGTCTTCTTCTAATGGATTTATTACAATCTTTGCAAGCTGAGTAACGTTTTCTGTGGTCTGGAACAACATGGCACACAAACAACTATCATAAATGCAGCCAATATTACATACATATAATGTGTCATGAGACATGCAAATATACATTAAATACAAAGAGGACATAAGTAAAGGATATTAAATGAGCTCAAATATAGCTACAAATGAGGCATGATGATGCAATATGTATATACAGCTAGCCTTAAATAGCATGTTAGCATTGATTAGCTTGCAGTCATGCACTGACCAAATATGCCTGATTAGCACTCCAACAAGTCAATAACATCAACAAAGCTCACCTTTGTGCATTCACACACAGCATAAAAGGTTTGGTGGACAAAATGAGACAAAGAAGGAGTGGAATATTTTACATGTAAACAAACTGTTGCGTCACAGTCCACACTATGGTGAGTTCAAGAACTGACGAAATGAGTAGGACAAAAGGATGTTGACCAAATACTCATATTAAACATATTCAACAGTGGTAGTTCTAACAATTGGGTAAGTTTGTGTCATGTTGGTCAACAAACAAAAAACATACTACAACAAACAAAAAAATAGTTTCCCTAACTTTTTCCATTTTAAATCCTTTTTTAAAAATGCTCCAAGGAGCCACTAGGGCGGCACTAAAGAGCCGGGGGTTGCTGAGCTCCGGTATAAGGAAAGGTGGAAACACTTGAACTGTGAAATGGTTTGAATGTAGAAATACTGGGATTGAATGTTGAAGATAGGAAACTATTGCACCAAACTATGAATTGAAGATAGGAAACTATTGCACTGTACTATGAATTGAAGATAGGAAACTATTGCACTGTACTATGAATTGAAGATAGGAAACTATTGCACTGTACTATGAATTGAAGATAGGAAACTATTGCACTGTACTATGAATTGAAGATAGGAAATTATTGCACTGTACTATGAATTGAAGATAGGAAACTATTGCACTGTACTATGAATTGAAGATAGGAAACTATTGCACTGTACTATGAATTGAAGATAGGAAACTATTGCACGGTACTATGAATTGAACATGAAAGTTATGATAGTAAGTGGATCATTTGTACGATTCATCATTTCATTGAAATTGGTTCCTCACTATTTTGCCACTTGAACACATTATAGAGCAGATGAAGAGAGTCAACACAATGGAGGTATAGGTGTTAGAACAATAGCATAGGTGAATCATAGAGCAGATGAAGAGAGTCAACACAATGGAGGTATAGGTGTTAGAACAATAGCATAACTGAATCATAGAGCAGATGAAGAGAGTCAACACAATGGAGGTATAGGTGTTAGAACAATAGCATAAATGAATCATAGAGCAGATGAAGAGAGTCAACACAATGGAGGTATAGGTGTTAGAACAATAGCATAGGTGAATCATAGAGCAGATGTAGAGAGTCAACACAATGGAGGTATAGGCCTTAGAACAATAGCATAGGTGAATCTTAGAGCAGATGAAGAGAGTCAACACAATGGAGGTGTAGGTGTTAGAACAATAGCATAACTGAATCATAGAGCAGATGAAGAGAGTCAACACAATGGAGGTATAGGTGTTAGAACAATAGCATAGGTGAATCATAGAGCAGATGAAGAGAGTCAGCACAATGGAGGTATAGGTGTTAGAACAATAGCATAGGTGAATCATAGAGCAGATGAAGAGAGTCAACACAATGGAGGTATAGGCCTTAGAACAATAGCATAGGTGAATCATAGAGCAGATGAAGAGAGTCAACACAATGGAGGTATAGGCGTTAGAACAATAGCATAGGTGAATCATAGAGCAGATGAAGAGAGTCAACACAATGGAGGTATAGGTGTTAGAACAATAGCATAGGTGAATCATAGAGCAGATGAAGAGAGTCAACACAATGGAGGTATAGGTGTTAGAACAATAGCATAGGTGAATTATAGAGCAGATGAAGAGAGTCAACACAATGGAGGTATAGGTGTTAGAACAATAGCATAGGTGAATCATAGAGCAGATGAAGAGAGTCAACACAATGGAGGTATAGGTGTTAGAACAATAGCATAGGTGAATCATAGAGCAGATGAAGAGAGTCAACACAATGGAGGTATAGGCCTTAGAACAATAGCATAGGTGAATCATAGAGCAGATGAAGAGAGTCAACACAATGGAGGTATAGGCCTTAGAACAATAGCATAGGTGAATCATAGAGCAGATGAAGAGAGTCAACACAATGGAGGTATAGGTGTTAGAACAATAGCATAGGTGAATCGTAGAGCAGATGAAGAGAGTCAACACAATGGATGTATAGGCCTTAGAACAATAGCATAGGTGAATCATAGAGCAGATGAAGAGAGTCAACACAATGGAGGTATAGGCCTTAGAACAATAGCATAGGTGAATCATAGAGCAGATGAAGAGAGTCAACACAATGGAGGTATAGGTGTTAGAACAATAGCATAGGTGAATCGTAGAGCAGATGAAGAGAGTCAACACAATGGAGGTATAGGCCTTAGAACAATAGCATAGGTGAATCCCTCTTATTGAATTTTCTCCATCTGGAGAGCATTTGAAGACAAGAAATCAACGCTGCAGCCTCCTTTATTTCCCCGGGTGCCGCTCGCTCATAATGGCGCCTCTAATTGACTAACCGCACACGGGGAGGTGGGAGAAAACTGCGCTGATGACTGGATGATTGCCTTTTGTGCTGGGAGATGAAGAAATGCAAATCAAACGCACCCTTCAGGACGTTTATGTGCGGCGTAAACAAAGATGAGAGGTTGGTGTTGGCTTCCATTTGGACATATTTAACCTGGTGGTGCAACCACTCCTTTTCACAACCATTTGATTCTCAATTTGAGATTCACAAACAATAAATATATATATATATATATATATATATATATATATATATATATATATATATATATATATATATATATATATATATATATATATATATATATATATATATATATATATATATATATACATATATATATGTATAAAACCAAAAACTACTACATCAGCAAATACAATATATACAAATACGATACCAGAAATGACAAAGACAAGCACATTAGTGAAGTGGATATATAACACTGCATTGGCAAATGGACATTATTGCACTACAATTGAAACAATAATATTAACAATAGAAATGACAATATGGATGATGTTTACATCTATTATCAACATTACATTTTCCTAATAAAGAGGAAGTATTTCCTGTACTTGCCTGCCGTCTGCATCCCGGGGTCCAGACAAACTCCAGAACATAACAATAGTCCCCTCGTTGTTGTGACTGCCGACTTTGTGGATGCCACACACACACTTTGTGGATGCCACACACACACTTTGTGGATGCCACACACACACTTTGTGGATGCCACACACACACTTTTTTTATTTTCTTTTTGCATTGTATTATTATTAAATAGGCGCGCATATGGAACCATGAACTTTGTGACACATAGAACCATAAAGCAAGGACCACCTGTATACTAAAATGTACACACTGTACAAAGTATTTAGAAATGACAATGTTGGTATATAATGTATCTTGTTAAGTGTAATAGCTATTAGTAATATCTTAGTTATTATTAATGTCATGTTATCATTCATTTGTGATTGTCAACATTCTAAAAAGATGACTGCATTATTAATATTATATTGAAATGGTGGGACATAAATGCAGCCTGCAAAGGCTCAGAGCTCCTGTGTCATATTCCACTTCACAAGCAAAGTCTTTCAAAATAAAAGTCCATGCAAGGAAAATGTCAACATGTAAAATCAAAGCAGATGAAAACAAAAATGCTCTCAAGTTACAAAGTCAACTTCTACCAGCCTGGGGAACGTCATCCATTTAGGTTCCCCAGCCTGCTGCCTTTACCAAATGTACTTAGTTGTCTGAAGTCCACAATCAATGGTCACTTAGTAGTCCGAAGTCCACAATCAATGGTCCTTCAACAAACTACACATGTGTTTATTAGTAGTCTGAAGTCCACAATCAATAGCCACTTAGTAGTCTGAAGTCCACAATCAATGGTCCTTCACCAAACTACACATGTGTTTATTAGTAGTCTGAAGTCCACAATCAATGGTCACTTAGTTGTCTGAAGTCCACAATCAATGGTCCTTCACCAAACTACACATGTGTTTATTAGTAGTCTGAAGTCCACAATCAATAGCCACTTAGTAGTCTGAAGTCCACAATCAATGGTCCTTCACCAAACTACACATGTGTTTATTAGTAGTCTGAAGTCCACAATCAATGGTCACTTAGTTGTCTGAAGTCCACAATCAATGGTCACTTAGTAGTCTGAAGTCCACAATGGTCCTTCACCAAACTACACATGTGTTTATTAGTAGTCTGAAGTCCACAATCAATAGCCACTTAGTAGTCTAAAGTCCACAATCAATGGTCACTTAGTAGTCTGAAGTCCACAATCAATGGTCCTTCACCAAACTACACATGTGTTTATTAGTAGTCTGAAGTCCACAATCAATAGCCACTTAGTAGTCTGAAGTCCACAATCAATGGTCACTTAGTAGTCTGAAGTCCACAATCAATGGTCCTTCACCAAACTACACATGTGTTTATTAGTAGTCCAAAGTCCACAATCAATGGTCCTTCACCAAACTACACAAGTGTTTGTTAGTAGTCTGAAGTCCACTATCAATGGTCACTTAGTAGTCTGAAGTCCACAATCAATGGTCCTTCACCAAACTACACATGTGTTTATTAGTAGTCTGAAGTCCACAATCAATAGCCACTTAGTAGTCTGAAGTCCACAATCAATGGTCACTTAGTAGTCTGAAGTCCACAATCAATGGTCCTTCACCAAACTACACATGTGTTTATTAGTAGTCTGAAGTCCACAATCAATGGTCACTTAGTTGTCTGAAGTCCACAATCAATGGTCACTTAGTAGTCTGAAGTCCACAATGGTCCTTCACCAAACTACACATGTGTTTATTAGTAGTCTGAAGTCCACAATCAATAGCCACTTAGTAGTCTGAAGTCCACAATCAATGGTCACTTAGTAGTCTGAAGTCCACAATCAATGGTCCTTCACCAAACTACACATGTGTTTATTAGTAGTCTGAAGTCCACAATCAATGGTCCTTCACCAAACTACACAAGTGTTTGTTAGTAGTCTGAAGTCCACTATCAATGGTCACTTAGTAGTCTGAAGTCCACAATCAATGGTCCTTCACCAAACTACACATGTGTTTATTAGTAGTCTGAAGTCCACAATCAATGGTCACTTAGTAGTCTGAAGTCCACAATCAATGGTCACTTAGTAGTCTGAAGTCCACAATGGTCCTTCACCAAACTACAAACGTGTTTATCAAGGAAGTTCTCAATTAAAAACTGCTACTAATTCAACATTCATGCTCCTAATCATTTAAAAAAAAAAATCAGATTTTCCCCAAATTCCCAAATTTCCAGGAAGTTCCCTTTGAGATGAATGGGACATTTTTCCAAGTTGCACATTTCCCACATTTGTCAGGCTCTTCAAAGCATTCCAACATCAACACATTCCACTCATCCTGGACATTCAAACTAACCTTTCCCAAGTTACAAACCAAATTCCGTCTTTCCTGGAAATTTAAACTCTTCAATATTCTTCCATTCATCCTACATTCTGTCAGCCTTTCACTTCCACTTCAGCATCCACACGCTAGTCCTTCAGGAATTGCCTCTTCTAGTTGTTAGGATTAGTTGACTAGTTGTGGTGTACTCGTTACTAATGTATATCCCTTTGAACTGTATTTCAAGTGGAGTTCTTCTAGTTGTTATGATTAGTTGACTCGTTACTAATGTATATCCCTTTGAACTGTATTTCAAGTGTTCTTCTAGTTGTTATGATTAGTTGACTCGTTACAAATGTATATCCCTTTGAACTGTATTTCAAGTGGAGTTCTTCTAGTTGTTATGATTAGTTGACTCGTTACTAATGTATATCCCTTTGAACTGTATTTCAAGTGGAGTTCTTCTAGTTGTTATGATTAGTTGACTCGTTACTAATGTATATCCCTTTGAACTGTATTTCAAGTGGAGTTCTTCTAGTTGTTATGATTAGTTGACTCGTTACTAATGTTTATCCCTTTGAACTGTATTTCAAGTGGAGTTCTTCTAGTTGTTATGATTAGTTGACTCGTTACTAATGTATATCCCTTTGAACTCTATTTCAAGTAGAGTTCTTCTAGTTGTTATGATTAGTTGACTCGTTACTAATGTATATCCCTTTGAACTGTATTTCAAGTAGAGTTCTTCTAGTTGTTATGATTAGTTGACTCGTTACTTATGTATATTCCTTTGAATTGTATTTCAAGTGGAGTTCTTCTAGTTGTTATGATTAGTTGACTCGTTACTAATGTATATCCCTTTGAACTGTATTTCAAGTGGAGTTCTTCTAGTTGTTATGATTAGTTGACTCGTTACTAATGTATATCCCTTTGAACTGTATTTCAAGTGGAGTTCTTCTAGTTGTTATGATTAGTTGACTCGTTACTAATGTATATCCCTTTGAACTGTATTTCAAGTGGAGTTCTTCTAGTTGTTATGATTAGTTGACTCGTTACTAATGTATATCCCTTTGAACTGTATTTCAAGTGGAGTTCTTCTAGTTGTTATGATTAGTTGACTCGTTACTAATGTATATCCCTTTGAACTGTATTTCAAGTGGAGTTCTTCTAGTTGTTATGATTAGTTGACTCGTTACTAATGTATATCCCTTTGAACTGTATTTCAAGTGGAGTTCTTCTAGTTGTTATGATTAGTTGACTCGTTACTAATGTATATCCCTTTGAACTGTATTTCAAGTGGAGTTCTTCTAGTTGTTATGATTAGTTGACTCGTTACTAATGTATATCCCTTTGAACTGTATTTCAAGTGGAGTTCTTCTAGTTGTTATGATTAGTTGACTCGTTACTAATGTATATCCCTTTGAACTCTATTTCAAGTAGAGTTCTTCTAGTTGTTATGATTAGTTGACTCGTTACTTATGTATATCCCTTTGAACTGTATTTCAAGTAGAGTTCTTCTAGTTGTTATGATTAGTTGACTCGTTACTTATGTATATCCCTTTGAATTGTATTTCAAGTGGAGTTATTATAGTTGTTATGATTAGTTGACTCGTTACTAATGTATATCCCTTTGAACTGTATTTCAAGTGGACTTCTTCTAGTTGTTATGAATAGTTGACTCGTTACTAATGTGTATCCCTTTGAATTGTATTTCAAGTGGAGTTCTTCTAGTTGTTATGATTAGTTGACTCGTTACTAATGTATATCCCTTTGAACTGTATTTCAAGTGGAGTTCTTCTAGTTGTTATGATTAGTTGACTCGTTACTAATGTATATCCCTTTGAACTGTATTTCAAGTAGAGTTATTCTAGTTGTTATGATTAGTTGACTCGTTACTAATGTATATCCCTTTGAACTGTATTTCAAGTGGAGTTCTTCTAGTTGTTATGATTAGTTGACTCGTTACTAATGTATATCCCTTTGAACTGTATTTCAAGTGGAGTTCTTCTAGTTGTTATGATTAGTTGACTCGTTACTAATGTATATCCCTTTGAACTGTATTTCAAGTGGAGTTCTAGTTGTTATGATTAGTTGACTCGTTACTAATGTATATCCCTTTGAACTGTATTTCAAGTAGAGTTCTTCTAGTTATGATTAGTTGACTCGTTACTAATGTATATCCCTTTGAACTGTATTTCAAGTGGAGTTCTCCTAGTTGTTATGATTAGTTGACTCGTTACTAATGTATATCCCTTTGAACTGTATTTCAAGTGGAGTTCTTCTAGTTGTTATGATTAGTTGACTCGTTACTAATGTATATCCCTTTGAACTGTATTTCAAGTGGAGTTCTTCTAGTTGTTATGATTAGTTGACTCGTTACTAATGTATATCCCTTTGAACTGTATTTCAATAATAATAATAATAATAATGGATTAGATTTATATAGCGCTTTTCTAGACACTCAAAGCGCTTCACAGAGAAGTGAGAACCCATCATTAATTTTTACAACTCATTCATTCATCATTCATTCTCCGGTGTGAGCGGCACCGGGGGCAAGGGTGAAGTGTCCTGCCCAAGGACACAACGGCAGCGATTTTTTTGGATGGTAAGAGGCCCTCAGGTTTCTGGCAAGGCCGCTCTACCCACTACGTCATGCCGCCCCCAAAGTAGAGTTCTTCTAGTTATGATTAGTTGACTCGTTACTAATGTATATCCCTTTGAACTGTATTTCAAGTAGAGTTCTTCTAGTTGTTATGATTAGTTGACTCGTTACTTATGTATATCCCTTTGAACTGTATTTCAAGTGGACTTCCGCTCCAATAAATAGTCATGTTTTCAATGTAAATTAATAATGTTGTTATTAATGGTGATTACACCAATCAAACTAATGTTGATGATTACTTCTGCCATATTGGTGCAGCCTACAAGATTGCGTAAGGATGACATTAGGTGTGCTCCAGTGGATCTGTTGCTTGCATGTGAGGACCACAAAGAACCGCCTGCTGGTTTTTGTCTCTAAACAGGCGTTGCCACGTAAACTCGCCGTCCTCCGTCGTTGGCCGGGACGACACCGGAGCGCCGGCAGCCAAAGCGGTTTGCGCTCAGACGCGTCCTTGAGTCCTCAGGGGCCCCTTGGAAACATTTATTCGCCCCGTCCATGATGAGGTTTCAGCCTGGCCAGGTGGTTTTGGTCTGTGCTGTCAGTCTTCCCCTGACACATCTGTCCTGGATCCTCTAACCCAGAGTGAGTGCGGAGAGTCCCTTAGCACACAGCTTTTATACACGTGCTTTATCAGGCTCCTTTTCACGGCCCATCCATCATACCTTGATGCGATAACGTGGCCTGTCACCAAAGATCAGGGCCTGGAATGTTCTCCACATGTTCCCGCACACACACCTCGTCTTCTGCTCCATAAAACCCCGGCCTGGTCGCACCTTATCTCACACCATCTTTCACATGTCAGAGAGCACACCCTTCTACACCTCATCAGTCATCTTGTTTGCCTGGTCCTGGTCTTAGTACGAGGACCACGGTGTTTGGAGACATCTTGGGTGACGGGTCTGGTTCTGCTTGACCAAGGCTGGATGGACCGGGTTCCATATGTCCCCTCTCAGAGGTCCTGGACTCAGGTCTGGTCGAGTAATTCCTGCCTCGGTCTCCAGGCTGATTGATCAAGCATGTGTCTGGATCTAAGATGGCGAGCGACGGAAAGCCGAGTGTACAAAATCAAGTTTCTGGCCCGTTTCTGAGTTGGACGACTCACTTCAAAACCAAAGACCACAACAATGTTTCTAAACAACTGAAGTCTTTTGGTGTTACTGTGGTTTTAGGAACTCGTGCACATCATGGCAAAACTGATGTTTCAGGAACTTTCCCACTTAAAGTTCCTCCTGTGTTTCCACCAAGATCTACCTGGGTAGTAGTGTTGTCCCAATACCAATATGTTGGTACTGGTACCGGTACCAAAATGTATTTTGATACTTTTCTAAATAAAGGGGACCAGAAAAAATTGCATTATTGGCTTTATTGGCTGTGATGAGGTGGTGACTTGTCCAGGGTGTACACCACCTTCCACCCGTGTGCAGCTGAGATAGGCTCCAGCACCCCTCGCCTCCTGCTTGCCAGGTGGGACTTTTGGAAGCTACCCGGAACCTTCTAGTGGGCAGGCTGATTGCTTGAACACATTTGGGGGCGTTCCTCAAACTTCTTTTTCAAACACACAACATCACAATCTCCTTATTTATTTATTATTTATTGTGTATTTCTATTTGTGTGGCATCTTTGCTGAAGAACGCTGATCAGTGGAACTATCTTGCAGGGTTTTTACTCAGTAGTCTTTCAACTTTATGCAGTTTAATGTTGTTTATTAGTTTTACAAACTTCATTTCGTTACGAGAAGTAGACAGACTCTTTTAAACGTATTTACTTAGCTGCTTACTACTCGGACTTTGTTGGATAAATGTGAAATAAAGGTACACAAGTAGAAATAACAACAAATATTAACTATTTACTTTATTGCACGTTGTAAAAGTAGTCGGTGACACTCCATTTGTGTCGTTGTTAGCCTCAACCCCGTCAACACAATGCTAATGCTAACAAAGCCGATGTGTTCGTGTTGTCAACGTGAAATAAACACTAAAATTTATTGTTTATATATTGTTATTTACAGATAAACACTGACATTTATTATTTATATATTATTTACAGATAAACACTGACAATTATTATTTATATGTTGTTATTTACAGATAGACACTGACATGCATAATTTATATATCATTTACAGATAATAAATACTGATATGTATTATTCATATATGGTTATTTACAGATAAACACTGACATTTATTATTGATATATTGTTATTTACAAATAAACACTGACATTTATTATTTACGTATTATTTACAGATAATAAACACTGACATTTATTATGTATATATTGTTATTTACAGATAAACACTGACATGTATTATTTACAGATAATAAACACTGACATTTATTATTTATATGTTGTTATTTACAGATACACACTGACATTAATTATTTATATATAGTTATTTAGAGATCAACACTGACATTTATTATTGATATATTGCTATTTACAGATAAACACTGACATGTATTATTGATATATTGTTATTTACAGATAAACACTGACATTTATTATTGATATATTGCTATTTACAGATAAACACTGACATTTATTATTGATATATTGTTATTTACAGATAAACACTGACATGTATTATTGATATATTGCTATTTACAGATAAACACTGACATGTATCATTTACATATTGTTATTTACAGATAAACACTGACATTTATTATTGATATATTGTTATTTACAGCTGAAATGGACCAAAATGACCCTCATGAATTTGTCATTTACTGAGAGCACAACTTTCTGACTGACTTTGCAAACAAAAGCCTGACTTTTTATGAACAATTTGGTACACTTTATTATTTAAATCATATTGTTTTGTATATGATTGCTTTGTATTTCATGTACTTACTTTTTAGTAGAAGAAGTGTGACCTAAGATTGTGTGTTTATTGACATGGTATCAGTGTAGAAATATAGTATACCACCAATATAGTAAACCACTCTTCCATACGTCATTAGCATCATTTGTTTTTCTCTTTTAAAAGAATGTATATTATGTTTATAAAGTCAGTAAATATGTCCCTGGACACATGAGGACTTTGAATATGACCAATGTATGATCCTGTAACTACTTGGTATCGACATGATCCATACCTAAATGTGTGGTATCATCCAAAACTAATGTCAAGTATCAAAGAAGAGAAGAATTAGTGATTATTACATTTGAACAGAAGTGTAGATAGAACATGTTCAAACAAAATATAAGCAGATATTAACAGTAAATGAACAAGTAGATTAATAATCCATTTTTACAGTTTGTCCCTCATAATGTGTACAAAATAATAGGTGTATAAATGACACAATATGTTACTGCATACGTCAGCAGACTAATTAGGAGTCTTTGTTTGTTTACTTACTACTAAAAGACAAGTTCACTATTTTATTTAAGGACTAAATGACAATAATAAACATGTTTAATATACCATATGATCAAGCCAACAATGCCATAATCGGGATGTAACGATTGATCAATACATGGATTTATATTCCTGAGTTGCAAGTATATCGATCTGTGCTGGGCGAGTTTGCCTTCCAACAGATTGGTATCGATCCAATATCATTTCAAAAGGGAATCGATCGATTTTATCGATACTAGAAAAAGGAAAACTTTGGATTTAAGAATGGCAAAGTTTAGCACTTTTCATAACAAAATGTCCAACGTTAACTCTATTTTCCCATCTGTGGCTTCATTGTCAAAACAAACATGGCGGCTATCTATGGCGGTTGAGAAAGGTCGTAAGAAAAGCAAACGCCACAAGACAGTATCATTAACTAGATCAAAGTATCATTAACTAGATGACAGTATCATTAACTAGATCAAAGTATCATTAACTAGATGACAGTATCATTAACTAGATCAAAGTATCATTAACTAGATGACAGTATCATTAACTGGATGACAGTATCATTAACTAGATGAGGCAATTCCTAAAGAAATTATGTGTGAATGCTCCAATGCTGAAGTTGAACTGAAATCCTGGAATATTTTTTTTTAGAATTGTTGAAGTAGAGCACGCAATTCCCATACCGGCTGGATATTTTGAAGTTGGAACAGTTGGCTGGATATTTTGAAGTTGGAACAGTTTGAATCAGATGAAAAATGTGGGAGTTGTGGAACTTTGAAGAATGTCCCATTCATTTCAATGGGAATTTCCCAAAACATTGGGATTTTTTTTGAAAATGGTAAACAACTTGAATGGTGTGAAGTGTTGAAGTAGTTGGTGTTGAAATGTTTCAAATCAGTCGAGAAATGTTGAAGTAGTAACATGTTGGAATGAGAAATGGTATTACGGAATTCCTGGAATTTCGGGAAAACCGGGAATTTTTCCAGTTAAAAAAATAACTTTGTTTTTTGTCCTCATTAAGAGGAATGTTTTGACGGTGGAACGGTTAAAATATGTTGAAAAATGTGAAAGGAGTAGTCGGCAGAAAAAAGGGTGGAAATAGGGCTTTGGGAAAGCAGGAATACTGGAAAATCCTGGAATTTGTTTTAACTTGGAAAAATAATAGTTTGAATGTCCAGGATGATTGGAATATGTTGAAGGTGGAATGGTTTGATTAGATTGAAAAATGTGGAAATGTTGAAAGTTTGAAAAATGGCCAAATCATTTTGAATGGGAAAAATGTCCTGGAAAACCTGGAAATCTGGGAAATGTGGGATCAGTCAAGGGAAAGCCCGCTTGAAGTTGAAGTTGGAACGCTTTGAATGGGGTGAAAAATGTGGAAGGTAGAGCGCGGCAAAATCTGGAGAAGAGGAAGAAAGGCTTGAATTAATAGTTGAATTTGGTGGAGAAAAGCTTATTAACTGTGTTCAATGTTTGGAGCTTTCACACAGTTACAACTTTCACACAGTTACAACTTTCACACAGTTACAACGTTCACACAGTTACTACTTTCACACAGTTACAACTTTCACACAGTTACAACTTTCACACAATCACAACATAGTAACTGTGTTCAATGTTTGGAGCTTTCACACAGTTACAACTTTCACACAGTTACAACTTTCACACAGTTACAACTTTCACACAGTTACAACATAGTAACTGTGTTCAATGCTTTGGAGCTTTCACACAGTTACAACTTTCACACAGTTACAACTTTCACACAGTTACAACATAGTAACTGTGTTCAATGCTTTGGAGCTTTCACACAGTTACAACTTTCACACAGTTACAACTTTCACACAGTTACAACTTTCACACAGTTACAACATAGTAACTGTGTTCAATGCTTTGGAGCTTTCACACAGTTACAACTTTCACACAGTTACAACTTTCACACAGTTACAACTTTCACACAGTTACAACATATTAACTGTGTTCAATACTTTGGAGCTTTCACACAATCACAACATAGTAACTGTGTTCAATGTTTGGAGCTTTCACACAGTTACAACTTTCACACAGTTACAACTTTCACACAGTTACAACATAGTAACTGTGTTCAATGCTTTGGAGCTTTCACACAGTTACAACTTTCACACAGTTACAACTTTCACACAGTTACAACTTTCACACAGTTACAACATATTAACTGTGTTCAATACTTTGGAGCTTTCACACAATCACAACATAGTAACTGTGTTCAATGTTTGGAACTTTCACACAGTTACAACTTTCACACAGTTACAACTTTCACACAGTTACAACATAGTAACTGTGTTCAATGCTTTGGAGCTTTCACACAGTTACAACTTTCACACAGTTACAACATATTAACTGTACTCAATGTTTGGAGCTTTCACACAGTTACAACTTTCACACAGTTACAACTTTCACATAGTTACAACTTTCACACAGTTACAACTTTCACACAGTTACAACTTTCACACAGTTACAACATATTAACTGTATTCAATGTTTGGAGCTTTCACACAGTTACAACTTTCACACAGTTACAACATATTAACTGTATTCAATGTTTGGAGCTTTCACACAGTTACAACTTTCACACAGTTACAACTTTCACATAGTTACAACTTTCACACAGTTACAACTTTCACACAGTTACAACTTTCACACAGTTACAACTTTCACACAGTTACAACTTTTACACAGTTACAACATATTAACTGTATTCAATGTTTGGAGCTTTCACACAGTTACAACTTTCACACAGCTACAACTTTCACACAGTTACAACTTTCACACAGTTACAACTTTCACACAGTTACAACATAGTAACTGTGTTCAATGCTTTGGAGCTTTCACACAGTTACAACACCACCACTTTCAGCTACAGCATGACTGCAAAAGCCGCAAGACATGCGTGTGTGTGTGTGCCTTTAAGAGGTCGGATGTGTCAATAGTATTACAAATATCATCAATCTGAAAGTTGGAAAGACTTTACAGGACTTGAGTGCCAGGACTACGGACTATGCTTGGACTTGAGTGCCAGGACTACGGACTGTGCTTGGACTTGAGTGCCAGGACTACGGACTATGCTTGGACTTGAGTGCCAGGACTACGGACTATGCTTGGACTTGAGTGCCAGGACTACGGACTATGCTTGGACTTGAGTGCCAGGACTACGGACTATGCTTGGACTTGACTGCCAGGACTACGGACTGTGCTTGGACTTGAGTGCCAGGACTACGGACTATGCTTGGACTTGAGTGCCAGGACTACGGACTATGCTTGGACTTGAGTGCCAGGACTACAGACTATGCTTGGACTTGAGTGCCAGGACTACGGACTATGCTTGGACTTGAGTGCCAGGACTACGGACTATGCTTGGACTTGAGGCTTGGACTTGGATTGTCAGCCCTGAGGCTTTCATTCTGGGTCCTGTCAGCCTCTCCTTGGAACATAAATCCTTCAGCCTGGACCTTACACCAACATCTTGTAGTGGTCTTGGACTCTTCATTTACCTTAGGGCGGGGGACTCTTGACAGCTTGTTGATGGAGTGGTCTCAGCGCTGCCGTCCAGATGTGCTGGAGACGGACTAATGGAGGTCTCATCCAGTCTGCTTGGATTTGTCCCCTTCAAATATCTCTGACATGTTTGAATATCTGACAGAAATATTAGAAGTATATTCCTCACATTCTAAAATACTACTTCCTGTTGTATATTCTAGATCACAGGTGTCAAACTCAAGGCTCAGGGGCCACTTTTGGCCCGTCACCTCATTTGATGTGGCCTGGAAATAACATACTTTATCTTTTCTCACTGAATGTCATTTTTCTTTCCATTCTGATGAAAAAAGTAGTATTTTAAGCCACTCAATTTTAGAAGAAAAACATATTTTTCCATATATTAGCCGCATGGGACTATAAGTCGCGGATATATACGTTGTGAAATTAGTTATTTACAAAGACACGTTCATTTACATACCTTAATTGTTTCCAAACAGTTTCTGTAACAAGGCAGTAAAACGGCTGACCAAACAAAACAGAAGTCATGGTCATGGACCCACTAGCTGTGCAAGCTAGCTCTCCAATCAGCTAACCAGACTCAATAACTCCACGCTGACGTTTTGGTGAATTTACTGAGGAATTTGTGAAAGTGAAACAATACAAAAAGAATGTAAGTTAATAATACTAACACAGACACTCGTAAATATGCTAGCATATCAGCTAGCGTCATTACATTGCGGTAGCACATACAAATATGCATGAAAACACTCCTACAGACATCACACATGGGACACTTTAGTAAGTAAGAATTGTTTTAGTTATATTGTAAAACCTACGAACGTTTCTTGGAGTGATGAATGGCGAATCCAAACGAGTAGAAACGCTATGGACAGCTGGAAGACTGAACACCACGCTCGGTTGAAAAAAACAAAGCAAAGCACGAGCCGTAAATGGAAGGACACCTGCAGTGAGTGAGCTCGTCCATAAGATGGCGCCTTAGCACAAACGACAAAACACTTTCCAGGTGTATTTGCTTGTCTAGTTTAGATTTTATTTGACCATGTTTGGTATGTGGCTGTTATCACAGAAAAGTCCATAAATTAGCCGCACCTTTTTATAAGCCGCAGGGTTCAAAGTGTAAGAAAAAGTAGCGGCTAATAGTCCTTAATGTACAGTATATGTACCGCATGACATTCCATACCCTTTAAACTTAAATTGTATCCAATATTGCAACAAATATTATATTATCATACTTTTCTTGACTGTTTTTTTGTCCCAACAAATAATAAATAGTAAAAGATCTGCTTGACTTGTGATTTGAAAGCATGAAATCTCACACTGTAAAAATGACAACAAAGTTTACGGTCAAACTTGACTCAGAAAACCGACTCGTGTAGTGCTAAATCTGACCAGCAGAGGGCAACCATGCTACACTTTAGGATTCATTGTGATGAGTCACACAGTGTGTGCAATGTTTGGTGTGTGAATGTTGTGTCATTTCTATATGTGTAAACGTGTGACTATATTAACATCAAACTTATTTTATTTATGTAAAACATACAGTGGATGTTATACTTTTGTTATGTTTATTTTAGGTTTATATTTTCAGTTAGCTACCTCTATTTGTTTATAATGTCTATTTTCTGCTGGATCTACTCTCTATTTGATGCTGCAGCTGTTACATATACTGTAATATTGTACATGGTCATTGTTATATATTGTATATATTATATAATAATATAATCATATAATATATCAGTATATACTGTATATATATTATGTAAATATTACATATATGTTATATTGTATATTGCTACTATGGTACATTTGTAGTTATTAGTTACTTTATACCTTTTGTTTTTGCCCTCTTTTTGTGCCCTTGTGTGCATTATTATTTCCATCCTTATCCTTTCCATCCTTTGTAACTGAGCTACTCTGTGGAACAATTTCCCTTGTGGATCAATAAATCTAAGTATAATATATGTTATATTTTATATTGCTACTATGGTGCATTTTTAGTCTACTTCATACCTTTTGTTTTCACCCTCTTTTTGTGCCTGTGTGTGCATTATCCTTTCCATCCTTTGTAACTGAGCTACTCTGTGGAACAATTTCCCTTGTAGGTCAATAAAGTTTGTCTTAGTCTAAGTTACAAACCCAAATGAAGGAAGAAGTGCAAATAAATGGAAAAGAATGCAACAAAATCCTCAACAAAACTTCTGGAGCTTCTGTTTCTTTATGCTGTCAACTATCTGCACACGCTGAAGACGGATAATGCTTTTTTTGACGGTGCAGTGTGAAAGTCGATGTGTTTACTTTGCAACGACGTAAACACAGTCTCAAAGGAAAATAACTCTGGCACAACATCCACATTTGGATATCGGGCCCCTGAAAGCGCGGCCCTCTTGATGATGTGCTTGACTAGCGTGGTGCTAGTAGTTAGTGGAGAACAGATGGCTCCACAGCCAGCTTCATTAGCAAAGAAGTGGACATTGTCCCGTGGCCCATCTGCTACAAACAAGTCAACAAGCAGAGCATGTTTATGTGTTGGAGTCAACAAAGCCCCCTTGTGATAATGTGGCAAATATTCCCACACCCCACAGCTTTGTGTGGCCTGCACTCATTTACCTCCGCCATTGAGCACACTTGATGACAACAAGATGACCTCATTTCTTTGCTGCTGCTTTGCCATGACTGCGGGGGACAGCGCTGCTTTGTAATGCACTACTTACACCATCTTTTTTACTCTTCCCCTGGGCACTAATACATGACTCCATTTAACCACTTCTCCGCTGGAATTCCACAGCTTTGAGGGAGAAGGTAGACTACAAGGGAAGACTGATTCTGCTTCTGCTTCTGCTTCTGTTTCTGCTTCTGCTTCTGCTTCTTGTGTTGCGTTAAAGAAGAGAGGGTCATCCGGAGGATAGCTTTGTTTTGTGGAGCTTCTCTCTGGGAGATGAAAGGCCTCCACTAATCCTGCTATATTCATTTCTTGTGTTCCGAGCAGCACTCGGTAGTTACGGAGGTTCATCTGTGTCTTTATTATGAAAGCTCGTTTTGCTTTTTTTTTACACTGAATTTATTGAACTGAATTTTTTGTGTTTGAATCTTGTGAACTGAATTGTTTTTCACATCAAACTATGCTGAACATTTCATTGAAAAAAAATTGTTAGCAAAATGTGTGTGTTTAAAAATTCAGTGTAAAAAAACTCGGTGTAAAAAAAAAAAGTCAGTGTATAAAATTTCCGTGTAAAAAAAAAAAAATGGTGTAAATATTGTGTATAAAAATTCAGGGTAAAAAAAATCAGTGTATAAAATTTCCCTGTAAAAAAAAAAAAAATCAGTGTAGATAGTCAGTGTATAAAAATTCAGTGTGAAAATATAAAAAATCAGTGTAAAAAAAGTCAGTGTTAAAGAAAAACAATCAGTGTATAAAAAAAATATGTAAAATAAAACAAAATCAGTGTAAAAAAATCAGTGTAAATAAATCAATGTAAAAAAATCAGTGTATAAAAAATTCAGGGTAAAAAAAAATCAGTGTTTACAAATTCCATGTAAAAAAAAAAAATCAGTGTATGAAAAGTCAGGGTAAAAATAGATCAGTACAACATTTCGGTGTAAAAAAAATTCAGGGTAAAAAAATTCAGTGTATAAAAATTGAAGGTAAAAGCAAATTCAGTGTATAACATTTCCGTGTAAAAACAATTTAGTGTATAAAAATTCAGTGTGACAAAATTTAGTGTATAAAAATTCAGTGTAAAAAAAATATCAGCGTTAAAAAAAAAAAACAGGGTAAACAAAAAAAAATCAGTGTAAATAAATAAGTGTAGAAAAATTCTGATTGAGTGTATAACATTTCCATGTAAAAAAAATTGTGTATAAAAATTCAGTGTAAAAAAATTAAAACAATAAAATCAGTGTAAGATAAAATCTGTGTAAATAAATCAGTGTATAAACATTGAATGTTCAAAATGTCCGTGTAAAAAAAAAAAAAATGAGTGTATAAAAATTCAGTGGGAAAAAAATTATGTGTAAAAAAAAAAAATCAGTGTATAAAAACAGTACAAATTTTCCGTGTAAAAAAAATTCAGTGTATGAAAATTTAGTGTAAAAAAATTCAGGGTAAAAACATTCAATGTAAAAACAAATTATGTGTATAAAAATTCAGTGTGAAGAAAAATGAAATAACCATTGGAAGAAATGCTTCCAATGGTTAGAACAGGGGTGTCCAAAATGTTTGACCTAGGGGGCCACATTGGGCGGAAGGTGTGTGTGTGTGTGTGTGTGTGTGTGTGTGTGTGTGTGTGTGTGTGTGTGTGTGTGTGTGTGTGTGTGTGCGTGTAAGTGTGTGTGTGTGTATATTAATATATGTATATACATATGTGTGTGTGAGTGTGTGTGAGTGAGTGTGTGTGTGTGTGTGTGTGTGCGTGTAAGTGTGTGTGTGTATTTATATTTATATATATATATATATATATATAAATACACAACCAAGTGTAAGTGTGTGTGTGTATTTATATATATATATATATATATATATATATATATATATATATATATATATATATATATATATATATATATATATATATATATATATATATATATAAATACACACACACACTTACACGCACACACACACACACACACACACACACACACGCTCACACACACTCACACCCACACACACATATATATATACATATATTAATATAATGAATATATAATTAATAATTATTCGAATTGGATGTCAAGAGTATGTGAAAGTTTGACCTTTATCTTGTTTATTTCTGTGACGACCTTCAAGTTTTGTTGTCAATCAGAAATATCAAACAGCTAAAATGTTCCAAACATGGATACGTGTGGAGATGGTTTGGATTTTTTCCCATCATGCTTTGTAATGGATTTATATGTGGGTCATTCTGAATTGTTTTCTATGGCGCATGGAGGTTTTTTCTATAATAACCACAAATTGTGTACTATTGTGTTACGTGTGATCATGTATGTTGGCATGTTGTGTTGGTTCCATCTTATGTATGTTTTTGCACCATGACTAGGGAAGGTTGTTTGCATCGGGTATGAAAAGTCATTCCTAATTCCTCCTCCTTTTGGGACGTGTTTAAAAGGTGCAAGTGTAGACGTGATGGTCAAGCATGTCATTGAATGATTACGTTAATGTTTGCTTTCCACAGTGTGGTGAACATTCTAGGGGGGTGGTAGTTTGTAGCCATGAGTATTGGAGTACTTAATGCCAGGGACTAATCTCTTCTGCAGTAAACAGCCTAAACAAAACATCATGTCCAAAACTCCTCGGGGCCCAGCATGAACCACTGAAGCCTGGGAAATGCTGACTTCCTGCCCAGACCGGTGTTCTGGATTACCGCAGAGCGCCTGGCTGGCCCGCCCCGCCACGGCCCGCCGCCGGCTCTTCTCAAAGTGAGCGTCTCCTCTGGAATACATTAGTCAGGCTTATTAATGACATTGTTTTCATGCCTCCTTCCTCTTCTCTTGGATTTGGGATATATTCCACTGTGAAAATGGTTAGGCTGATTAAATGGGGGGACAAAGAAAGACTAAAAGGAAAGAAAGCGTCTCGGAGCTCATGCATGAGCGCTCCTCACCACACGGTGTGACGCTAGTCGGAGCTCATGCATGAGCGCTCCTCACCACACGGTGTGACGCTAGTTGCCGCTGCTGAGGTTTGTGCTGTAAAAAGTGACATTTTAGAAAAGGAGGCGGTGCTCATGTGAGGAATGTGTGGACATGGCGGCGGATTGGAGACAAAGGATTAGCATCAATCCTCAACATGCTTTATTGGTCACGTGTGTGCTCACCATTTCTCACATATTGGTGGATGAGGCCAGCTCTTAAACGCACTTCACTTCACTTCACTTCACTTTATTTGGAACATGCACACCATACAACATACAACATACAACATACAACAAACCATACAACATGCATACCATACAACATACAACATGCATACCATACAACATACAACATGCATACCATACAACATACAACATGCATACCATACAACATGCATACCATACAACATACAACATACCATACAACATGCATACCATACAACATATCATGCAACATGCATACCGTACAACATACAACATGCATACCATACAACATGCATACCATACAACATACAACATACCATACAACATGCATACCATACAACATATCATGCAACATGCATACCGTACAACATACAACATGCATACAATACAACATACAACATGCATACCATACAACATACCATACAACATGCATACCATACAACATACAACATGCATACCATACAACATGCATACCATACAACATACAACATACCATACAACATGCATACCATACAACATATCATGCAACATGCATACCGTACAACATACAACATGCATACAATACAACATACAACATGCATACCATACAACATACCATACAACATGCATACCATACAACATACAACATGCATACCATACAACATACAACATGCATACCATACAGCATACCATACAACATACCATACAACATACAACATATCATACAACATGCATACCATACAACATACAACATACAACATGCATACCATACAACATACAACATACCATACAACATACAACATATCATACAACATGCATACCATACAACATACAACATGCATACCATACAACATACAACATGCATACCATACAACATACAACATACCATACAACATACAACATGCATACCTTACAACATACAACATCCATACCATACAACATACAACATGCATACCATACAACATACAACATACAACATACCAAACAACATACAACATGCATACCATACAACATACAGCATACCATACAACATGTCATACAACATACAACATGCATACCATACAACATGCATACCATACAACATACAACATACAACATACCATACAACATACAACATGCATACCATACAACATACACCATACAACATACCATACAACATACAACATGCATACCATACAACATACCATACAACATACAACATGCATACCATACAACATACACCATACAACATACCATACAACATACAACATGCATACCATACAACATACCATACAACATACAACATGCATACCATACAACATACAACATGCATACCATACAACATACAACATACCATACAACATACAACGTAATGCAGCACATATTTAATTCCACTTTTCATAGCATAACTAGTGTCCTTCTTCTGTGTAACACCACAGTGAACACATGACACATAAATAATACACCATAGTAAGTCAACAAATATGAAATACATAAATAATCTTTATCTCAATAAAATAAAAAACCGGGTTGAAGATGTTGATGTTGTGTGCACTTAGTGAACACTTGTAGTGTGAACAGTCTCTTAAAGTACTTAGTGAACACTTGTAGTGTGAACAGTCTCTTAAAGTACTTAGTGAACACTTGTGGTGTGAACAGTCTCTTAAAGTACTTAGTGAACACTTGTAGTGTGAACAGTCTCTTAAAGTACTTAGTGAACACTTGTGGTGTGAACAGTCTCTTAAAGTACTTAGTGAACACTTGTGGTGTGAACAGTCTCTTAAAGTACTTAGTGAACACCTGTAGTGTGAACAGTCTCTTAAAGTACTTAGTGAACACTTGTAGTGTGAACAGTCTCTTAAAGTACTTAGTGAACACTTGTAGTGTGAACAGTCTCTTAAAGTACTTAGTGAACACTTGTAGTTTGAACAGTCTCTTAAAGTACTTAGTGAACACTTGTAGTGTGAACAGTCTCTTAAAGTACTTAGTGAACACTTGTGGTGTGAACAGTCTCTTAAAGTACTTAGTGAACACTTGTAGTGTGAACAGTCTCTTAAAGTACTTAGTGAACACTTGTAGTTTGAACAGTCTCTTAAAGTACTTAGTGAACACTTGTGGTGTGAACAGTCTCTTAAAGTACTTAGTGAACACTTGTGGTGTGAACAGTCTCTTAAAGTACTTAGTGAACACCTGTGGTGTGAACAGTCTCTTAAAGTACTTAGTGAACACTTGTAGTGTGAACAGTCTCTTAAAGTACTTAGTGAACACCTGTAGTGTGAACAGTCTCTTAAAGTACTTAGTGAACACTTGTGGTGTGAACAGTCTCTTAAAGTACTTAGTGAACACTTGTAGTGTGAACAGTCTCTTAAAGTACTTAGTGAACACTTGTAGTGTGAACAGTCTCTTAAAGTACTTAGTGAACACTTGTAGTGTGAACAGTCTCTTAAAGTACTTAGTGAACACTTGTAGTGTGAACAGTCTCTTAAAGTACTTAGTGAACACTTGTAGTGTGAACAGTCTCTTAAAGTCAATCATTTTGCTGCTTTCCTTCATTTCTTTACTTCCTCCATTCCATCATTTCCTTCCACATCGTGATATACTGCAGGTGTTAAGTGTTGTACGTGCCTACTAATGTTTTAAATGACATTTTCCTCCAAGGTTATATTTGTCCTCTTTAGTTGAGAAGAATTGTTGTACATTTTTGGCTAGCAGGTTATAGTTTGCATCATTTGACATGTTTGCAAATGCACCAAATCATTGAATTCCAATAATTGTGATTGAATAAATAAAGTGTGTGTATGTTGTCTATATCCTACATGATGTATTATTATAACTCATCTTTTGTGTAACACAGTTAGTGAATGAAGTGTACTTTTGTACTTATTTCCCATACTTCTACACAATAAGTCAGATATGTAACACTAGTGAGCAGTAAAGAATATGACGTCATTTTTGCTCTAGAACATGTTTTACTTTATTCATTATTGACGTGTTTCTTGCTACTTTATTTGGTCCAATCACATGTAAAAAATATACAACATAGACAAGTGTCCATGGAGTGAGTCACTATAATATAGATCGTGATACACGTCATGTGTGTTATTACAACTACACTACATACACTGTCTGGCTAGCTGTGTACAAACAACACATGAAATAATACTTGACAGTTACTGTAATATGATTGTTGATGTTTGTCACTCAGTACAGATTGCTGTCCTATCACAATGTTGTGTGTTACAAACTCAAACGTGTTTCGTGTTGACTTAGAAGCTAGCTTATCTCTTTCTGTAGTTAGCTTTTACGGCTAATACCGTAGCACACCGATGTGTTAGTACGCTAGAAAAATAGTTCCTCATTGTTACAATAACAATGTTGTACAGTTTGTTATTATACATGTTACACAACGTCAATGAAGTATTGTTGACGGTTTTTGAATGCATTTTTAAAGTGATTTAGAAGTAGAGTTGATTGCTAACATTAGCTGCATTGCTAGCTACCAAGAACGAGCTGATTTTTACATGTTAGAATGCAAAAAAAAACTAAAAACCTTTGTCTTCTTGTCTCGCATAATAATTGTGAACGATAAGCAGTCGGTAAAAAAAATCCTGGACTTGGACCTCACTTTAGACGGTCTCGGTGGAAGTGCTCCAAGAAACCCAATCCTATTCCTGCCAATGTAATTTCCAAGAAGGAGCTTCAATCAGCCTCCTTCCACGGACCGCCACAATCAGGCCTTTGTGAGCCTGGCTTTGCTGTCATCTGCCTGGTTCTGCTGATATGGGCCAGGCGCAGATAGTCTGGCCCGGTCTTGGTACTTTACTAAGCGCCAGCTAATTGAGCTTGTCCAAGGCGGAACCTGTTAGTGCGCTGATAAGAGGCCCCTGGTTACTTGCTGGTGCTGGATGAAGCGTGGTCACCAAGTATCTCCATCTGGGTTGAACAGAGTCAGAGAGTCCGGGCGGACCTCGCGAGGAAAGCGTTCTCGTCTCTAGGATGCAAATTGTTGTCATCTGAGAAATGCTCCCATCTGCGGCCGTCCAAGGATACATGTGAGCTTCTCAGAACTTCATGTTGTCAAACAACTGCTGTCTCCACCGGACCTGATGATGCGTCCTGAACTCTCCGTGTTACACATTCCCCAAAGCCACATCTATTTGCTATTCAAACCGCGATCAAACATGTGTGGGGAATATCTGCACCAGGCATTTTTATCCCAAGCCTTCCACGGACGGGGATTTCAGTGTGAATAGCGCTGACGTGACCCGGGCTCTTCTCCCTGCCATAATCCTTCTGCCTCCAGGAACCCAAAACTAATCATCTGCAGCCTCCTCGTCGCAGCCCTTCACTCCTTTCCAGGCTTCTGCCGCAGCATTTAGTTGCTCTTTTAACTTCACCTTACAGGCTTTGAATACTTCCTCTAAATAAATTGCTGGTTTAGTAAAGCCCTGCTGATGCACCTTTGACCATTTATGCGACAGCCGACCAGAATCACAATCAGTATTGGTATGAGGTATGCAGTATTGGAATGTGGCAATGGGCAAGACTATAGTTGCTTTTAACGCATTTTGCGCATTTTATGGGTGTGACAATTCATTTTGACGGCATCTGCGGTTGCCGATACGATTCAGGGACGATATTTTTTCTCAGAACGATGCGATCTGAAACGATTGAGTGAGACAAACCAAGCGGTGTGACTGCAATCAATGGTGAATACTGGACACTGCAGGTAAAGTTTCCTATGTTCCTATTGATTCTTGCAAGGGAATGACGTATAAAGGAGTTATGGAGACAATTACCATATTTTTCGGAGTATAAGTCGCTCCGTAGTATAAGTCGCACCGGCCGAAAATGCATAATAAAGAAGGAAAAAAACATATATAAGTCGCACTGGAGTATAAGTGGCATTTTTTGGGGAAATGTATTTGATAAAAGCCAACAGCAAGAATAGACATTTGAAAGGCAATTTAAAATACATAAAGAATAGTGAACAACAGGCTGAATAAGTGTACGTTATATGATGCATAAATAACCAACTGCTATGTTAACCTCACATATTATGGTAAGAGTCATTCAAATAACTATAACATATAGAACATGCTATACGTTTACCAAACAATCTGTCACTCCTAAATCCCATGAAATCTTATACGTCTAGTCTCTTACGTCAATGACATCAATAATATTATAATGTGTTCATCATTTCACACATAAGTCGCTCCTGGGTATAAGTCGCATCCCCGGCCAAACTATGAAAAAAACTGCGACTTATAGTCCGAAAAATACGGTAAGCAAGTAAACAACAATGAATGGCAGAAGCATGTATGCCCTTTCATCCCAGTTGCTGGCCTCCTTGACCCATCTCTTGTATTTATTTGTTTCTGATGAAATAACTTATCCTTCACGGCCAGTAGTTGCGTTGTGGCTTCCTGGTGTTGTGTTCCAAAAGTCGATCTGTCGGCGATTATCGACTGAGGTCGCTGCTAACGACTTGTCAAACCAGATACCTGGTCGCATGGGTTTCTCTTTCACAACCGGTAGTCATAGGGATTACGTCACAGCGGCTCCAGGCGGAGTGGGGGGGGGGGGTTTGGGGCGGGTGTCATGGACTGACGCGGAAGCAAATTTCGACAACAAAGTTTTGCAAACAAATCATAATACATTGGATATGTGGGTGGTGTTTTTTTCCTTACCTTTTGCATTCATGTTTTGCCAAGGTTTGTCGTCTTTTGTTTGATTGTAAAATATGTTGATGAAAGAGTTGGCCTGACAAATGAAACACGAGCGACGTTCCTTTGTTCTTGATAATTACTTTTTCATTGTTCATATTTTTGGATGAACATTCTGGGTGTGTCATTCAGTAAAAAACTGTAATATTCCATTGCATTTTTGAGGTGGTCTCTCATACCGTTTTTAGCATTCTATCAGACATTATTGTGTGTTTTTGTGTCAGTGTTCCTGAAAATATGTTTACAGCTAATTGTGTATCTAGATAATTCAATATGATGGCAATATACTCAAAGTTCCACATAAGACGATCGTTGGGGTTTATAAAATAACGCGTTATTCCCAAAGTCCTTTTTGATCCCAACACCAAGTTGAATTATGCTTGTGAAAGCAGCCATTAAATGTTGTGGCTGTCATCCAAGCACTCTCTGAGTTAGAGTACGCAACAGGTAGCTTTTCACCAGCGGGGGTTTGCAGACTTACCAACGCATCGTGCTTTCAGTTTGTGACTTCCTGTCTCGTTGACGGTGACCAGTAGCGTGACTCTGTCTGTGAATTGTTTGAATTCTTCTCCGCTTTGTGCTTCGTTCAGCACCATCCTGTCTCGTCTCGTTACGAGACATGTTTCTGTCTTCATATTGGTAAAGGTATGCGCCTAGCTCGGCTGCCTAAACCTTCTTGGTGGATAGTGCCCCCTCGTGCGCTGACATCACTTGGTCGATATTTTGTTTTTCGATCTTTTTACAGTAAATTCTGGGCTTGAGAGTGCACCGGTATTTAAGCCACACCCACCCAATTTTTGAATAAATGAATATTTTTACATGTATGAGCCTCACCGAACCATAAGCCGCAGATATATACCGGTATGCACAATTTTATAAATGTTTACATTCATTAATTGTTTTTAAACTGTAACATGGCAGTAAAACGGCTGATCAAACAAAACAGAAGTCATGGTCATGGACCCGCTAGCTGCACAAGCTAGCTCTCCAATCAGCTAAACAGACGCAAATACTCCACGGTGATGTTTTGGTGAATTTACGGAAAAGAAACATTACAAAAAGAATGCCATTGTGCGTTAATAATACTAACACAGACCCTCGTAAACGTGTTAGCATATTTGCTAATGCTGACGACGCTAGCTGATTACATTACACTAGCACGGACAAATATGCATGAAAACACTCCTACAGACATCACACATAGGACACTCTTGTAAGTATGAATTGTTTTAGTTATATTGTAAAACTTACAAACGTTGCTTGGAGTGATAAATAATCCTTTTGAGCAAAAACGCTACGGAGGTTTCTTTCTTCCGGTTCAAAGCAAAAACAGGAAATACATTTTCAACCGGCAGCACCTTTTCAAGTGCCTCTGTCGGCGTATATGAAAACTATTTATTTAATACTAAACATTATCGCCGTTAGCGAGGGAAAAAAATCCCTAAATTAGCCCCACCTTTTTATAAGCCGCAGGGTTCAAAGTGTAGGGAAAAAAAGTAGCGGTTTAGAGTCCGGAAAATACGGTAGTTATTTTTTTTTTGGTCTAAATTGCTTCTTTTGTGGAGACTTTCATAAAGATTTACTGTGTAAGTTTGTGTAATGTGATGACAAACAACACCATTGACTCTGGTGGATAAAACAGGGGCACAATGTCCAACTTTGAGTGTACTAGAACGTTCAAAAACATGTTTGTATTTGTTTTTATTGAGTTACTGGGAATGGTAAAACAGATGTGTGCATGGGAAGTGGCTACATGACGGGTACTTGTGTTAGCTTTATTAGCATGGAGCAAACAGGACATCCTTTATGTGTGAGAAGAAGATAGCAAACATCCTCTAAATAATAATACGATCACTCATGTTGGAATCAATGTGGAAAAGCACTCCTATCTTTCATTTTGGCACAAATCACCTCAGACGGAGAGTGGGGCCCAGGTCCTGAGGGCGTCAACTCAGCATCAGCAGCACAGTTTCCAAGGTAACCGAGGTCCTGACGCCCCTCCCCCCTGCATCTCTGTACGTTCTTCAATTGACTGACCTCCAGGGTCCGGCCTCCATTGATTTGGACAAATGGAAGCCAGAGTGAGGACCAAGGCCTTCCTGTTTCAGGGTTAAGGATGCGCTTGTAGAGGAGGATGAATAGCTCTTGTTTTAGATGACTCAACCACACATTTAAAGGCTAATTAGTCCGTCTCTAGACATTTTGGAGGGGCCGCCACCTCGCTGGATTGAGCTATTTAATGTCTTCTGCTTTTAAACGGCGTCCATTAAAGCGTCCCCATGAATCTCCTCCCAACAAAAGCAGCGGCACACAAAGAAATGTTTGACTGGGGAAGACAATTCTATTGCCGTGTATTCAAGTCACGCCCACTTTTGCTGTGTCAGCACTTTGGTGCATCCTTCATGCATTGCACATTTGCACTTTGGTGCATCCTTCATGCATTGCACATTTGCACTTTGGTGCATCCTTCATGCATTGCACATTTGCACTTTGGTGCATCCTTCATGCATTGCACATTTGCACTTTGGTGCATCCTTCATGCATTGCACATTTGCACTTTGGTGCATCCTTCATGCATTGCACATTTGCAGGTGTTGCACATTTTTAGTTCCTGCTTTGTTTTTTTTTGTTTTTTTTTTTACTTGTGGTCTTGGAACAGATTGAACAATTAAGTATTCCTCAATAAGTGTTACTTCGGGTCATATTGTCACTAGGGTATAAAAAAAACTATTTTAGAATGATTAGCGATTCCAAAAAATTATCAAATATATATATATATATATATATATATATATATATATATATATATATATATATATATATACATATATATATATATATATATATATATATATATATATATATATATATATATACATATATATATATATATATATATATATATATACACGTTATATATATATATATATATATATATATATATATATATATATATATATATATATATATATATATATATATATATATATATATATATATATATATATATACACGTTATATATATATATATATATATATATATATATATATATATATATATATATATATATATATATATATATATATATATATATATATATACACACGTTAGGTCAGAAAAAACACAGAGGCTATATCATCCCTACGAGCCTGTTTCGCAGGTTTCCCTGCTTGTCAGACCTAACGTATATTCCGCTCTGCCCACTACCCCTGTATTGAGCACTGTATAACGGGTAAACCACAGAAACCTCAACTATATATTTATATTTATATTTATATATATATATATATATATATATATATATATATATATATATATATATATATATATATATATATATATATATATATATATATATATATATGTATATATATATATATATATATATATATATATATATATATATATATATATATATATATATATATATATATATATATATATATATATATGTGTGTGTGTGTGTGTAAAAGGTTGGATAGTGTAAAGTGTGCATTTTAGGTGTGGCAACAAGATTCACCACCATATAACTTGATATGTGACACATGCTAACTGCTACCATGCTAACTTTTCCAGCTAATTTTACACCTTTTTCACTAATTGTGCAGTCATACACCTTAGAGTGGTATAACCTGCTATGTGACACATAATAACTACTAGCATTCTACCCTTAGCATTTTAGCATGCTAACTTTTTTAGCTAATTTTACACTTTTTTTTTTTTTTGCTCATTCCGCCGCCATACACCTTCGAGTCATACAACTTGGTACGTGACACGCGCTACTGCTAGCATGCTAACTTTTCCAGCTAATTGTATTTTTAGGCAAGTACACCCTTTGACTCATTACACTTAGCACCTGACACATGCATGCTAATGTTAGCATTTAAGTTGGATGCAGGCGTTCACACGCAATCCCTGCCTGATTGTAGTTCCACTTGCAGTTCCTAAATGAAGCATCTTCAGGATGTTGCAGAAACTTCTGTGTGGGGAAAAGCAAGATATCTTATTTGAATAATTATTAACAACTAGAATGTACACGCTATAATGAAGCATGCTAACACTAAGATCATGATGCCAATAAGTAAATAGCTCTTAAAAGCAGGGACATTTCTAGAAATACAAACACAGCAGATGAGCCATCGCTTCTGTCCGTTTATTTTCTAGACCCGCGCACCGTTCCCTAGCATAAAGTTGTATTTTCTAGACCCGCGCACCGTTCCCTAGCATAAAGTTGTATTTTCTAGACCCGCGCACCGTTTCCTAGCATAAAGTTGTATTTTCTAGACCCGCGCACCGTTCCCTAGCATAAAGTTGTATTTTCTAGACCCGCTCACCGTTCCCTAGCATAAAGTTGTATTTTCTAGACCCGCGCACCGTTCCCTAGCATAAAGTTGTATTTTCTAGACCCGCGCACCATTCCCTAGCATAAAGTTGTATTTTCTAGACCCGCGCACCGTTTCCTAGCATAAAGTTGTATTTTCTAGACCCGCGCACCATTCCCTAGCATAAAGTTGTATTTTCTAGTCCCGCGCACCGTTCCCTAGCATAAAGTTGTATTTTCTAGACCTGCGCACCGTTCCCTAGCATAAAGTTGTATTTTCTAGACCCGCGCACTGTTCCCTAGCATAAAGTTGTATTTTCTAGACCCGCGCACCAATCCCAAGCATAAAGTTGTATTTTGTAGACCCGCGCACCATTTCCTAGCATAAAGTTGTATTTTCTAGACCCGCGCACCGTTTCCTAGCATAAAGTTGTATTTTCTAGACCCGCGCACCGTTCCCTAGCATAAAGTTGTATTTTCTAGACCCACGCACCGTTTCCTAGCATAAAGTTGTATTTTCTAGACCCACGCACCGTTCCCTAGCATAAAGTTGTATTTTCTAGACCCGCGCACTGTTCCCTAGCATAAAGTTGTATTTTCTAGACCCGCGCACCGTTCCCAAGCATAAAGTTGTATTTTGTAGACCCGCGCACCATTCCCTAGCATAAAGTTGTATTTTCTAGACCCGCGCACCGTTTCCTAGCATAAAGTTGTATTTTCTAGACCCGCGCACCATTCCCTAGCATAAAGTTGTATTTTCTAGTCCCGCGCACCGTTCCCTAGCATAAAGTTGTATTTTCTAGACCTGCGCACCGTTCCCTAGCATAAAGTTGTATTTTCTAGACCCGCGCACTGTTCCCTAGCATAAAGTTGTATTTTCTAGACCCGCGCACCAATCCCAAGCATAAAGTTGTATTTTGTAGACCCGCGCACCATTTCCTAGCATAAAGTTGTATTTTCTAGACCCGCGCACCGTTTCCTAGCATAAAGTTGTATTTTCTAGACCCGCGCACCGTTCCCTAGCATAAAGTTGTATTTTCTAGACCCACGCACCGTTTCCTAGCATAAAGTTGTATTTTCTAGACCCACGCACCGTTCCCTAGCATAAAGTTGTATTTTCTAGACCCGCGCACTGTTCCCTAGCATAAAGTTGTATTTTCTAGACCCGCGCACCGTTCCCAAGCATAAAGTTGTATTTTGTAGACCCGCGCACCGTTTCCTAGCATAAAGTTGTATTTTCTAGACCCGCGCACCGTTCCCTAGCATAAAGTTGTATTTTCTAGACCCGCGCACCGTTCCCTAGCATAAAGTTGTATTTTCTAGACCCGCGCACCGTTCCCTAGCATAAAGTTGTATTTTCTAGACCCGTGCACCGTTCCCTAGCATAAAGTTGTATTTTCTAGACCCGCGCACCGTTTCCTAGCATAAAGTTGTATTTTCTAGACCCGCGCACCGTTTCCTAGCATAAAGTTGTATTTTCTAGACCCGCGCACCGTTCCCTAGCATAAAGTTGTATTTTCTAGACCCGCGCACCGTTCCCTAGCATAAAGTTGTATTTTCTAGACCCGCGCACCGTTCCCTAGCATAAAGTTGTATTTTCTAGACCCACGCACCGTTCCCTAGCATAAAGCCGCCATTGCCGCCCCTCCCCCTCCCCCTCCCCGACTGTAGCGGCTGCTGCAGATTGACATCAGCAGGAAGCTAACCACATTTTATGAGTTCTGGCAAGCTGCGTGGTCTTGAAATGAAACCTGGACTCTCCCGCTGTGTGCGGCTCATCCAGGTAACCGTTAGGTTCTTGACTCCTACTTCTTCTTCTTCCACCTCAGCCACCCTCTTGCCCAACTTGTCCTGCACAAACAAAAGACATCTTTTGGGAAACTGCGGAGGTTTCAATCCTTTTTTAGGTGGCAAAGCAGGTTGAAAGTAGTGAGTTGGAGGAGTTTAGCAACAGGCACTAGAACATGTATTTCATCCCCATACTGTCCAAAGTGCGGCCCCGGGGTTCACGTTTTAAGTCTCAAACTGGAAAGAGGGTAGGTCCTGGAGACAAGAGAGGGTGTGGTTTTGGTAAAGCCTCTTCACGACACCGATGGGCGTTGTGACAGTCAACGTCTCCGGTTTCTGCTCCCATGTTTAACACGTTTAACACAAGCGGCCCGTCGGGTCTGAGAGAGGCTTTAAATCAAGACTTCCACATGTGAAACTGGGGCAAGTGTTTCAACGTTCGCTCCCTGACAAAATGAAGACTCAAAAGAGAAGGAACAGAATGAAATACAGGCAGGAAGCAGAATAGTTTTCAAGCATTAAAAGACTATAAATGGCACTGATGATAAAAAGAAATCCTGGATTTGATATCCCGATCCTAGGTTTCAGGGGAGCCTCAATTTACACACTTAATTGGTTCTAGTGTAACAGAAGTACCTCAAAAGACGTGCCGGATATCGGGTTGACAGCTCAGGCTTTTAGCTCAGTAGCTAGCACGCTCATCTCTCATGCCGGCAACCCAGGGTTGAGTCTCGGGCAGAACAGAAAGTATGGACATGAACCATGCGGGTTACACTTGAAGAGGGTTTGTAAATAGAAACATTTGTATATTGGAGCAAATTTCCCCATAAGAAACAATGTAAATCTGAATAATGGGTCACTGCCTCCAGAAAAGTCCACATTGTAGTCAAAGTCTACACATTGAAGACAATATAGAGCACTATACTGTACTGTGTATCAAACAACCTTCATTGTCTTTAATAACAAAGTCAGAAGAACAATAACTGGATGAACTGTCCTCATTTGCAGCCACCCCGCCTACAAGTCACTAGCCCTGTGGTGCACTCTGTTTGAGATCGCACAACTCATTAACTTTAATGGCCAGGTTGCTACAATGATTAAAAAAAAATAAAAATAATAATCCACTTTACTTTGCCGGTTAATCTTCTTTGCGCAGGGAGGAAGGGGGGTTGGGAGAGACAGTGTCTACAATTCCGTGCAAACTACGCTCCAACAGCCGGCAAAGTGTCGATGCGCCAGCGGCTACAAAAACAAAAGTGAAACTTCAAGTGCATGCCAGTTAATTCTCGAGTGACGCAGTTACAGGCAGTCAGTGTAGTGTTGATACAGAGAATTAAATAAACTTAAAGTGACGGAATAACCGTCCGCAAGCTGCCTATTGAGCCTGCTCTAAACAGTCAAGTTTGATCGCCTTAGGGCCGGTATTCGATAAGTCAATTAACCGGACGAAATATGCAAATTAAGTCTAATTAAGTTTTCCAGCCTCGATAATCGCCACACCTGAATGTTTGCGTTGTTACAGATTACAAGAGCAGTCGCTGTTTTTCACCGATTTCAGTAGCTGCGGACATTTGTTCTCTAAATAAACAGTCGTGATTATAACTGCTGTAAACCTCTTGACAATTGGTATTACGGTATTAAAATAAAATGATCAAAAAAACGTGATTGATAACCACACTTTTTAATAGCAAGGAGACCAGCTAGCGCTAGCTTGCTAGTTAGCTTGAATGCTAACTTGTCTTTTTCCATTAAGAAACGTCATTCCCCAATCTAAACACATTACTGTCTAAACAACTGAGATACGGTATTCACATTAAACATAAAGGCTGTGCTGGTTTTGCACAAAGTTACCGACTGGAAAATGGAAACTAACACTAAAGCATCCAACCGATCGCGTTGTAGACGTTTTCTTGGAGTGTGAACAAGTCTAAGGCCTTGCTCACACTGCAGGTCATTCTGATTTGTTTCACCCATATGCCACTTGTATCGGATTCTCCATGTCCGTCTTTACAGTTCAATTCCGAATTTTATTCTATCCGACCCAGGCCTCTTTTGTATGTGTAAATAAACGGGATATATATGCGATGCGTCCTCAATGAGAAAGCGACAGTCGGCATTCACCCGACCAGAACCTCATCAAAAAGCGATAAGCGTCATAATTCTTCGCCAAAATAGACGGTTACAAAATAAGTAGCTGACAAGGGAGCAGAAAACAGGTGAAAATAAAATGTTTTAGGAACTCACGTGAAAGTTCAACTCCGACTGCTCACTTGAAGCAAAATATCCCGTAAAACTGCGAGAGACAAAATGCTCTTAATCTTGATTCTTAATCTTCCACGGGCAATAATTCGGTTCAGAAAATGTTGACTTTGATTGCACAAAATCCTTGAAAGTGGAGAGCGGAAGCCGTGTTTACTTATTGCGGGTCAGATTGCATTCACATTGGAAATTGCATTTTGGACATCCTAAATTAAACTAAATCTGTTCATAAAAAATAAAAATTCTGCCATTGATTTTGCAAGATCTATTCAATCCGATTTAAATATAAAAATCCTTAGTCGAAGATGATGCTGAATTGTTGTACATTAAAAGTGTTCTGTGTTAAAAAAAATGTATGAGAAAAACATATTCGGCTTTCGTACGATCAACTGACCAAATGATTCATGAAAAGGTCCGTACCACCGAATGCAGACGCAGGTTTAAATCTGAGTTTAGTTGTGTCGATCCAGCCTCGTCCCAGAGTTTAAACCAACTAATTAGCCTCACACAATCTCATTTGGTGTCCTGATTACTGAGTCATATTTTCAAATGATGTACCATCATGTTCTCCCCCCCAAGCTAATGATCGGTCGTTAAAAATAATGGAATATACGCCGTGGCCTCAGTGTGGCTCCTACGAGGCCGGCGAGCTGTAAATGTAGACAAACGGCGACAGAAGCGCATGTCCGGAGCCACGCCCCCGCCATGCCCGGAGCCACGCCCCCGCCATGCCCGGAGCCACGCCCCCGCCATGCCCGGAGCCACGCCCCCGCCATCTGCAGCCTTGGCCGCTCGGCCGACTCCACATCGTCCTGTCATTTATCAGCCTGCACTTATTCCGTCTTCAGGTCCCTGGTCTTGTCTGTTTTCCAACACCGTGTGCATGTGTTGGCTCACATGCTGCTCATTCCACCATTCCACGCTCATTTCACCATTCCACGCTTGTGTCTCCCATGTTCGGAGAAGAGGGGGATGTTGGAGGAGAGAATTCCAGATGTTAGTGCATTGCTTGTGAATGTCTCCACTTTCATCTCAGCTTCCTCTCCATTGACAGATGGTAGTTATCACACGCTATGGAAAATAGTCCTTCTGCCTTTGGGCTTTGAGAAAGACCTGTTGAACATCACCAGGGCTTTGTGGCCACAGCGGGATGATTGACTGAATGACTCTCCTGAGGCCGAGTCCTGGAAGTGGAACACAGACTTTTGACATTTCATGAAATGAATGTATTAATTGAGCACTCTGTGTCATGTCAAGTGAGGCAAGATACGTCTCGGAACTTGGACAAAGCAAAGAAGAGTTACGAGTTTACGGTGCGTCTGGAAAGTATTCACACCGCCTCACTTCTTCCACATGTTGTTGTGTTACAGCCTTTTTCCAAAATGGGAAACATTTGTTTTGTGCTCAAAATTCGACAACCAAAAGAGCTTTTTAAAATATATGAAATACCAAAAACTAACAAATCACAGCCTTTGCTCAATACTTTGTTAATGCAAAGTCTTTTTGAATACGATGCCACAAGCATGGCACACCTAAATTTGGACACTTTCAACCATTCCTCTTTGCGGCCATTTTCAGAACCCTGCAGAGATGTTCAATCGGATTCAGGTCTGGGCTCTGGGTGGGCCACTCAAGGACATCTACAGAGTTGTCCTGAGGCCATTCCTTTGATATCTTGGCTGTGTGTTTGGGGTCGTTGTCCTGAACCGTGGAGTTCATAAGATCTCTGGAGCAGGTTGTCTCTGGACATTGCTGCATTCATCTTCCCCTCCCAGTTCCTGCCCATGACAACCATCCCCTGAGCATGATGCTGCCACCACCATGCTTCACTGGTATTGGCCTGGGTTCCTCCAAACTTGACGCCTGGCATTCACGCCAAAGACTTCAATCTTCGTCTCATTAGACCAGAGAATTTAGTTTCTCATGGTCTGAGAGTCTTTCAGGTGCATTTTGGCAAACTTTTTTGGAGGAATGACTTCCGTCTGGCCACTCTACCATACAGGCTTGATTGGTGCATTGTCCTTCTGGAAGGTTCTCTTCTCTCCACAGAGAAATGATGTAGCTCTGACAGAGTGACCATCGAGGTCTTGGTCACCTCCCTGACTTGGGTCCTTCTCCCCCGATCGCTCAGTTTAGATGGCCGGCCAGCTCTAGAAAGAGTCCTGGTGGTTTCAAACTTCTTCCATTCACGGATGAGTAAGACCACTGTGCTCGTTGGGACCTTCAAGGCTGCAGATCTTTTTCTGTACCTTTCCCCAGATTTGTGCCTCAAGATAATGCTGTCTCAGAGGTCTACAGACAATTCCTTGGACTTCCTTCTTGGGTTGTGCTCTGCTGTGCACTGTCAACGGTGAGACCTTATATATGAACCAACTGAATTGACCACAGGTGGACTCCAATGAAGCTGTTGGAACATCTGGAGGATGATCAGTTGAAACAGGAGGCACCTGATCTCACCTTTGAGCTTCATGGCAAAGGCTGTTAATACTTATGTACATGCTTTTTATTTTTAATACATTTGCAAATATTTCCCATTGTCTTGCATGTCAAATTCTGAGAACAAAATGAATGTATTCCATTTTGAAGTAAGGCTGAAACCTAACAACATTTGAGTGCACTGTACTGGACTTTGTGACACACCAACTCCAAATGACTCCTGCAGAACATGTTCCATTCATCCCAACTGCAATGCGGGTCGTGACTCACTGATGTAGTACACAGCAAAATGGTAAGCTGCTAAACTTGCCTTCATGTGCCGCCGTTACAGCTACAATTCATGTCCAAAAGTTAAGGAGCTCATGAAAAATAAGCCCAGAAGCTGCACCTCTTGCTGCATGACCAATATTTAATAATAAGCCCAGTGCATGACCAATATTTCCATCAGAATCTTGTTTTGCCAGCTCCATGTTTGTTAAGATGGTGAAGGTTGGGGGGGGGGGGGGGGGGGGGGGGGGGCTTATGTCATGCATTTGATGTAAGACCTTGATCTCTAAAATGGTTCAATGGGCAGTCAGAGGATGGACTTCATTTGTTGCCTCTTTCTTGTATCGAGTCTGTACAGGTCAGGGTTTGGCAACCCAAAATGTTGAAAGAGCAATATAGGACCAAAAATAAAAATTAAACATCTGTCTGGACTGGCAAACTATTTTTAATCATTATATAAGTGTTATAATGAACGCAACACATGATGTAAGTGTCTATATCAGTTATATTAGCCTACTATCAAAATTACTTTAAAAGTTGTATATAAGTGTTATATTGAAGGCAACACATGATGTAAGTGTCTATATTAGCTATATTAGCCTACTATCAAAATGACTTTAAAAGTCTTATATAAGTGTTATAATGAAGGCAACACATGATGTAAGTGTCTATATTAGTTATATTAGCCTACTATCAAAATGACTTTAAAAGTCTTATATAAGTGTTATAATGAAGACAACACATGATGTAAGTGTCTATATTAGCTATATTAGCCTACTATCAAAATGACTTTAAAAGTCTTATATAAGTGTTATAATGAAGACAACACATGATGTAAGTGTCTATATTAGCTATATTAGCCTACTATCAAGATGACTTTAAAAGTCTTATATAAGTGTTATAATGAAGACAACACATGATGTAAGTGTCTATATTAGCTATATTAGCCTACTATCAAAATGACTTTAAAAGTCTTATATAAGTGTTATAATGAAGACAACACATGATGTATGTGTCTATATTAGCTATATTAGCCTACTATCAAAATGACTTTAAAAGTCTTATATAAGTGTTATAATGAAGACAACACATGATGTAAGTGTCTATATTAGCTATATTAGCCTACTATCAAAATGACTTTAAAAGTCTTATATAAGTGTTATAATGAAGACAACACATGATGTAAGTGTCTATATTAGCTATATTAGCCTACTATCAAAATGACTTTAAAAGTCGTATATAAGTGTTATAATGAAGACAACACATGATGTAAGTGTCTATATTAGTTATATTAGCCTACTATCAAGATGACTTTAAAAGTCTTATATAAGTGTTATAAATGAAGGCAACACGTGATGTAAGAGTCTATATTAGCTATATTAGCCTACTATCAAAATGACTTAAAAGTCTTATATAAGTGTTATAATGAAGACAACACATGATGTAAGTGTCTATATTAGCCTACTATCAAAATGACTTTAAAAGTCTTATATAAGTGTTATAATGAAGACAACACATGATGTAAGTGTCTATATTAGCTATATTAGCCTACTATCAAAATGACTTTAAAAGTCGTATATAAGTGTTATAATGAAGACAACACATGATGTAAGTGTCTATATTAGCTATATTAGCCTACTATCAAAATGACTTTAAAAGTCTTATATAAGTGTTATAATGAAGACAACACATGATGTAAGTGTCTATATTAGCTATATTAGCCTACTATCAAAATGACTTTAAAAGTCTTATATAAGTGTTATAATGAAGGCAACACATGATGTAAGTGTCTATATTAGCTATATTAGCCTACTATCAAAATGACTTTAAAAGTCTTATATAAGTGTTATAATGAAGGCAACACGTGATGTAAGAGTCTATATTAGCTATATTAGCCTACTATCAAAATGACTT